>NC_054827.1:150981883-151290148 GCF_018345385.1 Vulpes lagopus | reverse complement strand
AACACGCATGTTTTGTATACACACAAACACACACATGTACGTTATTTTCAATATGTGGTAAAGATGTAAGTGGCTCACACATGGAAAACTCAGGGATGTTTGACCTCTATATATGATTAATGAGTCTGTATTATTTGATTATTTCTGTGTAACAAATTCTCCTAAAATGTAGTGTCTTGAAACAACAACTATTTATTATTCTTTCATAGTTTCTATGGGTCAGAAATCTGAGGTTGCAGTCAAGCTATTGACTGGGGTTGTGGTCTCCTCTAGAGTCTAGACTATGAGAGGCTTCTGCTTCTAGCTCACTTGTGTGGTTGTTGGCAAGCCCCGGTCCCTTCTACAGGGCTGTCTTCACAGGACTGTTGACAGCATGACAGGTGATGGTCTTCCACACAGCAGGCCATCTAAGAGGAAGCAAGGAAGAGCCCTGAGACAGAAGTCATAGTATTTTATAACCTAATCTTTGGAAGTGACGTACTGTTACTTCTGCCATAGTCTGCTCGTTAGAAGTGATTCATTAAGTCCAACCCTCAGGACTCAATGAGGGGAAGAGAATTACTTAGGGCACGAAACCAAGAGATGCGGCTCACTGGGCCATCTTGGGTGGTTACCTGCCACAGGTGATGCTTTTTAGTCTTTTTTTCATCAGCCTTTTCCAAGACCATGTTCAGTTTCCTGGGCTCAGCAGTACTCGTTTAGAGGATTGCAGGATCACTACTGCAGGCATCAGACAGAAATCAATGCAATATGGCATCACGTCTTGTCATTCTGGGCAATCCTCACAGCTAGTATGTCTTCTGATGACAGATCTGTAGGTGGTAAAGCATTCCATTAGGATCAGTAAATAGTCATCATTATTACAATTGTCTTTGGCAAGAGCAGAGGCACGATAATATTTACCTATTTATTACAGTCAATGAGGTGTTAAATGGTACGTATCCATATGTCCAATAGATATCGTTAAGGGCAAAAGAAAACTGTGGTGTGGGTTAGCAGATTGGGACCTAGACTGGGACCTTTTCCTTGTGGGGACATGTTATTTAATCTCCCTGGTTCTCAGTTTTGCTTATCTGTAAAATGAGGTAGTTGAACAAGGACAGAGGACGACAATCCCGAAGCCTCTAGGGATCAGGCAAGTAATGCGAAAGGGTGAAAAGTTGAGGTTTAAGGCCAAATGAGGCATGGCACTGTGACAACGGAGATGCATCTCCAGGAGGGGTGTTCACTGCCCAGGGGAGGTGTGGGTGCAGCATTGCCAGGTGTTTTGATTTTTCAAAAGAAGTTAGGAATCAAGGATTTTTTTTAAAAAAAGATTTTATTCATTTATTTGAGAGAGAGAGAGAGAGAGAGCACCGGCAGGGAGAGGAGGGGCAGAAGGAGGAGCAGAGTCCCCTCTGAGCAGGGAGCCCGACTCGAGGCTCAGTCCCAGGACCCTGAGGTCATGAGCTGAGCCGAAAGGCAGACTGAGCCACCCAGGTGCCCCCGGAATCAAGGATTTTTGTGACATTTTCCTATTTTTAAAACTCTGGATAGGCCAGACATTATTTATCCTACGGATGGTCAGATTGAAATCCTTGACTTAGCATATTTTTAAGACCTCTCCAGTTTAAAAAAATAATGATTCTATTTTTTCATCTGAAACTGTAAACTGAGGAATACTGTGACGCAGAACATATTTATTATGCACACGGGAAAAATACATTTTATAGTATAATTGTTATAGGAACACATAAAAATATTCTTTGTCCTCTTTTACATGGTTTGTTTTTCCAACAGTCCAATTGCTTTAGAGATATCTACATTTCTGCTCCAAGGAATCAATAAAGAACAGTTAATGTGAAAGATACTTCTCATTTCATTTATATTTGACCCTTAGTGCTGCTGGGAAAATAGAAAAGGAATCGCAAAATGAGAAATTTAAATGAATCCTGATGCTATGTGATAGGAATCTTCACTACCTCAGGTCATGGACTCAGTGATAACATCTATCTAATACTTGTTAAAATTAAGTCATAAATTATATTCATAAAGATTTTTATAAATAACCTCACACAGGGTCAGTGTCAACAGAAGAAATTAAAAAAGCAATTGAAGAGTCCTGATGAATGAGCTCATGGGCTCTGGAATTGACTGCATGATTGTCAGGACCCAATTTTTACCTAATAAACACGCAAATGCCACCGTTAATATTGACACAGGGAAGTTAAATGGAGATACTCTCCATGATAAAATGTCATTTTGGAAGAATTAATATGAAGATTATGAGTTTAAATACACAGAACAGACATGAAATGGAAAATTCTGGGCCCTGCGAGTTATGAAAGTGATAATTGGGAGAGGGCTATTTCTAGAAGGTTCTATGCAATTTTTCTTATAATTGGTTAGGTGAAAGGGACGGCTACTGTACTAACTTCGGGGAAACCATTGTCTTCCCTGACTTTAGGCTTCAGGAAGCACACGTAAGCCCGGTGAGGTGTGTTGCTGTCTCTGCCTTGCTCTCGGCGTGGGCCTGTGGCTGCTGGCCCCGTCGGGACCACGTGCTCAGCGTGACTAGTGTCCTGGGGTCAGAGCTTGCTGGCCTGGCCCCGGGCACGGGCTCCTGCCAACGGGATGAGTCGGCGTCGAGGAGTTTGGAGGCCACCTGGCAGAGGTCCCGGTGGGGGGGTGCTCTGCACCGAGACTGCCTGAGTCTTCCTCCTGCTTACATCACCTGCTTGTCAGCTCCGGACTCTGGGCAAGTAGCCTAACGTCTGGGCCCTTGGCTTCCTCACGGCAAGCGAGGCTGATTGTATTAGGTGGGATGGAGGATTAACTGATGCACATAAGAAGCAGTGAATTAGCTCAGCCAAAGCCGGCACTGCCCCGCCCGATGCCCTGTGCCCAGTGCCCGGTGCCCGGCCGCCTCCTGGGGCTTCTCCCTTCCCTCCACCCGCCCGCCCGCGCTGGCTGCAAGTTTTCTGTTGGGGCTGAGGATTCGTGCTCGCTGGTCGTTGTCTTCAGAAAGTCCTCGGCGGGTCTCGGTTTCGCACCCACGAGGCGAAAGGGCTCCTGGATGTGTTTCAGGGGCCCGAGCCCCCGCAGAGCTGCGTATGTGGGCGTCCGGCCTCTGGTCCCAGGCCTCCTGCGGGGGGCACCTCGCTGCGAACCGGGCTGCAGCAGGGCCCGGGCCGAGCTGGTTGAGCATCTGCCTTCGTGTAGGCCGTGATCTGGGCCTCGCTGGGCTCCCTGCTCAGCGGGGCCTGCTTCTGCCTCTGCTCCCCATCCTGTGCGCTCTCTCCTCTTGGGATCTCTCTCTCTCCCTCTCTCTCTCTCCCTCTCTCTCTCTCTCTCTCTCTCTCACTTACTCTCTCTCTCTCTCTCTCTCACTTACTCTCTCTCAGATGAAAAAATAAAATGTTTTTTAAGGAATCTGCAGTAAGAGTTCACCTTTCTCCCCCTGCCCCTCTCCCTCTCGGGCCCCCTTACGAGGAGAGGACGGCGCTCTCTTCCCCTTCTAGCTTTAGCCCGTGCTCCCGGCTTTCAAGATGTTGTGAGAGCCGCCGTCGCCCCCGAGAATCGACTCTTCCTCATCGGTGTTGCCACGTGTCCTGCGCCAGCTTCGTGCTGGAGCCACACCAGCTTAGTGCGGCTTCTGTGTCCGCGTCTCATCTGTGCTTGGGGTCCCCCGAAGGGGTCTCCAGTGCTTGGCATGGGATAGATCCCCAGAAAAGTGCTGCTTGAGTCAGGATGAGGGGCTGCCAGGAACATGGGGCTTGACGAGCACCTTTGACGGAGGAACAATGGTTTGTTCATTCAAACTGGAGCAGCTCGGTTCCGACATCATTTCCTAAGGAAGACCGGAGCCTGGAGCACTAGGTCTCAACACAGAGAGTGGCTCTAGGAAGGTCACCACAACCTGGACTTGGCACCGCTACCTTTAACAGTATTTGAATTAGGATCGTCTAACTGAAGACTTTGTAGAGGCGACTAAAGGATTTTTCTTTTTGAGAACAGAGCCCAGGTTGTGGAATGAACTTGTGCTGATGTTAACATTCAGTGTAAACATAAAACCACACGCACATACACACACGTGCTACTGCACAGATGTAGCTTATGTGGGAGGCACTGGGGTACGGTATTAAATTACCAGACTCCTTTTCTATAGAACTCCTTAACCTGGAAGATAGTACTAGAGTCTTCTTGTCGTCGGAGCCCTTGGTTTTGGGTCCCCAACTCCTCTGTTCCTCTTCTGCATTTCGTCCTCTGGTCTAGGATCTCTCTTGTGTCTGAACTAATATTTTCAGTGTGGACAGGTCTCAGCCACTTGATCAAGAATGCTTGGACGTGCATTCTTCTGTGTTTTCTGATCTGACTATGCTGAGTACAGCGACGACATTTCAATGGCCCTTGCTATTTCTATATCCAGTTGTTATTATACAATGAAGTTAAGGTAGTTAAGAAATGGCGACTGTTTCTAAAACCTGTAAATGATCTAAGGTGTCAGCCTAAAATACACCTTCCAAAGTGGTTGTGATTTCAGTTGAGAGTAAAGAATATTTTCCACATTGACCGATGACTGGAAGATTATTTCCATTATTCATACACCCTTCTCTCCACTCTGTTTTCTCCCTATCACCACGAATGCCTCCTGATGACAGTTGCTGAGGTCGCAGCCATCTGCTAAGGTGTCTATTACAATATCCTGGCTGAGGATGACATGGTTGGACCTTTGTGAATTACAGTTTCATGCCAGCCACGTGGGGTGACACAGTTTAGGACTCGACTTGGCATCTGACCAGGCCACTGTCCGATGAAAGCTGTTGCTATTTGGGTGGAGCAAGGAGTCTCAGAGACGAAAGTGGAAAGGTCGCATGGTGCAATCTTAGAGAGAATGTTCTGGAGTCAGGCAGACCGGGCTTTGAATTCCAGGCCCACCGTTTACAAGCTGTGTGCTATGGGGCAGGTGATTTAGCTTCTGAGAGTGTGAGGGTTCTCATCGAAGATGACTCATGCATAAGTGGTGTGTATCTCATAGGGTTGTTGTGAATATTAAATAGGATTATATGAAATCTCAGTGAATGTCAGCTTCAGAAAGAAAACCCAGTCTGTCACTGAGGCCTTTGTCTGAATTAGATGATGAAATCCTTTCTGGGGATCCCTGGGTGGCGCAGCAGTTTGGCGCCTGCCTTTGGCCCAGGGCGCGATCCTGGAGACTCAGGATCGAATCCCACGTCAGGCTCCCGGTGCATGGAGCCTGCTTCTCCCTCTGCCTGTGTCTCTGCCTCTCTCTCTCTCACTGTGTGACTATCATAAATAAATAAAATAAAAATTAAAAAAAAAATCCTTTCTGTTCGGAGAGCAAACTTGAAGTGGTCTTGAAGAAGGAGGAGGTGGGAGAAAGGTCTGGAGAATACAGTGATATTGAGGGCAGAGAGGATGTTAGGACCTGGAGTGCCACAAAAGAAAGACAACAGAACATTGGTGCTCTGTCACAGACCCAGAGCCGGGCCACCTACCCACATGATCTCACCTGTGGAGGGATACATTTGGGCCATTGCAAAGATGAGAAAACCAGGGCTGCCTCCGAAAGGGACTTGGGACGGTGTGCAGGGAAGTGACAAAGCTTGAATGACTGAATAGGTTGACCTGAAGTTCATGGGCTGGGCCGCAGTCCTTCCCCGGGGAAAGAAATGAGGGGGATAGCGGTGGTGTTAGGGGCTGGCCCATACCTGCTTAATTCTCATCATTTCAGAGGTGGCAGCCTGCATGTAGTGACGTGATAGCCTTTGTTCCCAGGAAAAAGGGCCCAGAGAAAGATTCTCACAATTTTAACAGGTATTTTACAAAACACATGATTTCTTAGATGATTTAAGGAACTGGAGGGTATTATGCTGAGTGAAGTAAGTCAATCGGAGAAGGACAAACAGTGTATGTTCTCATTCATTTGGGGAATATAAATAGTAGTGAAAGGGAGTATAAGGGAAGGGAGAAGAAATGTGTGGGAAATATCAGGAAGGGAGACAGAACACGAAGACTCGTAACTCTGGGAAATGAACTGGGGGTAGTGGAAGGGGAGGAGGGCGGGGGGTAGGGGTGAGTGGGTGACGGGCACTGAGGGGGGCACTTGACGGGATGAGCACTGGGTGTTATTGTGTATGTTGGCAAATTGAACACCAATAAAAAATAAATTTATTAAAAAAGAGACAATGTTCTATTGGCTGTTAGTTTTTTTTTTTTTTTTAATTCGCTAAAAGGGAAATGTCATGCTAAGGTGTATTCAGGCACTCGGTCTTTTAGAAATAGCTTGACGGCAGCCCCGCCACTCACCAGAGTTCTGAGTCTGTCCTGTGTGTCAGGCGCTGTGCTGGGCCCTGAGAGTATACACGTGGGCAAGGCAGCGTGGGCTTTGCCCCCTGGAGCTGTCACTCTGGATGGGAAGATGGACCCTAAATAATTATAAGGATGACTCTAATTATAAGAATGGTGGAAGGAGAGTAAAGGTTATTAAGGTCCTTATAAGAGGAGGAGTAACTATATGAAGGTGAGGAGGCAGCTGTCATCAGAATCTGTCCCAAAGCCGTGATATTTCAGCTCAGCCCTGAGAGATGAGTAGAATTTATGCAGCGGGAGAGGAAGGAGCTCCAGGTAGAGCACGGGCTTATCTGTCACCTGGTAATGTCAATTCCTGATTTTTTTTTTTTAAATACTTGCTCATGCTTTGATTTTGGTACCAGTCGCAGTCCCCTCTGGGCATATCCCATTTCAGATAGGAGGTGACTGGCTTGGGCTTCAAGCAGTCACTACCCATCGCCCCTCTCACTGGCTTTGGAACTGGTTTCCAGCTGCTTCTATGTTGCCTTCTCTGTGCCTCTTGGGTTTTGCTTTCTTCTGCGTGCTCTGTGCTTGTAAATTAAAATGGAAAAGGAAGAGATTTTAGAAAAATACGTTTTTTAAAAAAAATCTTAGAGAATGCTAGGTGTACTGCAGAGTGGTTACCTGAAATGCAGAGCAAACTTAAATTGCATCTCTTATTTGATACGACTGTTCGTGAACACAAGCAAATAGCATCCATTTATTAAGGAAGCCATGTGCAAATGCAGGGCATGTTTGCAAAGGCTTATTATCGTACAAGAAGCAATTGCTGCTTTGTTTATTTGGTTTGTGGCTAAGTTATTACAATGCTCCTCTTCTAGAAAAGAAAATGTACATAGACTGAGATGTCTCTGGCAGCATAATCGCTCCCATTTTATTTAAAGATAACTCAAATTTTAAAGACCATTGTTGCAGTGGACATCGCTTATTTGGGGCTGTCCACCATCTATTTGCCCTACTTTTGGAAATGCCACCCCAGTACTTCTTGTAGTACTATATTCGTTTAAGCATGATTGCTGTCGCAATAAGTAAATGGTAAATTTTCAATGCTCAAGCATTGTAAAAAAATGTATTTCTTGCTAATGTGGACATCCCTGACAAAGTGACTTCTACTTTTTCATTCAGAGGTCTCTGCTCCTTCCATCTTCTTGGTTCTGCCCTCCTCTAAATTTTTAGAGTCCTCTCTTTAGCTGACAGGTGGAAAAAAGAGAGAGAGGATCACGTGTGGAAGGTTGTCATGGCAGGGCTTTCACGCTGTTGGCCGCAGCCCAGTTGCCTGGGTGGGAGGAGGAGGAACGGGCAGTCTGTGCTGTAGATATCTGTCCCTTCCCCGTGTTTTAGAGGTTGCTGACTTCACTCTCCCACCCACCACCCCCAGAATAGAGCATGTAGCTTAGGCCTGCCCTGTTCGGCTCAGAAGTGGACATATGACCCAAGCTAGTGCAGTCAAACTGGAACTCCAAGCTTTGGTTGAGTGTTTGAGTGGATGCTCCGTTGTGATGCAGTCAGACGAATGCACCCGTAATTGTGTGGCAGCCGTCCTGGGATGGGAGGTGTGGTGGGGGGAGGTACCTGAGAGGGTGAGGCCAGCACCTGAACGTGGACTGGGAAAGGAGACGGACAAACCACGGTCTGGCCATTGTTTTAGCTGTTGGATCCAGCTGTACCTGAAGCCTCACCTAGTTTTTCACTTAGAAGAACCAGTCAGTTCATGTTGTTTAATTCAGTGTGATTCACAGTTTCTATTCTTGACGATGTACAGTCTTGCAGATGGTATCATAAATGATACAATTCCTCAAAGACTTTGGGAAAATATACTATTTATGTGGATTTATTTGGAGAATGATTTAGTTGAAGAAATGGGGTGTTTCTTAACATAAGGCCTTGTAATTACATCTGATTACACACTCCCTAGTTCAACAAATACTTTACATCACGTACCTTTGTGCTTTTTACCCTCACCAGCTATTTGACTTCCCCCTTATTGGCAATATTGGTCATTTCAGTTGTTTCCCTGTTTAAACTCACATCTCTAAATACATTGGATTTTAAACAAAAGCCAGGGTAGAGTAGGGATCAAACTTCTCCCTGTGGCTGCATACATGTGGATGAGCATTTGGCATTTTTATTTAACACTTCCTGAGAACTAACGATTAGTGCAGTGGTGTGTCCACATCTGTTTACCAGTGCCCTGGTCAAACACAAAACTCCAAAATGTGCAATGTTATGGTGACAACAGGGCTTCCAGGATTTTTTTGAGACTGAAGAGGAAGCAACCAGGTGTGCCCTTCTTTATTAGCCAGGATATGGGTTCAGCTACAACAAAATAAAACACTTTAAACAAAATGGGAAGTTCATTTCTCCTTCACAGAGAAATTTGAGCTGATGTTAAGCTGAATTCTCAGAGCCGAATTCTTCAGAGACCCAGGTTCCCTCTATTTTGTTGGTCTCGCATCACTAGGATGTTGTTCACGTGACCCAAGGTAGCTCACTAGTGGGTCTGAGTTTCAGCTGGAGAGAGGATGGAAGGGGTAGGGGGAGGGGATCAGTCGGAAGAGCTTAGCTTGTGCCGTGGTAATAATAATGTGAAAGATATTAGTGGTTTATTCTTTTGCTCATGTGGTACGTTTGTCATGGGTCACTAGGGCTCTGCCGTAGGTTCCTTTCACTCAGGGGCACCAGAGGTTGGACCCGCATCATCAGGAGCATTGCTAAGGCCTGTGGCAGGAGGAGGGCGAGCTGGATAGTTTGCATCAGCAGTTACGTGACTTTGCCTTTCACCGGTTGGCCAGAACCGATCGTGTGGCCATACCTAGCATCAGGGTCAGGAGTGACAATCCAGGAGTGACAATCATCAGGGTCAGGAGTGACTGTGAGCGAACGATCCTAATGACTCCTACTCAGGGCCTGTCCCTTCAAAGCGTGACCAGAAAGATGCACGTATCAATTCTTCTCATCTCCTGTCAGTCGGAATCCAGGTAGACGGTTACACCAGCCGAAGGGCAAGCTGGCAAAGTGTCTTCAATTCTGTTACGGTGGCTGTGCCTGGAGCATTTCCTTTTGAATCTTTCCGAGATTCTCCCCGGACAGCTTACCTTGCACTTGTTCTTCCACATTGTCTACTTTTTCCATCAGAGTCTTAGGATATAAATGGTGGTTATTTTTGCCTCGTCTAACTATTCTAAACTGTCTGTCATGTCTGAGTCATTCCGTTGCTTGCTTTGTATCTTAAGATTGTGTTTTTTCTTGCCTTTTGGCACGTGTTGTCATTTTTTGCTGAAAGCCAGACATGGTGTATTGGGTAATAGGAACTGACCTAAATACACACTCCGTGTGAGGTTTTATGTTTATCTTACTGGGAGTTACGTTCTGTTTACTGTTTGCACCACTGTAGGTGTCGGAGGCGCCAGTGTCTCTCCCTGTGTCCTTGTTTCTGTCTTCTGGGTTGTCCATAGGTTTTCCTAGGAAGTCCTCAGATACAGTCAGGATCTTGCCGTTCTTTCAAAGATAATATTCTTTCATTATCCAGGATCCTTGGGTCATGGTAAGGTGTGGGAGGAGGAGGGAAAGCATTGCACCGTCTTAGGATTCACTCCGCCTTTTAGTGAGTGTGTGTCATGGGCTGTGACCTCCACAAGTGCTCCTCAGGTTTTCACTTGAATTATTTTACTTCTTTTTATATTTTTATTTTTTGGTGAGACAGGCAGGTTAGAGGGGAGTTTGGCATTTCCTTTCTCTTACATGAGTTAGGCTTTAATAATGTAGTTTCTCTTAAGGGAAGATGAAGAAGAGGACACTGGGTGTATTTCAAGCTGGTTGGTTACTTTCTCCCTCCTTCTCTGCAGGAAGCACAAAGAAACTTCTTCCAGTCTTCACCACCAGAACCTGATGGGCTCCTGGAGGTAACAGGACAGTTCCACATGAAAGTGGGGGGCTCCTCCCTCAGGCTGGGGCCTCTCTCAGTATCCACTCTCAGCCTCCAGCAGTTCATCGATTACAGCTTGAGCTCTCCTGCCCATTCCTGGCTCCAGCAACTTCTCCTGGTAAGTTGTGAATACCTGTATTTGCCCTCCGTCTCTCTAGTTTCCAGGGCTTCGGTTTGCCCTACGATCTCAATTCTCTGACGGATTTAAGTAGAGTTGTTGACTTTCAATTTGTTTAGTTTTTTTTCTTGTGAGGAAGGGAGTGACAACTTCCGATTGCTTAATATGTCTGAGCAGAAGCCAATCATTGATAGTGGTTTCATCCTTAAAATAATGTCAACTGATAACAATTGTATTTAGGGCTAGAGGTCATGTGTCCAGTTAATAACTGGGATTCCGTAGTGGGGGAATGGTGGTCTCTAACATACCCTCATTAATGACACTGTTGGTGAGAACATTACAGGGCTTCGGTGTCTCTGAAGAACCCACAGAAGCACCCATAAGGGCACAACTCAGCATTTGGATTCTTTTCTTTTTTTTAATATTTTATTTATTTATTCATGATAGACACAGAGAGAGAGAGAGAGAGAGAGAGAGAGAGAGGCAGAGACACAGGCCGAGAGAGAAGCAGGCTCCATGCTGGGACCCCGACGCGGGACTCGATCCTGGGACTCCAGGATCGCACCCTGGGCCAAAGGCAGGTGCCAAACCGCTGAGCCACCCAGGGATCCCCAGCATTTGGATTCTGCTGAGCACAGGGAATCCCAGTACTAGATTACAACTGTGCTAGTAAAGTCGGGACTTTCTGTCTTCTATCTCTGTCCTCCAGCTGCAACACTGGACAGTCACTGGAGTCCAGTCAACAGGGCAAAAGGATAGAGCCATTGGGGTCCAATCCATGGTCAATGTATAAGTGGGGGAGGCTGTGGTTGAATGAGGGTTTGGAGTGTTATTATAATGGACAAAGTCATTTATTATCTGACTGTGACCAGAGGTCAACTGAATTCCTGGAAAAGCTGTGGACGCTGAGCGGAGACTGCCGGTTGCCTATCTGTTGTCACCTCCCTACCTTGTAAGGAACCCGGGTTGTTAACTAGGCACGTGCTACCCTACCTAAACCTGCTTTACACAGCCCTATGGACAATAAACTGCAACCAGAAGTGTCATGTAATACGTAGAGTGGGCCTCCGTAGGCACGCCTGTCCTTTTTTTTTATTCCTTTCTTCTATTCCTTGGAACGGGCGTACGGTAGCCAGATCTCAGCAGCCATTCTGGATTATGACGACGGGGGTAGGGTGACACATTTTAGGTTTGGGGGAGCAGTGAGCTAGAAAGAACCCGAGGCCCTGAGGAATATGAAGCTGGAAAACCAGCTGTGGACATTTCACCCCAAGGCTTGTTTTATATGAGTTATAAATAAGCTTCTACCTTATTTAAGCCGCTCACTTTCGGGGTTTCTACCTCGCCTAATAAAACCTCATTCTAACTGATCTAAACCTACCCGCGATTAGATGCAGGAGGGGGAAGATGGCTCCCACGGGGCAGGTTGGCAGAACTGTGGTGGTGAGAAAGGATGACCTTGATTTCTCTGGAGTCCAGCTCATTTAACAAACCAGTTACAGAAGAAGCAGCTCAGAGCCAAGCAAGGTCTGCTACCCAAACCAGGACAGCGGAGGGGAGGCGTGTCAATTCAGGTTCTTCCAGACGCAAGCATCCACGTGGGATTCAAGATGCAAGGATTTTAGGAAAACACCTGAATGAGAGGATTGCAAGGCCCAGATCAGCCTGGGAGAGCCACGAACCCGTCTCGGGTGCAGCCCCACATGGGGAGCGGAGGGCAGAGAGTCGCATGGAAGCTTGGCCGCCTGTCATGCAGTTGAGGGAAGCTTGGGCACAGCCACCAGGGAGCCCCTGAGCCCGCTCTGACCCTTGGGGAACTCCCGGGTCTTTCAGGGATGTATGTGCCTTAATACTCTGCCACGCTCAGGCCCTGGCTGGGGGCACCCCGGTGGGGCACGGCGTGGGAACTCCAGAGCTCAGCAGTGAGGGCCCAAGCCGGCTGCACCCCCTAACCGGGCGCCGGGCCAAGTGGGCAGTAGGCAGCTCCCGCCAGCGGGCACCTGGATGTGTGGAGCCGGCCGTGCCAGGGGCGTGGGCTCACGGGGGACTGGCAGGATCGTCCTGCGTCCCTCAGGCTCGGGGGCCACACGCTGGGTGTCCTGGGGGGGAGAACACGCCTGCCCTCGTGCCACCTGGAAGATGCGAGGGGCCCTGGCGTCGGTAGAGACGCGGGCTCCAGTGTCAGGCGGGCGGCGCAGCAAGGCCGCTGCAGGCTCACCTCCTGGAGCACGTTCTCACCTTCACCGACGTTTGCCAGGACTTTCCACGCGCAGGGGGGCATTTTATCCTCACGAAGGCAACGCGGCTGAGAGGCCCGCGGTGCTGCGTGTGCAGCCGGGCTAAGACGCGGTATTGCACCAGGAGCTGCGCAGGGAGGATTAACAGTCACGACTTTCCTTTGAGGGGCCCCGGATCGTGACCCATTTCTAATGACCTGTTGATTCAAGGCTTTGAATTCGAGTTCTAGCTTATTAAAATTTTATTTGCGTCTAAAGAAAAACACGAACTCCTGGCAGAAGGCTTGTGGCCGTGGCACGAGGCGGGCCGTGGAGGTTGCTGGGGCGCCCAGCCGGGGAGTGAGGGCTGTCGGGGAGCAGGGCCTTTCCACTCGTCCTCCCACATTCCGCTGGCTCTCCTGAAGGCGCTGGCAGGGAGGGCGCGGGCTGCAGGGCCCAGGGCCGCCTTCCGGGGGGCAGGCCTAATTGCCAGGGCCGGACGGGCTATAGCGGAGGCTGGACGTGTCCCCGCTGGTGTCCTGGGCGCCTGGTCAGGGCTGAGCAAGTGGAGGGAGGCACCCGCCTGGGGGGGGCCCTGGGGAGGAGCTGGGGCTGAGGACCTGGAAGAGGAGGGAGCTGGGTTGCAGGGGTCACGGGCCTTTCTGTCATGACCTTTATTGTGGCAGTGGCTGGATGGGCAGCTCTCGGGGTGCAGGCCGCTTGTGATGGGGACAATTGCGTGGATGGGGAGATGGAGGAGCAAGGGAGGCCACGGAGGGAAGGGTGGGGGTGGGGGGGAGCCGAGGCCGCTGGACTCGGGCGGACCCGAGACCCTGGCCTGAGCCCAGGCCCCAGCGGGGATGCTCTGAGGCTGTGCAGGGACCAGGTCAGCCGTGGTGCAAGCTCGGCCTGCCCGTGGAGCACAGTGGGTGTGCGGGGACTGGCCATGGGAGGAATGACCTGGGTGTGGTGCCGGCCTCCCCTCCTGCCCCGCCCCGCATTGGGGCCCTGAGCTGCAGCCCCCCTGCCGAGCACCTGCCCCAGGTGGTGCTCCGGGAGGACGGAGCGTGCCGTGCACCTGTTTAGGACCGACCCACCCTGGCTGTGTCCTGCCCCCAGGCCTGAGGCCACCATCCGCCACCTGCCGCCTGTGCCGCCTGCCACCTGCCGCCCGCAGACCCGGGCCAGGATGCTCAGCAGGCGCAGGGCCACATGCTCTGGTTCTGCGGGGCCCGGGGAAGGGGCACTTGCTTTCAGGGAAATGGGGGACCGACGGCAGCCGTCCCCAGGTCCCTGCACCCCCTGGGGCAGGACCCACCATGTGTGTCCCCCGGGACCCTTGGCGGCCGCTGTGGAGCTCGGCTGTGCCTCGAGTCCCGGTGACTCCACCGCGAAACACGGGTTTATCCCGGGACACCTGCTCGAGCCTGCTCGGCTCATTGTAAACACTCAGTGCGCGAATTGGACGACGGAGACTGAGGAGCGTTCCCTTATCCAGAGCTTGTAAGGTGACTTTTAGGTGTGTTTTCAATTGTAATAGTCGCGCCGTGTCCTTGTATAAATCGTTAATTTCTTGGAAGACCCGCGCGGGGGGCGGTGGGTACCGTGAATCCAAACCCACAGGAGACGCCAAGGGTCAACGATGGGGTGGGAGGCATCCTGGATCGTGACCTCCGTCCCCTCTGTCCTGAGCAGGTGATGTAACCGGTGTTCCCCGCAGGCCCAGTACCCAGGGCACCTGCCCGCAGCGCCTCCATCTCGGGGTTGGGCTGCGGGAGGTGCGGGGGACCCGCTTTCCTGTGGTGCTCCCCCCTCCCTCCTCAGTGCCTCCAGCAGGACCCAGTGAGGTGCTCCGGCCGGGTGGGGGGGTGAGGGGAGGCCCAGCGCTCCTGGCTCCCCTGTGCTCTGGGGGCCACGGCACAATCATAATTCCAAGATAAGATTGTTTTGATTTTTTATTTTGAATGAAAACATCTCAAGGGAGCCGGTTGTAGGAGACCGAAAGTAGAATAGGAGGACGAAAGCTTTCGTTGACCTTTGGGGACACGGAGGGGGCTCCACTAGTGAGCCGTCGGCCTTGGGCTCAGGGCGTGACCCCCCGCCCCCGTGTGGCGAGGCCGCCGGTCCTCCCTGACGCTGCTCAGCAGCCCGGGCACTGCAAGCAAGGGGCACCCCAGCTTCCTGCAGGCCGGCGCCGGCTGCGAGTCGAGGGTCCCTGCTACACAGAAGCCTTATCGGGGGCCCTGCAGGCCTCGGCGGCTCGGGGGCTCAGGCCGCGACCCCGGGTCCCGGATCGAGTCCCCCTCAGCTCCCCGCAGGGAGCCTGCTCCTGCCTCCACCTGTGTCTCCGCCTCTGTCTCTCCGTCTGGGTCTCTCACGGATAAATAACTAAAACCCTTTGTTTTTAAAGCCTTAGTCGTCCCCGAGCCTTTCCTTTATGGCTCAGAGCAGCTGTCTTGGCCGCCCCTGGTCAAAGGGAGATCCGAGGAACGTTGGTCAGGGCCTTCGGGTGGGGAGAGGCCCTGGCGGGGGGCGCTTGTCTCCACGAGGAAGGGGGAGGTCTGGGCCCCGGAGCCGGGGCACACCTGCACCCCTCTCCCACGGAGGGCGGCCCTGAAATGTGGTGCAGGCCCAGACCGCTCTAGTGCAGGGGCAAGCGAGCAACCACACTGCAAGCTGAGGACGGAGACCAGGTGGCCCCTAGCTGGCCTCTCTGTGCCTTCGGTGGTGGGGGCACAGGTGCCGTGGGCCCGGGTCGCAGAGGTAAGTGTCATGGTCTAGGACGTATCAGGGGGGCCGTATTCCAGCCTTTTGCCTTTTCCTGTCCCCGAGCGCTTCCAAATTCTCGGTGTCAGCCCCCCCTTCCCTGACGGTCCTCTGACTCCACCGCCTTTCTGTGCAGACGGGCTCTCCGCTCCGTCCGTCCTTCTGTCCTGCGAATGCGCCCGCCTACGTCTCACCTGATGAGTATTGAAGATACTTTTCCGTCGTTCGGTCCTTTATTGCCTCCGAAGTGGCAACGGGGTGATTGGTCCTCTTGGTGGGCGGCAGGGAGGACTGGTGGCTGCAGCTGCAGCTCCACCATGTCCAGCAAAGCGGCTGTGTCTGCACTGGACTGAACTACCTCAAGCGGCAAATAAAACCGATTCCTCCACGGAGGAGCGTCCAGGAGCCCGGCCGTCGCCAAGGAAGGCCCCGTCAGATCTGCAAACGCAACGTGTGCCTGACAAAACCTGGATGGCATCATGAGTACAAAAGCACTAAGTCGCTGGATGAGATTCAGATGCAGCACACACACGTGCCTTGTCGCGGAACGCCACCGCCACCGCCGCCAAAAAGCATTCAGGGCCGAAACTATTGCATTCCCATGATTTTCTGTGTAAGTGATCTGTCGAAGAGTTGAAGGAGGGATTGTTGCCACTGATTTCAAATTTGGGAGTGCAAGAATGATTTCAAAGGACAAAATGGGTTTTTTAAAGATTTATTTATTTATTTGAGAGAAAGAGAGTGAGGGGTGGGCGGGGGCCGAGGAGGAGGATCTCAAGCAGACTCCCCGCCAAGTGCGGAGCCCAATGCAGGGCTCGATACCATGACCCTGACATGATGGCTTCAGCCAAAATCCAGAGTTGGATGCTCAGCTGACAAAGCCACCCAGGCAGCCCTCAAAGTAAAAAAAAAAAAAAAAAAAAAAAAAAAAGGCAGATAAAAGGGAAAAAGGAAAATACTAAGAGACTTAGTTAGGGAGAGGTGTCTAAGACTTGGATAGACATTTCAGAAGAGCAGCAATGAAACCAGTAAATACCTGAAGGGGGTCACTGGGTTCCAGGGCGAGTTGACGAAAAAATAATCAGTACTTGCAGGTGCAGGAAGGCGGGTACAGGATCTGTCTCAATGACTCTTTCTCTCCAAAATTTAGATCAAAGACGATAAGGACACATTGGGAGTATGTAACCCAGGTGCTGCACAAGGGGTCGTAGGAGGTACATACGGCTCTACTGTAGGAAAAAAGTCACATACGCATCTAGACCTAAAAGCAATACTCCACTTTAGCAAAACTAGGCCCTTCTTACTGGGGTGGAACAAGGGGAAGGGACGAAATGTCTTGAGGGAGGAAAGAGTTGGTATCCTGTTTCCTCATAAAAAGTAGAGGATTTCGTGACTATGAGAACAGGGAAATAAGGTGGTCCCGGTGAAATTCAAAATAATAGAGCTTCCAGATTAACAAGGGAGAAAATAGAAAAGATAGAAGAGCAATTGGATCATATCAGCAGACAAAGGAAAATGAAATAATAATGTAAAATAATCAAACTAAGGTATCATAAAAGGATGGAATCAATTCATACAGAATAAGCACACCGGGTTTTCTCCTTTAAAATATGAACATTTTCAATTGGGTTAAAACACAGAACTGAGCTATATGCCCTAGAAAATCTATATGCCTGTACCTGTGTCTATACTTTTACCTCTGTCTGTATATCCATCTACATCTTTATGCCTAAAAAAGCATAGAGAAAACTAAGGGAGGTCAAAGAGACGTAAGAGCAAAGGGTCAATGCAAACAAAAAGAAACCGGTGTGGTCATGCTAGTCTCTGAGTAGGAGGAGTTCAAGGTTAAATGCATTGAATAAAATAACAAGGGACGTTATGTAGATGCGACAACTTATGAGGGCAATATATTAATTTTCCCATCAAGTAGTTATAAAAATCAATTATTTCCTTGGCCACAAACATTCAAAATAAAAAAAAATTATAAGGCATATTCTCTGATCATAATTCAGTAAAAAATAATAAAAAGGTGACAAATCTTACGTTTTTGGAATTTATGAAAAATTCCACTAGGTAGGCTTGGCACTGAAAGCAATTGAAAAAGAGAAATTGTAAACTACCAAAGAATTACTTAGTTCCAAAACCTACGGGACATAGAACTATACACAGAGAAGATTTTAATCTTAAGTACTTGTATTTTCTTTTATTTATTTATTTATTTATTTTTTATTTTCATCTTTAAAGAAGAAAGGAAAAAAAATGAATGCTTATTTTTTTTATGAATCCTTATTTTAAAAAAATTAATAAAATATCAAAATAAAATCAAAGAAACTAGGAAGCAGGAATTAAGATAAAATGTGAAATCAAATAAAAATTACCATAGAAATCATGAATCAGGGCAGCCCGGGTGGCTCAGCGGTTTAGCACCACCTTCGGCCCAGGGCCTGATCTTGGAGACCTGGGATCGAGTCCCACGTCGGGCTCCCTGCATGGAGCCTGCTTCTCCCTCTGCCTGTGTCTCTGCCTCTCTCTCTCTTTCTTTGTGTGTCTCATGAGTAAATGAATAAAATCTTAAAAAAAAAGAAAGAAATCATGAATCAACTAAAGAGCTAGCTGGTTGCTAAGAAGGCCACTGCATATAGGTAAACGCACTGTAAATCTGATCAACAACAACAACAAAAGACCAAACATTCAAGAAAAAGACATAAAGATGCAAAGAGATGAGAAGAACCATCAAAGGGTGCTGTGCACACCCCCGACGGGCGCTGCGCTCTGCTGCCCAGGTCCTGGCACTACTGGCGTCTCCGTTCTCGGGGGAGCACTGGTGGCCGGTGGCCCGCAGGCCTTGTCCCTCGCCAGCGATCGCCTTGGCCAAGCAGGTACCTCGTCCAAGGTTGCATCAGCGGCACGTGCGCACGGCTCGGGGACAGCTTACATCCCAGAGCCAGCTGAGTCTCGGGGCCCTGCTGTCTCTTTCTGGGGCGGTCCTGCAGGGCGGTGGCTGGGTGGGATTGCCCCTGCCCCGCTGGCTTCGCCCTCCGCTCGCTGCCCCGCCGGTTCAGTCACCCCGCCCAACCTTCCCCACGGATGCTTTCCCCACCGGCACGTCCCGGTAAGCCTCATCGGAGCAGCCCTCCACTTCAGGCTATTTCAGGGGAACCAGATTTAGGATGTGGCCCAGGGCATGTGATGGGATGAGCGCTGGGTGTCACGAGCGCTGAGTGTCACGCTATATGTTGGCAAATTGAATCTAAAAAACAAGGAAGTAAGTCAATCGGAGAAGGACAAACATATGTTCTCATTCACTTGAGGAACATAAATAATGGTGAAAGGGAATATAAGGGAAGGGAGAAGAGTGTGGGAAATATCATAAATGGAGACAGAACATAAAGACCCCTAACTCTGGGAAACGAACTAGGGGTGGTGGAAGGGGAGGAGGGCGGTGGGGTGGGGGTGACTGGGTGGCAGGCACTGAGGGGGGCACTTGACGGGATGAGCACTGGGTGTTGTTCTGTATGTTGGCAAATTGAACACCAATAAAAAATAAATTTATTATTAAAACAAACAAAACAAAACAAAATACATAAAAATAAAAAAATAAAAAACAAGGAAAAAAAAGAGATCTAACCCAGTGAAAAGAAAATGAAAACCCAGAGAACATGGACAATTTCCTATGGAAAAGTAAATTGCTGGCAAGGGAGGCTGATTTTCGTCATTCTGATGTTTCCAAATGTACTTTACTAAGGTGTAATTCACATTAAAAAGTGCCCCCAGTTTAAGTGCACACATTGGTGACCTTGGACAGGTGTGCACCTGATGTTCCCATCACCCCAGAAAGGTCCCTTGTGTTTCTGTCCAGGCAGCTCTCACCTTCCAGCCTCAAGTATCCCGCGACCTGCTCCTTGGTGTCATGGGTGTGGTGGCAGCGCCCATACGGTGCATGGTCCTCGGGGTGCGCCCTGGCCACTGGGCACAGCGGGTTTGAGATTTGACTCGTTACCCCTCCTCTTTCCCTTCTCTCCGGGACGCCTTAGTCCTGCACCGCTTACTACTTACTGAAAGCACTTGCTTCATGTATTTTGCCTAGTTTTGTAGTTACTTTTTAAAAATATTTTATTTGTTTATTAATCAGACACAGCGAGAGGCAGAGACCCAAGCAGAGGGAGAAGCAGGCTCCCTGCGGGGAGCCCGACGTGGGACTTGATCCCTGGACCCTGGGGTCATGACCTGAGCCAAAGGCAGATGCTCAACCGCTGAGCCCCCCAGGCGTCCCGGTTTTGCAGTTCTTTAAAACGTGGTGTTCACTGGGCTCCTCATGGCTGCAGGTGGAAGCCCTCGTCGTTCTTAGTTAATATTTTCTCATATGCTGAGAATGCACTATGAAAAGGAGCAGGAATTAAGTCACTAAAATAGGTAAAAAAGAGATAAGGCTATTTTTAGTTGCTGATTTTTGGATTAAAGAATTCTAGGACCCTATTAACAATATTTTATACAGTAAGAGTATTTGGCAATTTGCCTGAATGTAAGATGAAAACAACATTAATTGGTATTCATTGGCCTAGTGATAAGCAACTAGACAGAGACATGGGGAAAATATACTATTTTTAGTATCAACAAAGTCTATAAAAATGTTTAAGAGTAAATTTTGTAAGCAAAGCATGGATTTATATGGAGAAAAAAAAACACCCAAAATTCTTATCGGTAGATTTTTCAAAAATGGCTAAGCACTTTCTTTTCTCATTATTCTAAGTGCTTTCCATGTATTAGCTCATTTAACCTTCCCAGAAACTCTGGAAGGTTATTATTATTGTTCTCATTTCATGGATGAGATAACTAAGATATAGAGAAATTAAATAACTTGCCCAAGTTTATCCAGCCTGCAAACGATAGAACTGGTATTTGAAATTGAGGCTACACCAATGGAAAGACATTCTCTATCCTTCCATGAGGTTACTTAATGTAAAAATAGCTTTCTAATTATAAAGCTGTTTATTCATTATCTGCTGCTGTTGGGATGCTCCCCAAATATGTCTAAACCTCCAAAATATTTCCCCAAGACACCCCTGCTATCCATCACTATGGTTTGCATCTAGTATTTACAGTGGCAGCTCCTTTTATTCCTTATTTTGATATTCAGTAATTACTATACTGTCCTAGTTCAGATCCTCATTATCCACCCACCCATCCATCCACCCACCCATCCATCTGCCCATCCACCCATCCACCCACCCATCCATCCGCCCATCCACCCACCCATCCACCCACCCATCCACCCATCCACCCATCCACCTGCCCATCTGCCCATCTGCCCATCCATCCATCCGACAAACAGATGATCTTGGTGGCATAGTGGAGGGTAGGTTTGAGGGGTCCAGAGGAGACGGGAGTGGGCTCACTTGTGAGACTATCATGGAACAAGCAGAAAATGAGCAGAGATCTAAGAGTACGTGGGGGGGAGGCATATCAGAAATATATTTAAAAGGGAAAAAACCGGCAATGCTAAAATGTACCCAGATGTGTACATTTGACAAATGTGCACATCCATGCAGTCATACAGAGTGTTCCCATCACCCCAAAAGTTTCCCTTGTGTTTCTTTCCAACCAGCACCCGCTTCTCCATCTCTAGCCTCAGATAATCATTGATCGTCTCCGTATCATCCAAGACCGGGTTTCTAGTTTACGTACAGTAGGTCCTTCGTAGTGTCACGCGTAAGTGGGTGTGAACACCGAGGGTGTGATTCTCCTGCACTACGGCATGTGACTTAGATGATTGGGAAATTCTTCCAAGGCCTGCCCCGCGTTGGGGCGGATAGGCTGGGTGATGGAGCTCCATCATAGAATTCCTCATCCCAGCTCATGGGTTATTCCTAAGTAGTCTTTGGTTTGACATCAACAGTAGCTTTTGCTTCATCAAAAGTACGGTACGTCTTTATGAGCTTCAGAAATCATACTTTTAAAGTCTAAGCAGTAGAATAATAACAGTTGAGAGAGTTGCAGATGCAAGGAACTGGTTTGGTGTAATGCTTAGAATCTGGAATAGAATTGCCCGGGCCTCTGTCAAATCTCAGTTTACCGCGTCCCAGTTCTACTTAACCTCTCTGGAACTCCGCTTCCTTATCACCAAAGTGAGGATGAAGGCAATAGAAAGGCAGTTAATTAGCTAATTAATTAATTTTTTATGTAACAGATTTGATGAGGTTGTGGAAAGCTCTTTAACAACCTACGTGGCCTATAGTGTAAGATCCCACAAACTTAGCTACTATCACTTACGGTGTTTGAAGTCTTTTTTTTTTTTATATTTACCGAAACGAAGCCGTTAAGTCCAGACACTACCTAAGAGGCTGTTGATGTGATTCTAGGCTGACAGACGTGGGTACAGGGCAGCTGATCCTTGTGGTATTTCTCATTTCCCGGAGAATGTCTCCTAGCGATGGGACGTGCACGTATCGGGACCCTTACCACGTTGGCCAGCTTTAGGCGAACCCTGGGCGGCGCGGGGCCTTCACAGCAGGCAGCCGTCATCACCGTCTCCAGAACTTTGTCATCATCTCCCGCCGTCAGAGCGTTTTAACCGTCACTCTTCTCTGATTTTCAAGGGGACACTCGTAGTTGCCTTTTGGCTTTTTGGAGGCACAGCGGGCGCGAAGAGCGGACACTGCGGTCGCAGCGCTGTGACTGGGGGTACTGGCGTTGGCTTCCCGGCTCCCCCGTGGTTCTGGAGATGTGGGGTGATCGGGACGTTGGTGTGTCTTGGGTGGCTCCTCTGACTCAGGACCTGCGGCGGCTGAGGCAGCGCCCCCCCCCCCCCCACGGCCTCTGTGGCCCCGGGGCCACGCAGCCCGGCTCTGCCTGCGGACACATCCCCCGGGCCACGTGCTGTCAGCCCCTCTTACACTTTACCTCCAAAGGAGGCAGCTCCCCGCCCCAGGACTGTGTCCCAGTAGCTCTTGTGGAAAGGAGCCTTGTCAAGTCTTCTGTGCTGTCCTGTCCTGTCACTGGTCCCCACCTGCTCCACAGTCCGTGCCTCGGTCCCTCTGGGTAATTATCGCCACCGTGACGGTGTGTCCAGGATCGGACTCCGATTCCAGCCCACCTACTTCCCCTCCCGGTGTTCTCGTCCCCGTAAGTGGAACATCATTTATCCACCCTCTTGCTCATGCCACCTACCAGAAGTGACCGGTCAAGGACCAGGCCGCCTCTTTTGGTCCAGAACTTGGCATAGGGCCTACGCTGGACGGGGTGAGGGAAGCAGAGGTCTGCTGAGGGGCGTCTAGGAAAGTCGTCTTTCTTTCTGGGGATCCTCTCGGGAGTAACCGCTCTCCGTCCCGCTGAGAGTCGCTGCGTGTCAAAGTCCAGCACCCCCGTCGCTGTCGCTCTGACCTCCAGCGTGAGGATAAGGCTCACTGTGGATTTAGGTGCCTTGTAAGCAGCTTTCGTTCGAGCCAGTGCATTTTTTGAATGTTTAAGTTAGTCTGAGTTGGATTCTCTTTTATTCATTGTTTAAGTTATCCTAACTAATATGCAAGTCAAGGGGTTAAATTTTAAAAAGGTATGTTTTCTCCCATTCACGTGGTTGCCTTTTGGTTTTGTTAATGGGTTGCCTCATTGTGCAAAAGCATTTTATTTTGATGTGGTCTCAATAGTTTACTTTTGCCTTCGTTTCCCTTGCTTTACAGGATATGTATAGAAAAATGTTGCTATGGCCCATGTCAAAGAAATTATTCCCTCTTCTGGGAGTTTTATGGTTTTAGGTCTCACATTTAGGTTTTTAATCCATTTTGAGTTTATTTATGTGTATGATATAAGAAATTGGTCCAGTTTTATCCAATAAGGGGCCACTATTTGGAAAATACATAAAGAACCTATGTAACATGGGGTGCCTGGGTGGCACAGTCAGTTGGGTGACCAACCCTCGGTTTCAGTTCAGGTCTTGACCCTCAAGGTCCTGAGATTGAGGCCTTTGTCAGGCTCTGTGCTCAGTGTGGAGTCTGCTTTCGATTCTCTCTCCCTCACCCTCTCTCCCTCCTGCTCATGCTCTCTCTCTTCTCTTTAAAATAAATACGTCTTTAAAAAAAGAACTTATATTGCTTAATATCCAAAAACCATAATCTGATTTTAAAAAAATGGGTAGAGGACCTGAATTTTTTCCAAAGAAGACATCCAGATGGCCAACAGACACATGAAAATATGCTCAGCATCACTCATCATCAGGGAGATGCAAATGAAAACCACAACGAGAGACCGATCACCTTAAACCTATAAAAGTGGCTGGTATCAAAAAGATGAGAAATAACAAGTGTTGGTAAGAATGTGGAGAAAAGAGACCCCTTGTGCACTGTTGGTGGGAATGTACATCGGTGCAGCCACTGTGGAAAGCAGGATGGAGGTTCCTCGAAAAATCAAAAATAGAAACGCCGTATGATCTGATAACTCCACTACTGGGTATTTAAGCAGAGAAAAGAAAAAAACTAATTTGAAAAGACCTCTGCACCCCCGTGCTTATTGCAGCATAATTTACAATAGCAGAGATATGGAAGCCACCCACGGGTCCGTCGGCAGAGGGGTAAAGGGGCTGTGGTCCACACACAACCACACACACGCAGGAGTATTACTCAGCCTTAAAAAGGGATGAGATCCTGCCGTTTGAGACAAAACAGATGGACCTCGAGGGTATTACACTAAGTGAAGTGTCAGAAAGGCAAATAGTATATGATTTCACTTCTGTGTGGAATCTTTTTTTTTTTTTTTTTTTTTTAAATTTTTTTTTATTTATTTATGATAGTCACAGAGAGAGAGAGAGAGGCAGAGACACAGGCGGAGGGAGAAGCAGGCTCCATGCACCGGGAGCCTGATGTGGGATTCGATCCCGGGTCTCCAGGATCGCGCCCTGGGCCAAAGGCAGGCGCCAAACCGCTGCGCCACCCAGGGATCCCACTTCTGTGTGGAATCTAAAGAACAAAACAATTGGGTAAACCGACAAAAAGCAGAGTCAGACCTATAGACGCAGAGAACAAAGTGATGGTTTTTTCCTCTAGAGAGGGCGGGGTGGGGGATGGGCAAGATGGGGGAGGGGAACGGAACATACAGGCTTCCAGCTATGGGTGAGAAGGTCCTGGAACAAAAGGGACAGCCTAGGGAATATGGTCGTTGGTGTTGTCCAGGCGTTGTCTGGTGGCGACGGCAGCTGCCCTTTCGTGAGCGTAACATACACGGAAGTTGAGTGACTGTTGTCCACCTGGAACAAATACACCATTTTGTGTTAACTGTATTCTCATAAAATAAATAAATAAAAAATATGTCCCCGTAGGGGGTGGATTTTTGGTGCGTTGAAAAATTCACTTAGGGCAGGCTACATGCTATTTTCTGGGATCGTTTTTTTTCCCCTTAGGACTTTTGAATTACCCTAAATCAAGAGTGGATAACCTCATTTACATTAATTTGAGGACATCGTCTCTTTCCTTTCTTCGTGAAGTTGCTAGACTGAGAGTTAGAGAATCAGTTATTTAGTCTCATATCTCAAGCATTCTAGCACCGACAATAGATTTTTCTGAGGTTTTGCTGCGTGCTGGTCAGGGAAATCTAGTTGTGACTCATATAACTCCTCATGGCTTAGCTTTGTGAACCCTGTGCCCATTTTATTCCCCCGAGAGTGGTGTATCTGCCTCTCTCACCTTACAACTGCCCTTCGTCCTGGGGGAGACGAGCTGTCGCAACTATATTGTCTAATCTAGATGATTCATTTTTATTTTTTTAAAGATTTTATTTACTTATTTGACAGAAAGAGCACAAGCAAGGGGGGAAGTGGCAGGCAGAGGGGGAGGGAGAAGCAGCTCCTACTGAGCAACGTGGGGCTGGATCCCAGGGCCCTGGGATCGTGACCTGCGCCAAAGGTGGATGCTTACCCTGCTGAGCCACCCAGGGGCCCCTGGATATTCCCTAGTAGAGAAAGTGGACTTGGACCTTAGGGATCAATTCAGAAAAATTCTCAGCCACGATCCTTTCAAAAATTTTCTTCTCTCCCATTCTGTCTCCTTTTTGTCTGGAGCTCCAGTTAGGGTGTTTTTATATTTTGTCACTCTCTTCTCAGTATCTGCTTTTCTTCCTTTCTTCCCACCTCCTTTTCCTGTGCTGCGTCTTGGTAACTCCTTCTGATTTTCCAGCTCAGTCTGTCTTCTGTCGTATCCAAACTGTATACCGTGTCCACGGAATTTCTGTTTTAAATGACCGTGGCTTTCGTTTCTAGCAGTTCCACTCTCCTTTTTCAGATCAACCTGATACCTTTAAATAATCTTCTGATCTTTTTCATGCCTCTGAAACTCTATTTTATTACTTTAAATATTTATTCTATGATCTGGCTTTAGAATTCCAGTGTCTTTGCTGTTGCGGGCCTGATTCTCCCATCTGTTGCTTCTGCTGGTTATTCACACTCACAATGGCTCATTTCCTCCTGGTTTGCCACTTCTAATGTGAATTCATCTTCCTTGGAACTTTGTCAGTAGGAATTATGTGAATCTCCAGTTTAGAGTATGTTCGTCGGAGAAGATTCGAGTCTGTTTCTGCGTGACTCCTGGTAAGGCGTAAGACCAGGTAGTTTGTTTGGGTTTGGTTTCCATTTATTGTATATATTTATATATATATCCTGTTGGTTCGGTTTCTCCGGAGAAGCCTAATACGGTATTTAGGAACAGAAGATTTAATCTGTGTCCAGAAGCATTGACATTTTGGTCACCTCTATTTAAGATTCCAGAATCTCGGCTTTCTTTCCACCACACGTGTTATGTTTTTCCATTCACCTACGCCAGTCTTACTTTCTCCACGTACCTTGTCGATGTTGGGTCTTTTTTAAGGACACTGTCCTGGCTGGTCTCCTACTTTCCCTCTACTCCCTATCCTGGGAGATCTCATTTAACCCATGGCTGCATGTTGAGGACGCTCTCATCCGATCTCAGACCTCCATCCTTCCTCTGAGTTCCAGATACACAGATCCAGTTCCTTACTGGGCGACTCCACGTGGGCATCTCACAGACATCTCACACTTAACTTTGCCACAACGGATTTTTTCCCCCTCCTGGATCCATTAAGTGGTACTTTATTAACAACTCTCTGGACAAATTACATAGTTTTTCTTGCTCTATGGACCCAAACCTCAGGATACAGGTCTATAAAATGAGGATAGTGATGGTATTAAATAGACAATATATGTAAAAACAGTTAAAGTGCTTAGCACGTGTCAGGTATTAGCTGTTGTTCTTTTTGCTTTATTTTTTCTTCCGTGTTCTACAAGAAGGATATACACTCCATGGGGTCAGAGAGGTTCGCTGCAGATCCCAGAACAATGCCTTTCCCATGATCGGTCCTCAGTAAGTATTTGATAAATCGAGTGTAAGAGGAAATGTACTTACCGAAACCTAGAATTTATCTTTGACTTTGCTCTTCCTTCCACGGCCCTGCCAAGTCCGTCCATCAGTGAGGACTGTTCCAGTCTGTCTCACTAGCAGTCTCTAGTCCAGAAAACCATCACCTCTTTGCTTCGTTGTGTCTTGTTTCCTGTTTATTAAACATTCTGTAGTTTGGGACATATTAGGGAAAGGAGCAAGTGCAGGAAGAAGGTAAAAAATGAAGGGCCCTTCTTTTTTTTTTTTTTCAAGATTTATTTATTCATGAGACACAGAGGGACGCAGAGACACAGGCAGAGGGAGAAGCAGGCTCCATGCGGGGAGCCCAACGCGGGACTCGATCCCGGGACCCCGGGGTCACGCCCTGAGCCAAAGGCAGCCGCTCAACCGTTGAGCCCCCAGGTGTGCCTGAAGGGCCCTTGGGATCGAGGAGGAGAACATGGTGCTCAGAGGAGTCCGTGAGGACTGGGCGTTTCTAATTCGTGGCTGTGGCTGGCTTCCTGCTGGCTAGAACCAGGGTGCGGCCAGAATCATGCCTGGCGGCACTGCTGGGGGAAGGTCTCCCTAGGGAGCTGCTCAGCTCCTCCAATCCTCCAGATCCTCCAGAGGCTGCATCGTGGCTGCCTCTGGTCTCGACCATGTCCCGGTTCCTTCAATACTCCCCAGGTGAGCTCTGGTTGTCCGCCCTGTGGAACTAGAGCCACACCCCTTGTTCTGACCACTGGGGCTTTGCTGAGCCGCGGCCAATGCAGAGGAGCCTGAGGCAGGGATAGAGTTACAGGCGCCAGAGCACGTCCCGGAGCAAGAAGAGCTGGGCTCTGGTTATGAGGCAGGGTTCTGCGGTTTTGCGTCTTCTTCTCTGGACCTTTCTGTTCCTTATTTTTTTTTTAAAGATTTTATTTATTTATTCATGAGAGACACAGACAGAGAGAGAGGCAGAGACACAGGCAGAGGGAGAAGCAGCTCCCTGCGGGGAGCCCGATGAGGGACTCGATCCCGGGACCCCGGGTCACGCCCTGAGCTGAAGGCAGGCGCTCAACCGCGGAGCCCCCCAGGCGTCCCTGCACCTTTCTGTTCCATCTTCAGAGTGGAAGCCCCTCCCGAGCAGACGATGCTGCCAGCCCCACTGAGCACTGCCTGTAGGGGTCTCCTCGAATGCAGCTTCCCCGGGGGGGCGGGGGAGAAGGAAGAGGGCCAGGCAGAGGAGGGCATCCCTGACATAGTCTCTCTTCCTCCTTCTGGAATTATTATCCCCTAATGCTGGAATGCCGGCGAGGGAAGAGGCAACAGGAGGAAGCCTTCCATCGGGGCCAAATAACTTCTTGGACTGAATTAGAATGAGGAGAGTGTTGTCCTGTCCGACCTTCTGGGGACGTCGTGACTTCAAACCTTCCGCTTCTGCATCTGATGTGAGCTTGCTGGAGCAGCTTGCAAACCGCACCCAGGAGGGTGCGTGGGCCGCCGTGGGTCCCAAGGGAGCTGGCTCGGAGCTGACGACTGGGCGTGTCTGCCTCTGTGGAAGGTCGCTGAAGCCAGTGGTAGCTGAGTTTAATAAAATTAGTATTTGCTTTAAACTTGTTACGCGCTCAGTATGGTACCGGATATCCCCGCTGCTGCTGGAGAGAGAAGCGTATAGATGGAAAAGTCCGAATGATGCACAATAATGCGGTTGTGAGATCTATGAAGACATCAGGCCGCGTCTCTCTCTTCGCCCCCTGCGTCGCCGTGTGTGCGCACACTCTGTGTCTATATAAACGCACATATGCAATGGCTTCATCTTTCCAAGGGTCACTTGCTGAGGAACAAATGTTGAAATGACTCTACGCTTAGGGGCCGACGTTAGGCGACCGGGTGCCCTAGAATTCGGGTGCGGGAGCCAGCGTTCCCTTTGGCACAGCTAAGTTGATTATGCTACGGGCTGGGCCGGGAAGGGAATCTGATAGGAAAAGACCCTGGGGCCTGGCAGCTGTGAGGGGGAAGGCGTGAAGTGCCAGAGGCTGATCCGTCCTTTGTCCTTTGCCAGCACCTGGAGCTGGGGCAGCCGGGTCAGGAGCAGCCACCAGCCCCAGAGGCTCGTACCTCTGAGACCTGAGACCCCTGAGCCCTGAGCCCGGCTGAGCCACGGTGTGGGCACGCCCTGCCTCCCCCCGCACCCTGCAAACCTTTTCTAGATGGGCAGGTAGGGAGTTTGGGCACTTTATGAGGTGGTAGTGGTCTGAGATCTCTGCTCCTGGCCCAAAGGGAGCCTGTTCACAACACATTTGAAATCTCTCCTCTGAGCCGGGAAAGTAGTTCTCGTGGGGTGAGTGTTCGGTGGTGGAAACAGGAAACCGGACGCGAGCTTCTAGCGGTGATGCTGACCCACCCTCCGTGGGTTGAGCGACACAGATCCCAACAACCATCCGCGTGTTAGCAAAGACGGTTCTTTTTTAAAATAAATTTATTTTTTATTGATGTTCAACTTGCCAACACACAGAATAACACCCAGTGCTCATCCCGTCAAGTGGCCCCAGTGCCCGTCACCCAGTCACCCCCACCCCCCGCCCTCCTCCCCTTCCACCCCCCCTAGTTCGTTTCCCAGAGTTAGGAGTCTTTATGTTCTGTCTCCCTTTCTGATATTTCCTACCCATTTCTTCTTCCTTCCCTTATATTCCCTTTCACTATTATTTATATTCCCCAAATGAATGAGACCATACAGTTTTTGAAAAGACGGGTTTAAATCCGGGACACGAAACATACGAAGCATGAGAACTTTGGCAAGTCATTCAACTTTCTGGGATTAGTTTTCTTCTCTACTAAACATTTTAAAAATTAAATTGTATTTGTGAAATCACGTTGGAAACTGGAAAGTTTCCATATAAATATGAGTTTTTAGTGATTCTTCTATAAAATGAGAGTAAGAATAAGGACTATGCCTAAGGATTGTTGTAAAGGTTGAATAAGTAAGACAACAAGAAATATTTTTGAAAACTCGTTGTATCTAGAAGAGCTTTATTATTTCTCAGTGCATACGTGGATTTACTTATTTTGTTGCTTTCACACAGCAGGGTAGCTTTTGGCCTACCTTCCTCTTTCCTACCTTTCACCTTCCACTACTAAGATTCAATAGTGTTTGTTCCATTGGGATAATAATAGAGACTGTTTTGTCCATGTAAATATAGTTACAGGAGATAAATCCTTTCTCTTGGTGACTGAGTCTTACCTAAATACAAATTAATATATCTACATGGATCTTTCCCCTGCTGCCACGATTACATTCATCAGAAAAAGCTATTATCATCGCCATATCCCTGCTACTTCACTGAAATGTGCAGTGAACATTCCTAATGCGACTCCTTACTTAAGTTGTGGTAAAATCATATCAAATACTTCTTTAAGCCAAAACAACTACTTCATTTATATATTAAATGGCAGAGTCCTAACACAAGTCTTACATTTTATTTAAAAATTTTTAATAGTTGGGACATCTGGGTGGCTCAGGGGTGGAGCGTCTGCCTTGGGCTCAGGCCATGACCCTGGGGTCCTGGGATCGAGTCCCACGTTGGGCTCCCTGTGTGGAGCCTGCTTCTCCCTCTGCCTGTGTCTCTGCCTCTGTCTCTTATGAATATATACATAAAGTCTTAAAGAAAATATTTTATAGTTAAAATCTTAATTGTAGACTTTATAACTTTGCAGACCTTATATTCTCCTTGGATTCATATCAATGCATTTTATTTTTTACATAGTTATTGTTAATAGAGTCTCCAGGTCTCTTTTTTCACTTATGTTAATTTTCATGAAAGTTTCATACTTTTTGTTGTTTGATACTGCTTTTTTTTTTTCATAACTTGCTTTACCATTCTATTTTAAGTCAGTTGAATTTACATCATCTGGATGTAAAAGTTAGCTTCTCTTTATCCATTGCTGATCTCTCCGTTTTCGAGTTGTTTAAATAAGTGGTTCTCCCCTTTTGATGGACACCTAAATCACTTTTGGAAAATTTTAAGATAAAGAGGTTATTTCGTGGGTGCGTGTGTGACTCAGTTGGTGAAGCATCTGCCTTCGGCTCAGGTCATGATCCCAGAGTCCTGGGATGAGTCCCTCCTTGGGTTCCCTGCTCATCGGGGGGCCTGGTTCTCCCTCTACCTCTGCACCCCCCCCCCACCGTTGTATGCTCTCTCTCTCTCAAATAAAATAAATAAAATCTTTTAATAAAAGAGGTTATTTTGTTCTATGACTGGTTTACTGAATGGACTCTCTAGTGATGCCAGGTTATGAATTTGGAGAAAGCTCTTTAGCTGAATTTGATGGAGGAAGAAGTGTCTACCGTGTGGATACAGCTAAGACCAGCTCCAGAACATCCATCATCTTCTCTAGCTAATGTTTACACACACACACAACTTAATTTAATTTTTGTGTAATCCTAACTGCAGTGGACACGGTCAGCTGTACCATGATGTCACACTGCGGTGATACGCTGCTTTCCACTCCTGGCCCTTTAAATGGAGCTAACTCACCCACTCATATTAGGAAGCAGGTGGTAAAAGCAGTTCCAGCGTCACGGGATCACCTGGCCACACCCCAACGTGTCCATTTGACACTTTCTTTAGTCAACCGAGCTTAGTTCCCTGGGTCTCAGGGTTTCTAGAGACGCATTCATTCGTTTAACCACTTATTGAGTCCCCGTGTGTCTGCGCCTGACACCCAGGCCATAAAGGCCGGTGGCCTGTCCAATCTGCCGGCAGGAATCTTGTCATTTGGTGGTAGGTCTGGGTGAGAAGCGTTCCGTCCTCAGGGACAGCTGGGGGGCTCAGTCAGTTAGCATCTGACTCTTGATTTCCGCTCAGGTCATGATCTCAGGGTGGTGAGATGGAGCCCAGCATTGAGCCCCGTGTCGGGCTCGGTGCTTAGCAGGAAATGTGTTGGAGATTCTTTTTTCTCCCTCTCCCTCAGCTCCTACCCTCTCTCTTTCTCTAAGATAAATAAATCTTTTTTTTTTTTTTTTTTTTTTTTTTTTTAAAAAAAGGGTTCCTTTCTCAGTGGAAGAAGTCAGGCAGCCACCTCTGGCTCTGTCAGGTAGGGGGATAGGCGAGCCAGGGGAATAATATAGTTATTATCTGAAATATAGTTATTTGTGTGTGTGTGACATGCATTGATTTATACATTAATCTTGTTTCACCAGCTTGGCTGTAAGCTGCTTGAGGGGGAGAAAAAAGTGTTATTTGTGTTCTCTGAAACACACTTGAGAAACATACACTGTGTTGATTTATTGATTTCTGTAAGTAAGTGACGAATTGGCTTTGAGACTTGGCTCGTGTTCCTAGATGATTTGACTTGTCCTGAATTGCGAGCACATCTCACTCCGTCTCCACTTAGCCTACCTCCCAGGACCCGTGGGTTTGACCACTCTCTGCTCCTTTGGCTCCTTGACTTACAAGGCCCACGTCCAGTCTTGGATGTAGTCAACCACCAGGTTTTTCTGGCCCTTCCACCCGGGTGGCTGAGCACTTTGGAGAAAAATCGCAGAATGGCCGAGACGAGGGCGCCTCCAGACTCCCGACCTCTCTCTTCAGCGGCGCTCTGACTCCGCTAGGACACACTTCTCTTCGGAGAGTTCCTCAGTGTTTCTTCTATTCATAGGGAAGCTCTTCCAACTCTACAGCTCCTTCCCAGGGCCCCTTCCTCGCCACCTCACCCCCTGCTCTCTGGTGATTAGCTGCCCAGAGGGAATGGAGGCCTTACGACAGCTTCCTCACCTCCCTGCCTCCTTTACCTCTAGCACCTCTCATCCTCAGGCTCTCTCTTTTCTTTGAAAGGAAGTGACTCTTTGCCTCTTCCCCTCTTTCCTTTGAAGGCTACTTCCTCTCCTATGCCCTGATCCTCTCCCTTCTTGCTTTTTCAGGCCCTTGCTCTGTCAACTACTCAGTTTCTTTCCTGACTCATGAACTCCCCCCTCTCTATTGGCTGTTTCCCTTCGGCATAGAATAAGATACAGATACCTTCTATCCTGAAAAACCAATTCTGTGTGTCTTGCCACAGGATGATGGAAGCAACCCAAGACACGTGAAATGCTAGAGTTAGCTGTGAGACGGGCCTGGATCTGATTAGGTGTGAAGGTGGTACCAGCCACAAAGGGTAGAGCTCCCACGGGGCTCCCGGGAATGCCAGAGCCACACGCCGAGCTGAGCCAACAGTGTGGAGAGCACCGACTCCAGCCCTCAGACTGGAGCCTGCATCCCCTGAGTTGAGCTTGGCCCAGCCAGGGTGCAGCTGGACTCAGGTCTGTGAACAAGAAATCAAGCTCATTAAGTTTGGGGATGGTTGTCACACAGCATAACTGCAGCCATAGCTGACGAATACTAGCTGGCACTTAAAAAGTGACACGAAGGAGATAACAGGAGATGAAATGCAGAGAGGACATCGAGTCCTCTTCCTCCCGCGCCCAGGACGCCATATTGTGTCACCTTCTGGTTGCCAAGGGAGGAGATTAATCCACCACAGTAAGGATTATTTTAAGGTCTTGGAGTTTTTCTTTCTATTTTTTCTTTGCCTTTATCTTCTGTTCTTTGTTCCTTCATTCTTGTCCTCTAGCTTCTTTCACTGTTGAGGCCTTACATTCTGCTGGGCCCGAGGAATACGAAACAAAGCCCACCTTTTGGTTTAAACGGGGAAATGAACTGTAAACAGGTAATTGACCCACATGCAAGCTGCCCTGTCAGGAAGCTGTATACAGAGGGAGGAGCAAACGGGGTCACTGAGCTCTTTGTATCGCTGCTGATGCTCACCGAACAGCTGGGAGAGGCCCTGTGTGAGGAGCAGAGTCGGACAAGGACGCAGTCCCTGCCCTTGTCCCTCCTTTCCAGACTTCTGGACTTTAATCTGTGATGGCACATCAGGCTCTACTCTGCGTCCCTCATACACATTATTTCCTCTGCTGGAAATCTCCTCCTCTTCTGTTTTTTTTTTTGGTGCAAAATGGTGGCTTTATTAAAGCTCTCCTCCTCTACTTTACCAAGGCACCAACTTTGGGTCCTTCCCAAGGAGGCTAGATTCCCTTCCTGGCTGCATTTATAGCACTTGATGTGTCTCTTACGGTGACACGTGTCCTACTTGAATTAGTAGTTAAGTGTCTGTTTTCTCTGCTAGTCAACTAGTCCAAACCAAAGCTGTCTGGTTACTGCCTTATCTCCAGTGACTGAGTTGGTTTAGTGAATGGGATAGACTTGAATCTCCAAAGACCGGTTACGTGTATGAGGCAATAGGCACGGAGGCAGGAAGAGGGTTTGCAGAAAGCGCATCAGTTCACTTCCAACGTCCTTGAACAGAATACCCGAGTTGCTACCCCAAGTTGATCCCTGACGTTGGAAACAAAAGAAAACAAGAGAAATCCAATTTGGGTCTCCAAGGAGCTTAGCAGTACTTTGCGTTGTCGAGAACTCTCTGATAGCTAGAAAATTCCACTCATGAGCAGCTGGCCTTGCTCATGGCTCATGACGCAGGCAGCATTTGGCGATAACATTTCCTGGCACTGATGTGTATCTGCTGCGTGTACAGCTCAGGGACCTTGTCTTGTTCCAGGGATGAAACCCCAGTGGCGCAACGTGGCCTGTGGATCCCGCTAACCCTGGCAGGCGAGGTGGTGGGCGGCCTGGCAGGAGGCTTGTGTGCTCCTCCCAAGTGCCTGCCTGGGGCCCTGCCTCCCTGCTTCTGCCTCCTCCTTTGTCTTGTTGAGAGGAGGCTGCGGTGCTCTGCTCTTGGTGGAGGAAGACACTCAGTTCCTTCTCCTCTAGTTTGCTGCAAACAATAGAAATATGAACATTTTCTACCTGCTGGAACCAGACCCCTTGCAATATCTACCCAACAATTTAAAAAAATTTCTCAGAATAGAAAGGGATATTTGGTACATGCAAATTCATCTCCATATCCTCAATGAGTTTTCAGTCATCACGGCCTTTGGCTCCGTGTGGACTCGTGTCTGACTCACACGATGGCAGGGTTTTCTTAAAACCAGCTCACCATCAAGTGATGGAGAGCAGTAGCTTTACTAACACACCAGGGCGGGCAAATGCTGCCTGCTTTCCTATGAGCCCTCAAGTTAATAGTTTCTACATTTTCAAATGGTTATTTAAAAAAAGCCAAAGAAGAATGGTATTTCTAGAAAGGGGGAAATGAGCTGAAAGTGAAATTATAGTGTCCTAAATTAATAAAGTTTTATTGCAACACAACCACGCTCATTTGTTGAGGGCTTGGTTAGGGCCACCTTCCTGCCGCAAGAGCAGAGCTGATGAGTTGTGGCAAAGACCAGGCGTGGTTGGCAAGGCCTGAGATATTTGCGATCTTGCCTTTACGGAAAGAGTTTGCCGAGCCCTGTATGGGAGGGATATGGAGTCCTTTAATCCACCATCCCGAGCGTGCCAGAGGCTTACTCGAGGGCCTATCTTGTGTTTCCAGTAGACTTCCAGACTGACTGAGGGTCCACACTGCTGTCTGCAGGCCTCCGACGAAAGATGGGCCGCGTCTCCAAGTACCCCCAGAGCGGCCGCGTCCTTCAGCGGCCCGTCCCCCCACCCCCCACCTCCCACGGATCGTGTGCCAGGGGGCCCGGCCAGCTCAGTCATGGAGAGCGTCGTTCTTGATCTTAGGTTGTGGCTCAAGCCCATGTTGGGTGTGCAGATTACTCAACGATAATTTTTTTTTTTTATGATAAAATATTTAAAAAAATAGGAATGCCCACATTCAGGACCTGCGGGAACAGTACTTCAGTCCTTCTCTGACAATCTCACCCTAAAGATTTCTAACTACAGGACAGAATGAATTTACCCCTGATGCCCCTCCCTCGCTGCGGGGACCTGGGGCAGACCCCAGTGACCACCAGAAGCGGGTCAAGTTCTTTGAAATCTGTGCTCCATCTTGAAACGTCTGAGCTTTTACTCTATAATCTAGCCGTGCTTGCGTAAAGGTAGAAATCATAGGGCACCTGGGCATTGGTACTAAAAAGTAGACTCCAGGGATGCCTGGGGGCTCAGTGGTTGAGCGTCTGCCTTCAGCCCAGGGCGTGGTCCTGGGGTCCTGGGATCGAGTCCCGCATCAGGGTCCCTGCATGGAGCCTGCTTCTCCCTCCGCCTGGGTCTCTGTCTCTCTCTCTCTCTCTCTGTGTGTCTCATGAATAAATAAAAAAATCAACAAAATCTTTAAAATCAATCAATCAATCATGATTTCTGTCATAGATCTTCAAGTACTATCAATACCCGGAAAGCTAGGCCATGCGAACCTGCGGTGCAGGTACTGGCTTCGCACCACCACGGACTCTCCAGACTTGTACTCTGTGACGAGCGTGACCGATTTTGCTGATTCCCTGGCTATTCTGCGTGCAGCTACCATGATCCCAGCCCTTTCCAGATGCACGTAACACAGGGTGTGGTTGTGTTGCAAGGGGTCTCTCAGTCCTGGCCTGTCTTCTCCGTGTCTACGCTGATCCTTCGTTCCTCTGGCGGGGGGGACCAGGCCGGGTGGGGATTTCCCCCTGCTCAGAGCCGGGGTCCCCTGCTTCCGTCTCAGCCTCACGTCCTGCGACTCGGGCCACGCCGCTTCCCACGGGCTTTCGCTGTTTGGTGCCGGCCCCGTGTCTTGGCCCTTCCCGTCCCCCAGGGGCCGATTGTCACCAGGCGCCTGGGTGTGGCTCCAGACCAGCGGTGCTGTCAAACACTCAGCCCCCTGGCTTCAGGCAGCTTTTGACACGTGTAAGGTGGCCGATAGGGCCGCGAACGGAGTGTTTAGTTTTAGTTCATTTAAATTGAAGGAGCCACTTGTAGCTTTTTAAAAATATTTTATTTATTTATTCATGAGAGACCCAGAGAGAGGCAGGGACACAGGTGGAGGGAGAAGCCGGCTCCATACAGGGACCTGATGCGGGACTCGATCCCGGGACCCCGGGGTCACGCCCTGGGCTGAAGGCAGGTGCTCAACCGCTGAGCCCCCCAGGGGCCCCCATATGTAGCTTGCTTTCTCCTTTCTTTCCCTTTCCCTTTCCTTTCTTCTTTCCTTTCCTTCTTTCTAGAAGCTGTTTATTTTCCATCACTCTCATCCCCATTTTGTTTGCCTCTGAGGAAGAGCAGCCAGAGGGCCCCGGGGGTGTCCCTTCCCATCCAGCGCCCTGAGCAGCGCGGGCCGCGGCCCGGCGGGGTGGGGGCCGCTGACCGGGCACAGAGGCACCCGCCGCCTTCAGGCCCCCTGGGCCTCCAGGCTGCGCAGCGGTGAGTTCAGGGGCGGGAGTGGGCCCCTCAGCCTGACCCCGTCCTGGGGCACAGGCGGTCCAGTGGCCTGCTCTTCCCCTCCAGCCTCTTCCGAGCGCCTCTGTACAAGTAGAGGCCAGGCCCGAGCACCCCTGGGCATTCACGAGCAGGGCTGCAGCCCCTCCGTCCAGCAGCCCCCACGTCGGACCCCGGGTGATCCACTTGTCGCGAGGGGTGGTGTGCACGTTGCCCAGGGCAAGGGTGGCGGGCTAACGGGTCCCCGAGGGGCTAGTGGGCAGCCCTGGGATCCACAACCACCAGAGGTCTCGGCCGTCGGAGGCCCGGATCCCGTGAGGATCCAGGGGCAGCAAACTGGAGCACAGCCGGGGCTGGATTCCTGGGCGATGACACATCCGCTGGGTTTCCCATGGCAGCAACGGCCCGAGCTCCCGCAGAAGCTTCTCCACGGCTCTTTTCAGATTTATGGTGTAGGTAGTGTCAGGTCCTTCTGCAGACGCCCTGGTCCATTTGGAAGTCGAGGTTGGTGCCGCCTAAGTGGATGGCTGCTGCCAGGAGCTTGAGGACATCTCCTCCTTCGTCTGCAGGACTTCAAGAGCTCTAGACTCCGAAGCTTTCCCTCTTAGTTACAAGGGGAACGCAAAACAACACCGGTGGACGCCCCCGGGCCGGTGGCGTGGAAGGGCCACGGGCCACCCTTTGCATCCCCCGGGCGGGCGGTGTCAGATCCCTGCAGCACTGCGGCAGCCACGGCCCCGGCGCTGGAGGCCGTCAGAAATGCAGTATCTTGCTCCTCACCCTCGACCTGCGGAACCAGAGCCCGCGCTTTAGCAATATCTCCGGGTATTAGAGCACAGTAAAGTCTGAGAAGCAGTGCTGCGCATGAGCAAGTCTCCGGAGAAGATGTGCGATCGGTCAGAGCAAGCTGGGGTATGCTGCGGTAACAAGCACGCCCCGAATCCATCGGCTTAAAATAAGCAAGTTTTGCTTCTCACGGACGCTGCTTGTCCACGGCGGGCCGGAGGGGGCTCTGTTCCACATCGTTCTTCCTCCAGGTTCCAGGCTGTCGGGCCAGAGCCGTCTGGATCCTTGGTCATTGCTGCGACATGAGGACCACAGGCAGCGTGGTGAAGCCTCTCATTTCTCCTCACAGCCCCCGCCTAAAGCATGCCACGTGACTGTTCCTAACCCTAAGGGGACGAGGAAGTGCAATCTTGTCAAACACCCCGAAGGGGCAGAAGCAGAATATTTGGTGAACATATACGGTGAAGGGCACTAATGACCGCCACGCTCAAGCATAATCACAGCTTTGGTTTTTTGTTTTTTGTTTTTTTAAAAACAGCCAGGTCTGAAGATCATCATTTCAAGCCTGGACTTGCCATAGCTTTCTAATTGGTCTCTCTGTTGTCCTTTCTTTTCTTTCTTTCTTTCTTTTTTTTTTACATCACTATCACATTAATCCTCTTAAGGCATTGCTCTGAGTATTTTATTTCTCTGCTCAAAAGCCTTCAACGACACCTCATTGTCTACCAAGTTAAGTAAACTCCTTTTCGCATGATGTAGTGGAAAGAATGCTACTAATTTACGTGTGGCCTTGGACAGGGTTGCTTAAATTCTCTGAATCACAGTTTTCTCATCATTTAATTTGGAGATAAAAATACCCACCTTCAAGGGCTGCTATGAATCTTAAGTAAAATAATGTGTATGAAGTGCATCGTGTGTTAGACATTTAGTAAATAAGAGCAGAGTCCCTGTCATGAGCTTGCAGAGCACACTGTGCGTATCTATATTATAATATTTACCCAAAACATATCTAGATGACCTATTACATGTCTGTTTCTCCTAGTGGACTTGAATTCCTTGAGGGTGGAGGTTATGTCTTTGACTTTACAATTACTGAACCTGGCATAAGGCTCTGCATGTGGAAGGTTCTTGCTAAGTGTTGTTTTAGCTTCGCATCATTTGTGAAGGATTTTGAGCTCTCCCTAGGAACGTTGCCTTATGTGTCTACCCAGAGTTATAGCCAAGCCATACCACTTGCTGTTCCCTAAACTAATGGCATGTTCCTCACCTCTGGACCTTTGTTCATGACGTTTCTGTTTCTGATATATACCTTTTCCTTCCTGTACCTTAGCCTTTCTTTTTTTTTTTTTTTTTAAGATTTTATTTATTCATGAGAGACAGAGAGAGAGAGACAGAGGCAGAGACACAGGCAGAGGGAGAAGCAGGCTCCATGCAGGTAGCCCGATGCGGGACTCGATCCTGGGACTCCAGGATCAGGCCCTGGGCCAAAGGCAGGTGCTCAACCGCTGAGCCACCCAGGGATTCCCCACTTAACCTTTCAAAAGTTTGCTCATCTCTCAAGCCCCACCTGAAGTGGCACCTCTACAACTATTATTTTTCTAATTCCTGGCCTGAAAGCAACATCTCCATTCTTTGAACATTCATAGTATTCAGAGAAGACTTCACACAGAAGGTTGGATTTGGGATTCCTCTGGGAAAGTAGTGACCAGGGGATTTATACTGGGACGGCAAAGTGGAGAGCAGGAGACAGAGAGGACTTTCCAGATGGATCAGGACGGGCCTCCACGTCTGCAGATGGCTGAGGTGCAGGGAGGATAGAAAAAGAAGGCAGAGGCAAGGCTGGAGCGATAGGCAGGTACGAGAAGTTACTAGCTTGCGGGCCATGGTTAAGAAGGTTGAATTTTATCCTAAGCCAGTGAAGAAGGGTGGAGATATAAGTGTTTTTGCGACCTAGAAACCAGTTTATTGAGGATGAGAGTCTGACATTTAATGATTCATATTTAATAGAGATATTATAATATTTAATAATTGATCTCCAATATTCTGTGTTAGGCCAGCTAGCGTTATCTGCTTTCTGATTGTGATTGGGTCTTCCCGATGCCTTTCCTTTTATGTCGGTTATGATTCCAGTTACCTGCCTAGCCCTGAAGATGGAAGATGTTGCATTTTCAGTGTCTTAGGTCTGCACTCCAAGCATCATCGGATAACTTCAATCCACTATCAATTAGGAATTGCATTTGGCTGTTTATAACAAGGACCCTTCTCTCAATAGTGGCTTCGATAAGACAGAGGCTTATTTCTCTCTCATGTAAAAGAAGACTGCAGGTAGCTTGCACGGTTTTATCGGGGACAAAGACTTCTACTTGTTTCCGCTTCCATCCTTGTCCCTATGGCTTCCATTCTCAAGATTACCTGGTGTGCATGGCTGTTGGAGCTCCTACCATCACATCCCCATTTCAGGCAGTAGGAAGGAAGAAGTGGGTGAGAATACATTATTTCTCAGAGTTCTATATAATGCGTCTGCTTATAATCATTGGCAAACATTTGGTCACAAGGCTACCAAGGGGTGGGGCCTGTAGACTTTTATTCTAAGAGGCTAAAAAAATGTGTGTGGGGATTGTTTCTATTTTCGCTTTTGTTTTGTTTTGCTTTATTTTTTTTTTTTTTTTTGTTTTGTTTTGTTTTGCTTTAAAGCAGAGACTTGTGAGAGTAGGAAAACAGCAGCCTCCGCTATGGTATGTGACTCCAACCTTCACTGTAATACATCGGTGTTTTGGAAGACTTTGCTTCCATTAGTTCATATTTGCCAAAAGTTCCATCCTACCAAGTCCTAGTGTCTCTTTGTCTTCCGGTATTTAAATGTCACTTTCAGTTTATGTATAACCTACACTCTGTGCCTTGATGCACATCTGCTTGTCCTGAATTGGACAATTCTTGCTTGAATTTCACCCTTAACCGTCAGTCCTCCGTCTCAACAAGGGAGAGGAGAACTAGGAGGTACTGCCCAGGCTGAAGGCAGAAGCCTCAGATGTGTTTGAACAGATACACCTCAGTTCATATCCGTCTAGAAGAGGAATATATAATTTCCATCGCCCACATTTACTTGTTTCCAAAGGGTTTGGATTATTTGTTGTAAAACTTTGCATCCCTGTGGCCCGTCTCTAAGAATTTCTCATTACAGAAGAGAAGTCAGGAGATACCCTTGTCTGTGTTCTCATCCCTATGTTGCGCCACCCTTAAATTTGCTAATGAGAGGAATTTGCCTATGATTTGCAAGGCAAAGAGTGGAAGAAACCAGTGTTCTCTGGAGCCCATTGCAGACAGGGAGTTGCTTCCTAGAGAGTTTTGTGCCTTAAACTCTTTGATGTTTCAAGCGGAGCTCAAGCTGCTGACCAAGCCGCCTCTGATTTCACAGGCAGTTCCACTTACCCTTAGATCTTCCAGTGGCTGTGTAGGATCCTAATTCCTATATTAAATGCTTCCTAATGAAATAATAGAATGGCTTCTCTTTTCCTTTTTTTTTTTCTTTTTAGGCTACTATTGACCAGAAGTCTTTTTTTTTTTTTAAAGATTTATTTATTTATTTTTATTTATGATAGACACAGAGAGAGAGAGAAAGAGGCAGAGACACAGGAGGAGGGAGAAGCAGGCTCCATGCCGGGAGCCTGACGTGGGACTCGATCCTGGGTCTCCAGGATCACACCCTGGGTCAAAGGCAGGCGCCAAACCACTGAGCCACCCAGGGATCCCCTGGCCTCCCTTTTCCTGAGTGAACCTGTTGACTGATCTATTCCCTCTTACCTGAATTATTTGGCTACAAAAATTTTGGAGGCTCTTTTGATAGAATACTGTTTATATGGCCAAGCAGGTACGTTATTTTACATTGCAAATACCCTTTGAAATTACATATGTGAATATTAAAATATATAGTATAATTACATTTATATAATTATATATTACAATTTATATTATGTTTTAAAGACTATTCTACATGTATTTCTTTTGCCCCTCTGAAGCATTGATTTCCCAGAGTACTAGAGAATACACCTCTCGCTTTAATTACATTATGACAAAATTAATGCACAGATATCAGTTGCATTTCTATATACTAACAAAGAGAAGAAAAATAAATTAAGGAATCGATCCCATTTACAATTGGAACAAAAACTGTAAGATACCTAGGAATAAACCTAACCAAACAGGTAAAGGCTTTATATTCTAAAAACTACAGAACATTTATGAAAGAAATTGTGGAAGACACAACGAGATGGAAAAACATTCCATGATCATGGATTAGAAGAATAAATATTGTAAAAATGTCTATACTACCCAGAGCAATTTATACATTCAATGCAATCCCTATCAGTTACCATTGATCTTTTTCACAGAGTTGGAACAAATAATCCTAAGATGTGTATGGAACCAGAAAAGACCCCAAATAGCCAGAGGAATGTTGGAAAAAACACCAAAGCTGAGGGCATCACAATGCCTAACTTCAAGCTATATTACAAAGCTGTGATATTCAAGACAGCATGGTACTGGCACATAGATCAATGGAACAGAACAGAGAACCCAGAAATGGACTCCCAACTCTATGGTCAACTAATCTTCGACAAAGCAGGAAAGAATATCCACTGGAAAAAAGACAGTCTCTTTAATAAATGGTGCTGGGAAAATTGGGCAGCCACGTGCAGAAGAATGAAACTAGACCATTCTCTTACCCCATACACAACGATAAACTTAAAGTGGGTGAAAGACCTAAATATGAGACAGGAATCCATCAAAATCCTAGAGGAGAACACAGGCAGCAACCTCTTTAATGTCAGCCACAGCAACTTCTTGCTAGACACGTTTCCAAAGGCAAGGGAAACAAAAGCAAAAATAAACTATTGGCACTTCATCAAGATAAAAGGTTTCTGCACAACAAAGGAAACAATCAACAAAACTAAAAGAACCTAAAGAATGGGAGAAGACATATTTCCAAATGACATAGATAAAGGGCTAGTATACAAGATCCAGAAAGAACTTTTCAAAGTCAACACCCAAGAAACAAACAGTTCAGTCAAGAAATGTGCAGAAAACATGAACAGACATTTCTCCAAAGAAGACATATACTTGACCAACAGACACGTTAAAAAATGCTGCACATCACTTGCCATCAGGGAAATACAAATCAAAACCACCTTGAGATCCCACCTCACACCAGTGAGAATGGGGAAAATTAACAAGGCAGGAAACCACAAATGTTGGAGAGGATGTGGAGAAAGGGGAACCCTCCTGCACTGTTGGTGGGAATGTGAACTGGTGCAGCCACTCTGGAAAACTTAAGAACTTAAAAATAGGGATGCCTGGGTGGCTCAGAGGTTGGGTGGCTGCCTTTGGCTCAGGGCATGATCCCAGGGTCTTGGGATCGAGTCCCACATTGGGCTCCCTGCATGGAGCCTCTTTCTCCCTCTGCTATGTCTCTGCCTCTCCCTCTCTCTGTGTCTCTCATGAATAAATAAATGTTTCTAAAAAAGGAAATTAAAAATAGAACTGCCCTACGACCCAGCAATTGTACTAATGGATATTTACCCCCAAAATACAGATCTAGTGGAACAAAAGGGCACCCGCACCCAGTGTTCACAGCGGCAAGTCCACAATAGCCAAACTGTAGAAAGAACTAAGATGTTTTTCAACAGATGAATGAATAAAGAAGATGTGGTCTACACACACACACACACACACACACTGGAATATTACTGAGCCATCAGAAAGGATGGGTAGTTACCATTTACATCAATGTGGATGGTACTGGAGGGTATTATGCTGAGTGAAATAAGTCAGTCATAGAAAGACAATTATCGTATGGTTTCACTCATATGTGGAATATAGGAAATAGTACAAGGGACCATAAAGGAAGGAGGGGAAGCTGAATGGGGTAAAATCAGAGAGGAAGATGAGTCCCAGGAGACTCTTAACTCTGGGAAACAAACTGAAGGTCGCTGAAGGAGAGGTGGGTGGGGGGATGTGGTAACTGGGTGACAGGCATTAAGGAGGGCACGTGATGGGATGAGCACTGGGTGTTATATGCAACAGATGAATTATTGAAAACTACATCTGAAACTCATGAGGTACTATATGTTGGCAAACTGAATTTAAATTAAAAAAAAAAATAAAGCAAATTGCCCAGTGATTGGAGCTGCCAGGAAAAAAATGACATTATGACAAGAAGGTCTATCACTATGTTCTGTAAAAATGCCTTAGGAGCCCGTGCAGGGTAGGGTGGGAGTAGGAATGGTGATAGAGTCCAAGTGAGGTAGAGGAGCTCCAGCCTGGTGGGACTCCAATCTGAGTTCCCAGCCCTGTACTCTCACTTCATCTGTAGAGCTCAGCTTCCATTCATTGATGTATGAGTGATCCACTCAAGATTTCATTTGACAGGAAGTGCTTAAAAGTAAAGTCAAAAGCTGCACCTTTAAAACCCTAAATTTGAGATGTGCATTTTAAGTGTTAGGTCCTCCACTTATTAGCCATGTGACCTTGGGCATGTCATGAAAACTCTGAATTCAGCTTCCTCAGGGGTACAATAATACCAATGGCAAAGCTTTGCTGAGAAGATGGAAAGAAATAATGGATATAAATTTGAAAGGGTGTATCAGCCAAGGGTCATACTCTCAAGTGCCTCTAGGGCCAGGTGAGTGACAGAAATGAACGAAATAGGCCATTGTGAATGGGAAAGGACATGTCCCAATGAAGAGGGGCATCCTCAACTTACTGCACTTGTTAACGTTTGGGGGATGTGATCAGACCTCTTGATTTTTCAAGAAAACTTGGAAATAAGGATTTTTGGAGAGGAATCTCAGGATTTTAAGAAGATTGATACTAATTTACTTTTAAAAGCTAATCAAAACACATATGTTCATTTGTGGGCCTCCTTGTATGACCTTTAATTACACAGACACCATTTATTGTTATTTGTAATGGGCGTTGAAAGCTGTTTTCTTTTAGCCTTTCCCGTGAGCTTGCCCACCTCCTTGCTTCCTGTAACATACCTTTCTCCTTGGCCCAGGTCTGACTGATCATAGTTTTCCATCCAGGTGGCCGGTATTGGACCTACGTAGGCCTAGTTAGGCTCCTTCTAGGGATCAATATTTGGATGCTAGGGAAATTAGTCTATTCTTCTTTACTTGTCTTGCTCAACTGCTGTGCTGTAAGCAGATAGATGCCAAGGACCATATTCCTTAGTCACTTGGTAGAAATCCAGTTGTGGGAGAGAATGAGGCCAAAAAACAGAGACAAGTGCAGAGAAAAGAGACCAAGAGAGTCCTGGCAGCATTGACTTAGTGAGGCCTTCCTTTTTATAGCTCTTTCCTTAACCCTATGAGTTACTGAAAAATATTCCTCTTAGTCGTAGAAGTCAGTAAATTCTCTTTCAATTTGCTTATGGTAACTTGAACTGAGTTTGTTTCAATAACATCGAATGAAAAGGACTACTACTACTACTAGTAATAGTCTTACTAATAGACATAACATTCATTAGCCATCGATTACTCTAGGAATAAGGCAAAAGTAAATTTTTTGGACTTTGAAGAACTGTCCTTGAACTAAAATTATTTTTGAAGAGTTTAAGAATTATATTAAGAGACTTGGTATTTGGAATAGTACAAAATGAGACTTTGTATAGGTTGTGGTGTGTAATGGTCCTTCATGGATTCTGTGCCGACCATCACTTGTTCATAGAATTTTCTTAGAGAAGTTTCCTGGTACCATTGTGTGAATAGTTCAATAGATTTTTATTCTCCCAGAGAACAGATCGAGAAGAAAAGATTCAGTAGGCACTGACATTATCTGTCTGGGACAAGTACTGAATTGATGAGAAAATGAAAAATAATGCCTGAGAGCACTTTCTTAGATGTAATGTGTGATGTGCGTAACTAAATAGATATGTTTGTCTTTTGCTAAGTATAACTAAATAGCACTTGAAACAGGTCTATGAAGGAAAGAAATTTAAGAATGTAGAGTGATATGTAGGATTCATGTGTAGATAATACAAAGGCAAAACATAATCAAAAATGGAAATGCTTCTCATTTTACTGTAATAGGAATTCGTCTAGGCCTGGGAGGTTGAAGTGCGGAAACCGGTAGTAGGAAAAGTCACGTATCTACCTTTATGACACCCCACAAGGAGGTAGTGATTTCTGAATGTGTGCAGTCAGTTTTACTGTAAATGCTATCAGAGTGATCAGAGACTCTACAGAAAAAACATCTTCCCCAGAGATAGGTAAGCATCCCGTTGGGAGCACAGTTAGAAATGTTCCTCAGAGTTGGCAGGAAGCTCGGCAATGTGCTATTTAAGCATCCCTTAAAGTGCCTCAAGCTCCTTCTTCATTCAGGCCCGTAGGTTTTTTGAAACCTCGAGCGTTTAACTGGAGAGGAAAGCTTAGAAATCACAACAGAACTGAGACAGTAAATCCTGTGTGTGCTTGGGTTAAAGACAAAAACAAAAACAAAACTCACCTCTCAAGACACAGCTCCCTTATTGAGATTGTTTTTGTGAATTTAGTCGCATTAATCCATGTCTCAGTTAATTATGCAATAACATCTACATGCCTGGAGGCAAATTCATAATTTTCTCAGATTTTTTTTTTTTTTTCTGAAAATGTGTCATTATGCTCTGAAAACAGTGCCAAGACATTAACTGTAAATTGAGTTGGAGGGGCACGGCTCGAATTCCTGACCCGGCCCTCGGACATGTTAGACTACGAGGGCCGGTTGCAGTCCTCCTACCCTCCCGGGACACCAGATCAAGTTTTCTACTAAAGGTTCAAGTTTTTTCCACTGAGTTCACCTCTGAAAAGTTCCTTTACTGTTGCTTGTAAGATAAAAATGTGAACATTTCAGTGTAGCATTAAATATTCTAGCCTCACCACCAAAAGTGTGCCTCATACGGGGCCGGAGTGACCCTCCCAGGGCTGTCCTAGAAGGAGTCCGATCAATGCTCGTGGAAGTGTGAAGTCTGAGCTACGCCTGCCACGTGGGATCTTCGCCTCCCCGAGCCACAGTGTGGCCAGATGCAGAGTTCAGTTGAGGTAGTTTCCAGGTGCACGTCTTCCCTTCAGAATCTTGAGATTATGGAAGACTTCTGTCGCAGAGGGTTAGATATGAGCTATGCCTGAACATTCCCAAGACGTTGCTGGCCACGTTATCAATTTTGTCTATTATGAATGAAAACTCCACAAGTTTCTATGATGATATATTTTGACTTGTCATAACTTTGAGAATCAGAGAATTATGGAATCTGGGAGGAGAAAAATTCTACTTCACTCATTCAGTCTCCAAGTCAAGGCACAAATCCCTTCTGTCGTGTCTTTAATGCATTCAGTCAGCAGGGAAACACCTATTAAATGCCTACACTGAGCCAGTGATTGTGCCAGGTTTTGTGAAAGACTCAGAGATTAGTAAACTATGCTCTGTCCTCAGGGGATTACAGTCTCACAGCAATTATGCTTCATGTTTCTACATATAGTAGCTGATGGGCAGGAGGGACAGGGGGCTTAATAAAAGTGGAGATAGAATGCTAGAGGAATTTCAGGACAGAGGAGACTAATTTTGGCTGAAGGAATAAAAAGTATTGGAGGCAGTGGCTTTTCAGCTGAGGCATAAAGAAGGGTAAAGGTTTGAACTCGCAGGGATGGGAGAGGAAGAAATCCCAGTTAGTAGGATAATATGAGACAATGAAAGAATTTTATAAAGGGGACATGGAGAGTTAGGTGTGTCATAGCTTAGCAGGGTAACTGGTTGGAAGCATAGTTAGAGGGACACATAAGGGGAAACAGACTTCTGTAGGTCACTGAGACTTTTTTCTTTTAAAAGATTTATTTATGAGAGAATCTCAGGCAGACCCCCTGATGAAGGGGGAGCCAGATGAAGGGTTCAGTCTCCTGATCCTGAGATCATGACCTGAGTCAAAACCAAGAGTTGGACATTCAGCCAACTGAGCCACCCAGGTGCCCCCAGGTCACTAGGTCTTTAGAAAGGCAGCCACAGTGTGCAGTGTGCTACTCTGCAGGGCCTGTGGAAGCACTGGCCGTTTTGAAGCAGGGAGGTGATGCAATCAAACTGTACTATTGGAAGATGACGGTCAGGGCCAAATGTCAGGGGGAACAAAGAGACTAGAGTCAATGAAATGAGCTGGAAACTAGTCATGGTTCAGTTAAGAGGTAATTAGAGCTCTAACCAGAGAAGTAGCTAGAGTTACCATGAGAAGAGGAAAAGGGTTTAACCTGTGGGATTGAAAGAAAGACGCAGCAAAATAAAGAAAGACTCAGAACTTACCTTAGCAGTTTTTATCCAAGTACCTGGGGAAGTGGTGACGCTGAGGAGGACAAGCAGATGTGGTGGAGGTAACAGTGGGAGCTGAGATGAGTGTACATCAGAAGCCACAGCTTATCAAACTGGAGATGTCCAGAAAACAATGGGAAACATGGGGAAAAGCACCAGTAGAATAAGCAGAGATTTGGAAATAGAAATGCTATTTGATGCCATAAAAGTACAGGAAAATAAAGGAAAGAGTGTAGAGAGGAGGGAGAGAGGGACAAAGCCAAAGATTTGTTTGGGGGAATTCCTACATTAAGGAGAGTGAGAGTTCAAAGAGTGAGCATAAACTAGAGAAGAAACAGTTACAGAGGACGACGATCAGGAAAATACAAGGTTAATAGACAAGAAAGGAGATGCGAGCATCTCAGCCTGGGAATGTGCTAGTATGACATGTGCCAAGAAGATGAACAAGGGTAGGGGTTGAGGGAAAGCCAGTGTCTCTTAGGTGAAGTAGCTAGATGATCGTTTAAGGGAACCCTTTCTGTAGAGCATGGTTGTCATCAGCTGGTAAGGGCTTCAGAAAAGGGTTGAGACGTGTGCTCAAGATGGGGCAATGCGTTCATGCTGTGTAAACATCTTTTTTGTCCCAAGTGTACAATAACAGATTTTAACAAGTAAAAAAGGTAATAAAAGACTTCGTGGAAGGTTCTAAGTTCACGGCCAATAAAAACCACAATGTTGGTGATACCTGCAGTACAGACCTTCTGGGGTTCTGTGTTGAAGCAGGGAGCTTGGTTTCTGCAGACGTGCTCCTCATGAGGTTGGGGAGAAAGCATGTCATTGATTAAAACTACACAGTTTCTACCACTTATGGAAAGAGACTGCTATAAGAAAAAATGCTTCATGATGTGTAATTGGTGACTGCCTTTAAAAAGCCGTGAGCTGTGGAGTGAGGAAGCGTTTAGGGGGTGGGAACAGGGATTCAGGAGGGATGAAACACTGCATCCTGAGTAGGAACTGGCTTCCATCGCCCCCTGGCTTTGTGCCTGGATCTGTGACAGTCACAATTCGAGGGTACAGACCTGCATTTGGACTTAGGATACCAGGCTGTTGGGTGGAGGTAATTACAAAACTTCTACACAAGAAGGATGTGAGTGTGATATACTAAGAAATCACACACAAAGATAGCATGAAAACCAATGAATTTAAAAAGTACATCAAACAAGCTTATAAACAGAATGTAAAACACATGAAACATTAATGCTTTTGAAAAGGACAGTGAAAAAAATTAAAAAATCAGAACACGAACTCACTCCAGATGAAATTATTTTAGGAAGCAGTCTGACAAAGATTTTTGTGTAAATATGTTTAAGACATCAAAGCAATAAAAAAAACACAGATACATTCTATTAAAAATGGAAATACTACAGGCAAGTATTATAGTCAACACAACACACACAAAATACTATACATATGATTTCTATCTCATAAAATTTAAAAACTGGTAAAGCCCATGGGGTTTTAGAAGTTAGGATAAGGATAGTGTTATTTTTTAGAAGTTAGGATAAGGATAGTGTTATTTTAGAAGTTAGGATAAGGATAGTGTTATTTTGTATTATTTTGTATTTTGTATTAAAGAAGGAGAAGAAAAAGATTATAAGGGGGCATGAAGGACTTTTGGGATGACTATTTGTTTACTAGGTTGTAGTAATTCATTAAGTTATATATGCTTATTATTTATACTTTTTTCTGTATCTATGTTATTAAATACAGAGTTTATTTTAAAAAGGGAAAATAGGGGTGCCTGGGTGGCTCAGTTGGTTGAGCATCCAACTCTTGATTTTGGTTCAGTTCATGATCTCAGGTTGTGAGATGAAGCTCCGTGTTAGGCTCCATGATCAGCAGAGTCTGCTTGAGATCCTCTCCCTCTGCACCTTCCCACCGTGCTCTCTTTCTCTCTCAAATAAATAAATAAATAAATAAATCTTTTCTAAAAAAATGGGAAAATAAACTAGACAGAAATAAAAATAAATGGCTTTATAAATAACTCTTGGGAATTAAAACTATAGTTACTGAAACTAAGAAGTCAAAAGTTATGAGGTTTTCTGAAGACACAGAGAATGTACAAATGAGCTTTATTAAGTGGAAGAATCCAGACCAAAAAGCCATATATTATAGAGTTCCATTTATATGAAATGACCAAAATAGACAAATCCACAGAGATAGAAAGTAGATTAGTGGTTTCCAGGGGCTGGGAGTGGGGTAGGGTTGGGTGTGACTACTAATGGATACAATGTTTGTTTCTGGCATGATGAACATGTTCTGGAATTAGTATGGTTGTACAAATTTGTGGATATACAAAAATATGAATGAACAGTAAGTTTGAAGGAGTGACTGTTACAGCATGTGAATTATATACCAATTAAAAAAAAGTAAAAGTCAAAAAGTGAGTTTTACCACTGATACAACAGCTATGTTGGAGGACAAGGCCACACTATGCAACCAAGTGCCAGATTAGTTTGCTGATGCTTCTTGTTTTCTCTAGCTTGTCCCCATCTCCAGTTGGATCACACCTATGGATATTTTTGGGTAGTACGCACACACCCAGAATTGCTGTCTCATACCAGTTCAGAATGCAGAAAGAGGAAATGTGTGAACTTCCAGGGCTTATAGACTTTATGATGGATTAACTCAATCCATCAATTCCAATCAAGGAATGTGAAGTATTCATGTCACCCAGCAATCAGGTGAAGGACTGTATAAGGGGCGGAGCAAGAATAAGGAATGTCACTTTCTAGAGGACATCCCTTCATGTAGATAGCTAAGGGGTGAGGAATAAGTCTTTTTTTTTTTTTTAAGTTCTTATTCATTTAAGTAATCTCTACACCCAACATGGGGCTTGAACTCACAACCCCAAGATCAAGAGTTGCATGTCCTTCTGACTCAGCCAGCCAGGTACCCTATAAGTCTTACTTTTTAACAAAATCAGCTATAGGTTCACTGGACACAAAGTCAGAGTTGGTGCATTAAAGATAGTAGTGACAAATTCACTCTGTGTTCCACACTGTCTTGTCATTAGGGAAGCTGCAAAATATCAGAGAGAAAGGGAAACTTTAAAGCCATGACAGAGAAAAGGCTGACAACTTACAAAGAAACAGCAGTTAGACTTACAATTGACTTTTCAATCAGCAAAACAGATGCCAGAAGACTCTTAACTACCATTGTAAAATGTCAACCAAGAATAATAACTCAGGTGAATTATTACTCAAGAATGAAGACAAATAAATATATTTTTAGATATATAAAGGTATAAGAGTTTACTAGACAAATACTATGAATGTAAGAATCATTACAGATATGGAATGTAGAAAAGTGAATGCAGAGGTAACCCCTGGGATACAAGATACAATAGAGGACACACTGTGTTGGAAAATGTCTCTAAGAGTTGATGTAAAAGAAACAAAATACCCCAATATCATGTTTTTCAAACTAAAGAGGGGACATTTGACAGATATAGAGTGCTAAAATCCTTGTTGTGTCTAAGAAGGAGATAAAATACCGTAATCTTTAGAGTATTAGAATAATGTGTAGCTAATTAGGTATGCTAAGAAGTTAACTGAAACCATGGTAATAAAGTCTACAGGTGGATAAAAAAGTCATGTTAAAAACATTACCTAATGGGGACAAGAAAAGGAAAAAAAAAGATAAAGAAGCAAAGAAAATATTGGTAATCTCCAAATACAAAATAAGATGCAGAGATAACTCAAAATAAATCAGGTGGGGACGCCTGGGTGGCTCAATGGTTGAGCATCTGCCTTTGGCTCAGGGCGTGATTCTGGAGTCCCAGGATCGAGTCCCACATCAGGCTCCCTGCGAGGAGCCTGCTTCTCCCTCTGTCTCTGCCTCTCTGTGTCTCTCATGAATGAATAAATAAAATCTTTAAAAAAAAAATAAATCAGGTGTTACAGTATATATAAGTAGATTAAGTCTTCATAAGACAGAGATTTTTAGATGGATATAAAAACAAAATCCAGCCATATGCTGCCGATAGGTTCACCACAAAAACAAAATTACATGGAGAGGGTAAAAACAAAGAGATGGGAAAATAAACTAATTAGTGTAGCAATATTAATATCGTACAATGTAGATTTAAAGTATTAGTAGAAAAAGAGGACAATTGTGTAAAGAACAGTCTTCTGAAAAGATTTAAGAGTCACAATCCATTTGTGCCTAAAGGAATATCCTTAGAAAACATGAAATAAAAATGGAACAAAATATAAGGAAAGATGGTCAACTCAACAAGTTTAGTGGGATATTTAACCCCTCTCAGATATTTTCAGAACAAACTGAGGGGATGTTAGTAAGAATAGAGAATATTTAAGCAACACAATTAAGAAGCTAACTCTAACAGACAAGGTAAAACTCTTGAGTTGAACAAAGAGGGAATATGGCATATCTTTCAAGTAGATGTGAAGTATTTACACAATGATCACATTCGGACACAGAAGTCTTAATAAATTTCAAAGAATCAGTAAATTCCGTGTTCTCTAACCAAATTAAATTAGAAATCAATAAGGAAATATTTAAAATGCCCAATATGCTTCAAAAATGAAATTATTCTTAAAAATGGTTAATGAATTAAAGAGTAAAAGCCCAATGAAATTACAAAATGTTAGAAGAATGCATCATTAGTAAGTGCATTTCTTAATGAGTAGATGATTAAACATAAATTATCTGGTTAAAAATGCTAAAAAACAGAACAAACAACCTGAAGGTTGTAGGGGAGAAAGAAATCATAAAATGCCTCTCCTCCCCAAATTAAACAGAAAATAAAGGAACTATACAAAGAACCAAGAAAATCTAAATATTATTTTTTGATAGAAAACTAATAATAGATTACCCTTTAGCAAAACTGGTAAGAACAAGAAGGTGCATAAGAGTAAAAAAGTAACTTGTATCTAGTAGGGCTATAAAAACATCAGAAAGAATACTACAAACATCTTCATACTGCAAACAAAAAAAATGATTTCAATACTTAGATAAAACAATTTTCTAGAAAAAAATATGTTTAAAATACCAATTTGAGTCAGGAAGATGTAGAGAATGTAAATGAAAGAATAATCATCAAAGAAGTTGTGATAATAATTAAAACTCTTCCTCGCTCTACCTATTAACTCCAGCCCACAGAAGCATTAAAGTCATCCGTCTTACAGCACAGATAATTTTAACAAGTAAGTTTTGCCAGACCTCAGAGGTTCAGGCCTTCATTTTATAAAACTGTTTCAAAGAATTAAAATAGAGGAAAGCTGCTTAGCTTGTTTTGTGACAATATCATAATCTTGATATTCAAACTAAATCAGGAAAGGAAAATAAAATTATAGGTCAGTTTCAGGAATACAGATGAATACAGATGCAGAAAGTCTAAATAACATATAAAGAAATTGAGGTCGGCTTATGTGTGGGATACATATATATTCTCAGGTATATAAATGTCAAGTAGGAGTTATTTCAGCAATAACTCTATATGAGAAAGTCTAATCGTGTAATTCATCATATCAACAGATTAAAAGGGCATACCATACATGATCAACTCAACAGATAGAGGAAGAAACCTAGTAAAATTCAATACTCAGTCACAGTTTATATTAAATAATATTATAATATTTGCATGTATAAATAGTATATATTTTAAGAAGTCAGTGAATTGGAAATGCAGGGAAACTTTCTTAAGTTTTTTAAAACTTCAAAGTAAACATAATACTTTATAAGCATTCTTACTAATGCCAGAAAGTACTAAAGAAGGAAAATTGAATCATTTATATTATCATTACATTAGAAACCATGTAGAAAACCTACATATCTCTTTCAAAGATAAAGATTAGTGTTTAAAAGGAGTAGAACAAAAATTTTTAACTGCAGTGTCATTGCTTCCATAGAAAAGTTTAATCGAATCTATAAACCTCTAGAAATACTAGAGTTCAGTATGTTTATTAGTTGTGAGATCAATGTAAAAACATTAATAGTCATCTTGAACACCACAAATAGAACAGTGGAATATGTAATAACTTAGCACATTATATGGTACCAAGGGATAAATTTAACAAAAATAATATACTTATGGAGAAAATTACAAAATATTTTTGAAGGTCACAAAATGGATACAAGGAAGTTAAGAGATATACTATATTCATGGATAAAAATATTGATGATGATATTGATCTTCCAAAGTCATTCTAAACATTGAATGAAATTTTAATTAAAACCCTAATTTTTCATTGACAAGCTCATCCTAAAAATAGTATGGAAGAAGAAAGGGACAGAAGAGTTAAAATTTTAGAAAAAAGATGGTAGAGGTGCCTGAGTGATGCAGTTGGTTACATGTCTGATTCTTGGTTTCCACTGAGGTCATGATCTCAGGGTCATGAGATCCATCTTGGCGTGACCATCCATGCTCAGTGGGGAGTCTCCTTGAGGGTCTCGCTTCCTCTTCTCCTCCTCCTCCTGTTCGTGCTCTCTCTTGTTCTCAGAATGAATGCATATATCTTAAAAAAAGAAAAAAAAAAAGAAAAAAAACGATGATAAATTGCCTTATGGATAGTAAGAATTTCTTAATTTTTAAAACTTTTATAATAAGACATGGGGCTTCAAGCTTAAGGGATAAATAAATGGACCAATACCATAAAAAAGGTCCATGCATATGTGGAAACTTAGCATATGACACAAGTGGCATTAAAGAAAAAGTGCAAAAGAGTTATTTTCCAAACAATTTGGAAAAAATATTTAAAATCACACTCTTGCCACATACCATACACAAAATGGCTAGAGACAGTATGTGATAAGCAGATATTCAAACATTTAGAAGAAAATACAGGAGAAAAACTTTTTGGCCTTGGGGCAGAAAAAGATTTTATAAAAAGAAAAAGAAACAAAAACCATGAACTGTAAAGGGAGAAAATAAATTTGAGTATATTAAAATGAAAATGTTTTTAATGTGAGATGACATAAATTTAAAATAAATCAGACTTATTAAAGAAGTCATAGGCCAGGTGAGGATATTTACAACACCTGTACATTACAGATGTTTAGCTTCTAGAATTTAAAAAGAACTCCTCCATATCAATGTGAAATGCAAACATTTTGTTAGAACAACGGATAAAGACAATGAATAGGCAATCTGCAGAAGAGGAAATGTGAGTGGCTGACAGGCTTAAGAGAATGAGGTTAACCTCACGAATAATCAAAGAACTAGAAAATAAAATGATGAGATACATCTCCTTGTCACAGTTATCAAATTGAAAAATAACACAAAATTAAAGTTGGCTAACGTCGAAGTTTGAGGGCGATAACGGAGACTTAGCAACTCACCCCTGCCACTAGAGTATCACTAGTTCAACCAGTTTGGAGAATAATTTGGCAATATTTGGTCAATTTGAAATGTGCCTTAATTTTGGGGTGGGGAAGCGAATGCTTGATGGCTTAGGGTCAGTTTCACATGCTGGGTGTTAGATTTCACGTCTGGCACCTGGAGTGGGGAGGGGGCACAATACGTGGGGGAAAAGATTTGGGTTGAACATCAACAGGGGCTGCCCCGCAGACCAGCAGATCCCCCTTCTCCTTGCTCATTGGCCCGGGAGACACATATAGGAACATTCATAGCAGTGTTGTTGGTAATAGCAAAACACCAGAAATAATTAGAATGAATAGGGTAATACTTAAATAAATTGTGATTTGTAAGTACGAGAGATACTTTATAGCACTTAGATGAATGCGAGCGTACACTGCTTCGTGGATGTAGCTCAGAAACACAAAGCAGTGCAGTTTAAGAAAGCAACCTGCAAAATGAAAAATACCGTATGACAGGCATCATTTATATGAAGTTGGAAAACCTACAAAATTCTGCTTTTAATGGATGCACGCACGTATGACAATAGTGTGAGATGTGCAGAGGAAAGATCAATAGGAAGTCAAGATAGTGATTCCCCCTGGGGAGGGCAGGAGGTAATGTGGCTGGGCAGGTCTGTAAAGGGGGTGTTAAACTTCATCTGTAGTGTTTTGTTCTCTAAAAAAAAGAAAAATACCAAGCAAATATGACATAATTTGATTTTGCTTGGGTGATGGGTAGTACATGGTAATCACTTGGTGATATGGTGAGGAGGAGTGTATTACTTTTCAGAAGGCTAGAGCAATGGTAGGTCAAGAAAGTGATTGGATTGAATAAAGATGATGATTATTCTTATTTTAGAACAGGGGGGACAATCTCTTGCAGAATGAGACATTAAAGATGTATTAGAAAAGGGATCAATGATGAGTTCTTAATTGTTGCACATCCTTTATGTCTTTACTTGGATGCTTTCTACACATTCTTTAAGATATGGGTCAGCTGTTGACTTCTCCGGAAAGACTCCAGAGTGAGGTGTTCCCTCATATGTGCTCCTATTGAACGTGTGTCCTTACTACTTCCTTGTTGCCTTATTTTATGACTGTAGGCTGCATTCATGACTTTCACTAGAAGATATTGACTGTTTTTATTTACCTTTGTATTTCCAGTACCAGCCATGGTGCCTTATTCCATGGCATGGAATAAACCTTTTTTTTTTTTTTTTTTGGCTAAGCATTTAATTTGAGAAACTAGTCTTATATTAGTGTCTGCCATTTGTGAGGTCGGAACTCAGTAAATCTTGATTGACCTTGAGATAAGTAGGTATGTAAGAATAAGACATCGCAAAAGAAATCTTTGTCAGGCTTTTTGAGATGTTCAGTTTGGGAAGTGTAAGAGACGGTGAAGGGATAGAAGACTTGGAGGGCAAGGAGGCACGAACCAGAATTTCAATAGGAGGAGAAATAATTAATCAATATTAATATTTAAATAATTTGCTCATGGTCACTAGGAAATGAGACTAGTGGCTCATGGCTAGGAAATGAGAAAGCTTAAATGTAACTTCAAAGCTTTTCACATCCACCTCTGTGCTACCAACCACAATATTGGTTTTTGAGTAAATGACCATGAATGTTTTGAGCTTCATTTCTTTATGAAGGTTAGTTACTCACTTTAGAAATACGTTAAAGAGTCAGTACTAAAAAAATAAATATATATAAAAATTAAAAAAAATAATTAAAAAAAAAAAGAGTCAGTACTAGGAGCACCTGGGTGGCTCAGGGGTTGAGCACCTGCCTTCGGCCCAGGGCGTGACCCCAGAGTCCCAGGATCGAGTCCCGCGTCGGGCCCCCTGCATGGAGCCTGCTTCTCCCTCTGCCTGTGTCTCTGCCTCTCTCTGTGTGTCTCTCATGAATAAATAAATAAAATCTCAAAAAAAAAAAGAAAAAGAAAAAATGTCCATGCCAGATGCTGCGTGAACTGTACCATGTGGTTGGAAGGAAGGAGGGATGGAGGGGGACGGACAGGTCTCTTTCTGTTTGCAGCTTCTTCCCGTTAGCGTTGCTCCCCAAAGGCACCTGGGCTCCAGTGCCTTCCTCAGGGATGGCAGAAGCAGCCTCAGCCACGTGTCTCCTGGACCCGGGGCCGGGGCGCCTCCCCCTGGTCGGAAGCAGCCCAGCTCTCCCTGCTCCTCCCCTGCGCTCCCGCAGGCATCCCTCCAGGGGGTCCATGTCTGGCCTGGCGGGCTCCTGCTCAGCCTTGAGGTGCTCAGCACCCTCACTGCTCTGCTCTTCGCCCAGCCCCGTGGGTGGTACCCGTGGGCCCCACCTGGGCACTTCCCTCTTGCACCTTCAGTCCCCGCCAGCTGTTGGACCAATTCCCTAGATTAAATTCTCATTGTTGAAGTAGCCAGGGTGCTGCTGCCTACCTTCCTGGCTGCACCCTCGCCAGTGTGGGCCGCTCGGCTTTCCTCTAAGATGCGAAGTGAGCGTAGAGCTCACTGCGCCAGTAACTGATCGGACACCCAACTTTTACATTTGGAGAAACTGAGGCTCCAGGAAATTAAGCAAAAACTGACCGAAGTAGAATTATAGAGAAAGGCTTTTCACTTGCATCCGTATCATTCCACATTCCATCCGCTCCTTGTCCGCCACTGTCTTTCTGAACTAGGTGCTGCTCTTCCTTTTCAATCTTGTTTTCCTTTTCACTGCAAAACTGCGTTATTCTGCCTACTACTTTGATTCTGAAAACCCTTTCTTAAACTTTGGAGACTCGTCGTGCAGGTCTGCGTGAATCTCCAGGCTTTCGGCAGGGCGGGAAGGAAGGTTTTACAGTAATGAAGCCCTGGGAGGAAGCCGAGGTGGAAGGAACCCAGGTCTCGGAATTACATTTGTCGCTTTTGCTGGGGAGGACATGGAGCTCAGTGTGAGCGGCTGGCATAGCCGTGCCTTGGTCCTGAGCACCTGCCGCTATCACCAAAGATCCCCGAAGCGCCAGGCGTGGGAATACCTGCTTTCTGCTCGCTACCAGTGGGGGTGCTGGGTGCAGTTCAGCTTGCAGGGGAGCAGGACTGCAACGTGCAGAAGCAGCCGGAGAGGAGAGGAAGGAGGAGGAGGAAAGTGGGGGGCAGGTAAGGGGGCAGAGGAGGGATCAAGGGGTCGGCATGGGATGTATTCCATAGGGCCTTCAGTCTTGGTTAGCCTTCTCCCGAGCAGCTTGGCTTAGGGCCCCGGAGACGGGCACATGGAACCATTGGCCTCTGAAATGGGCTGTTTCTGGTGTGTCTTCGGGGATCAGGTGTAGTGTTTAAGCAGCTCCACCCAACACCCCCACGTATAGGCCGTGGGCTTCAGCTGGTCATCAAATGAGGAAGCGGCCACCTCGCTCAACACTGGCTCTGTTGGTCTCAATGAAATATAGAGTATGGACCCCAAAGGAGCAGCCTGTCTAGAGATTAAAACAAAAAATCGACATGACTCCTTCCCTCCAGTCTCACTAGAGTCAGCCTGCGGAATGTGCCCCTTCTCTAGTTTTCCTTAATCCTGAAGTGCGGGAACTGATGCCTGGAGCGGGAACAGAAGCCACACAGGGAGTATAGGGCCGAGCTGGGATTTGAGCCCATTTCCCTTCCTCCAAAGCCCAGCTGTGGTTGAATCTGCCACCTTCTGCAGGTCAGAGAATCAAGGTTGACAGGCGTACCCCGGCCGCCAGGGAACCGAGAAGCGGTGCGTGGGTCTCCCCAGGGTCTGACTGCTGCCTGGTGCCAGAATGACGGGACAAGGCTGGATTCAAAACCAGCATCGTTTGCGTAACACTGTGAATTTTAATCTGCAAAACCAACCAATTTCTTTAGATAATGCTATTCCCCTGAGGGACTCACTTCTAAGGGCAGTTTCTCTTCCCTTTAGAGAGGATACTGAATCCCCCAGAAAGAAAATGGGCGTATTTGTCGCTTGAAATGACCCGGTGACTTAGAATAGCAGTGCTTATTTCTGCAATTTGTCTTTCCCTTGCCTTCACCATGGTCATCTGGGTTTAATATCCCGGGTGGCGGGGAATGAAAGGCAGTGTGTATTTTTCCTTGATATTTTCAAATTTGAATTTCCTGCTGTGAGTGCTCTTGCTGCTCAGTTGAAATTAGAGCAGGATGAACTTCTTGAACTGTCACCAACTTGGCCAGGGGCTGACTCCAGGACCTCCTGCAGGGAAAGTTCCCTGAAGGGACAGCATGAAATGTCTCTGCAGGAGAGATTAAATGGTTTAATAATGTCCTATTAAACCCACAGCTTTAGAACAAAACCCAGCCTTTCAATACCACTTGTCACTCCAAAGCTCCTATTTAAGTGATTTTAATCTCAGATAAGGTTTTTTTTTTTCTATTAGAAAAGAAGGCACTGGCAATATCATCACTTTTTAGCCTTTTTGGGGGTATGTGGTGGTGAGCTTTTGTCAGATTCTCATAAAGCTTGTTACCATGGTTGCCTATGTGGGTAGGAGGGGATAGGAGTGGTTTTGTGAACAAACAGGTGTAAAACTAAGGGATGAATCAAGCACCAATGATGACAGATGCCATGGACTGAGAGGTTGGATTGCTTCGATTCTGTTCGTAAACGCAAGAAAGAAACAGGCAGGACGAAAGAACACAAAACAAGGAGGCAAACCAGGTGCCGCCAGGATGGAGCGTATCTGTGCTGTTTCCATTCCCAATGAACAAGTGAAGTGTCAAAATTAAACGTATATTTCTATCAAGGGAATCAACAGAGAGGCTCCAAGTGGCTTTTTGATGCTCCTTATTCCTGCTCTCTTAGAATGACTGGAGATCACAGCCTTCTTGAAACTACCATTTTTATTCTTACAGTAGCCAGATGATTTTTTTTTGAAAACAGACTTTTAATTTTAGAACAGTTTTAGATTCACAGAAGAATTGCAAGGATCGTGTCGAGACCTCCCATCTACCCCGTACCCCGGCTCTTCTACTGTTCATGGCTTAGGTTACCATGGCATGGTTCTTAAGACCGACGTCCCCACGTAGCTCGCATTTCCGAAGATCTTACCTCATGTCTTCCTCTGCTCTAGTGTCTCATCCGGGATCCCACGTTACGTTAACTTGTCGCGTCTCCCCCGGCTCCTCTTAGCTGTGACAGTTTCTCAATCGTTTTTGTTTTTGATGACCTTGACAGTTTTGAGGGGCACCGGTTGGGCATTTTGTAGAACATCCCTCAACTGGAATTTGTCTGATGTTTTTCTCATGATTAGATTGGAGGTATGTGACTTCTGAAGTAGGATCGCAGAAGTAAGGACCCTTTTACTACCTTTTAAAATCGCTCTATCTCTACGTGCTGACCTCTATCTGTATATGTACGTGTGGCTTGTGTGTGTTTCGGGGGGGCAGACCTTGTTTTACTGCACTTTACTTCATTGTGTCTTATAGATGTTGTGGTTTTTGTTTTTGTGCTTTCGAATTAAGGCCATGGCAACTCTGTGTTGAGCAAGTCCGTTGGCACCATGTTTTTCTGATAGCATTTGCTCACTTTGTGTTTCTGTGTCACATTCTGGTAATTCTTGAAATATTTCAAACTTTTTCATTATTATTACATCTGTTATAGTGATCTGTGATCGATGATTAGTATTCACTAAAGGCTGAAATGGTGGTTAGCATTTTTTAGCAATAAAGTATACTTTAAGGTATATACATTTTTTTTTAGACAAAATGCTATTGCACACATAATAGACTGTAGTGTAAACACAACTTTTATATGCATTGGGAAACCGAAAACATTATTTGGCTCACTTTACTGAGATTATTGAGATATTGACTTTATTGCAGTGGTGTCTGAAACCAAATCTGTAATATGTCTGAGGTAAGCATATAAATATGGTCACGTGTATTTCTATTTTTCAAAAAAAATTTTAAAGATTTTAGTCATTTATTCATGAGAGACACAGAGAGAAAGAGGCAGAGACACAGGCAGAGGGAGAAGCAGGCTCCATGCAGGGAGCCCGACATGGGACTCAATCCTGGGGCTCCAGGATCACACCCTGGGCTGAAGGCGGCACTAAACCACTGAGGCACTGGGGCTGCCCAGTCACGCGTATTTCTATCTCTCTATCTATCTACCTACCGACCGACCTAGAGAAGAGACAGATTCTTAAGGAATTGGCTCATATTGTTGTGGAGGTCTACATCCAAGATACGCAGGGCAGCTTGACAGGCTGGAGAACCACGGCCGAGTTGGAATCTGCACCCAAAGGCAGTCTCCCGATAGAATTCCTTCCTGCTGAAAGGAGGTCACTCTTTGTTCTACGAAGGCATTCAACTGACTGGACGAGGCCCACCACAGTATGGAGGGTAATCTGTTTTACTCAGTCTGCTGATTTAAATGTTGCTTTCATCCAAAATAACCTTCACAGAAATGTCCAGAATAATGTTGACTAAGCATCTGCGCTCTTTTCTTTTCTTTTCTTTTCTTTTCTTTTCTTTCTTTTCTTCTTTTCTTTTCTTTTTTCTTTTCTCTTTTCTTTTCTTCTTTTCTTTCTTTTCTTTTCTCTTTTCTTTTCTTCTTTTCTTTTCTTCTTTTCTTTTCTTCTTTTTTCTTCTTTTCTTTTCTTTTCTTTTCTTTCTTTTCTTTTCTTTCTTTTCTTTTCTTTTCTCTTTTCTTTTCTTTCTTTCTTTTCTTTCCTTTTTTCTTTTTTCTTCTTTTCTCTTCTTTCTTGTCTTTTTTTCCTTTCTTTTCTTTTCTTTCTTTTCTTTTCTTTTTTTTTAAAGATTTTATTTATTTATTCATGAGACACACACACACACACACACACACACACACAGAGGCAGAGACACAGGCAGAGGGAGAAGCAGGCTCCATGCGGAAAGCCCAATACGGGACTCGATCCCCGGACCCAGGGATCACGACCTGAGCTGGAGGCAGACGCTCAACCGCTGAGCGACCCAGGTGCACCAGATGTGGCAGCTTCTTAATGTGGCCAGAGTCTCTGCCCCATGAAGCTCCTGGAGGTGGTCAGATGGGGCACTGGAGCAGAAAGTTGTACGGGTTAGAAACAGGGTGTCAGGGCTTAGACGCCTCTGGTAAACACTGAGAGGGTAGACAATCGCCCTTCTAATGGAGTGCAGGAACGTGGACACTGAGCATCTCAACTACAATCAGGATGGGTTGAAAACCAGAGGCTCTAGATGCCCTTTAAATCCTATGATTTTTGTTGGACCTCAGGAGGGAAGAAAGTAGTGAAGTAGGAAAAATGTTTGCGATTGGTTTACTTGTTACCCTGGTGAATAAACCTAAATAAAATACAGCGAGATAGATGTAACTGAGAATAAGTAATGGGCTGTGCTTTGTATCTCAGTGTATGGAGCAAACCATCCCATTGTAATAACTTTAATCTTTATAATTTTTCTCAGTGATTTTTGGCAACCAATTTCTTTTGAAATAACTATAATTTTGAAACATATGGAATTTGAGAAATTCTCATATGTTAAGACCTTTCTTCAGTGATAGAGAAACATGACTAGCTCAAGGTCGTATAGTGAAAAGCCAAGGCTCTTCACCTTTCACACTTTCCCTCTATCGCACCCTCATAGAATACTGATACTTTACACTCTAGGGCTCAATTATTTCATTATTTAATATAAACTAGTTTTTCACTTTAGAAACTGTTATGGACTGAACTGTGCTTCTTTAGGATTCGTATGTTGAAGCTCTAACCCTTCGTGTGACTGTATTTGAAGACAAGGCTTTTAAAAAAGGTAATTAAGGTCAAATGCTGTCATAACGGTGGGGCGCTAATCCAATAAGACTTATGTTCTTAAAGAAGAGAAGGAGACATTAGGGACATGCACACCCAGAAAAGGCCAAGTGAGACATAGCAAGGCAAGAAGTTTGCAAGCCAAGAGGAGAGCCCTCAGGAGAAACCAAACCTGCCAACACCCGATCTTGGACTTCCAGCCTCCAGAACTGTGAGAAATAAATTTCTGTTGATCAGACCACCCATTATGTGGGGGTTTTTATGGAAGTCCTAGCAAACTAATACAGAAAACATTTTCTTAAAAAAAGAAAACATTTTATCACACTTATTTTAATGAAAATTTGATTGAAGAGAAAAAAATCACCTGTAAACCCATCACCAATGGCATGGTGTTTCCTCTTTTGTCCATTCCCTTCTGGTGATGTGAAATGTTGGGGTCTAGGAGCAAATGGTCAAGAAAGAATTCTTGAGATGTCTTTGGTGCAAAAAAGGTGGTTTTATTAACACACAGGGACCTGTGAGCAGAAAGAGCTGCACTGGGATTGTATGCGTTGACTGTATGTATTTCCAAGTTGGGGGAGGGGCTATGGGGTAACGTAAGTCTCTAAGGAATTTGGAAGCAAGGTTTCCGGGACCTTGGGGCGTCATTTACTACTGTCTAGTAAAACCTGCTCATGAGACCCTTCAGTGAGCTGTGTGTTTAGAGGATGATTGCTGACATATATCTTGGTTTGGGGGGCAGGTAGAGGTAAAGGAAATTTCCAAAGGGATTTTCATATGTTAATGAAGACTTACAGGATCCTGGATGTCAGGCTTTTTTCTATATTTCTTTAGCCTTTGTTCCTATGTCACTAGTAATCTCCATGAACACACATTTTACTCCTAAAACTATTTATTTGTGCTAGACGATGATCTCCTCAAGTGCCCCCTTACAATATTTTTGTTCTTCGAGCTGTTGTATTTTGTTAGTTTCTGCTCATGTTCTGTGTTCTGTTCATTCTTCTCTGGATTCTGGGGGAGTGTCATTTTCCCCCCATCTGCTATTTGGGGCTGAAGTCTGGCCATTGGGTGTGTTAAGTGGCACAGTGGGCTTAGACCCAGGTGGCAGTCTGGGACCCCTGTCAATCATCAGAAGGAAGCTTCTCTCTTCCCTGGTTCTTCATGTGCAAAAGCTACAAATCTCACTCACTCAGTTGCATAGCCAGAGAGAACCCAGTGTCCCAGTGGTTGGGCTCCCCTGTGACTACGGCAGGTCAAAGGAATCAGAGGGATCAGCTGGTTCCTAAGGTCAACTCATCTGGTTGTGCCTAGCCTCGTTGCCTGTGGATCTATAGGTCTCCAGGCCAGGCTCTTTCCAGAGTTTACACTTTAGGTTCTTCACCTCAAAACTGATACCCAGCCTGTCATCTGACCCAGCACGTAAAAATTCCCCTTATAGTCCCAACTCTTTTCTTGTGGACTCCCAGAGCTGAGATATTGCTTCCTTAAGAACCGCCAGCTCTGGTAGCTGGTGGGCTCAGGAATAGTAGAGGCAGTACTTGGATTTTGCACCTAGGTGATCACGTGAAGCTTTGCAGGGCAGGACAGATACTTGTTTGAAAGGGGTGTGGATATTGTGATTTATAATAAGAGAGTAGATTTGGTCTCTGTCTTCATTTAAGGCACAGAGTTCCTCACATCCTTAGAATTTCCTAACTAGAGCATGAGACTGATAACAGTATCCTTTACTGTGTTAATGAGGTGGCTTTTGGACCCAGAAAGGGCCGGTTGCCAGGAGAGCCAATCTTGTGATTGGAGGGTATAGGTTCTCAAATTTGGGAGTTATCTGGGTGAAATCTGAAATTGACCCCTGTACGTGGAGGGCAGGGAGAGAGGAAGGAAGAGGTGGGCCACTGAGAGGAGTAGGTGGTGGGTGTAATGAGCAGGGGAACTTACACAGGAGGCCTGGCTTGAGTGGGCTAGAGAGCTAGATCTCCACACCTTGTCCACCTTAAAAGAGTTTATAAAGAGGCCTTCACTGGATTCAGCCACTTGCAACATGTAGGTGTTCTCAACCCCACATCACTGTCTCAGTGTCTTGTCCTTGAAAACAGGGAACGGGAGGCTGCCCATACATTCCAAGGACAGGCGTGGGGGTGAGGAGCCTCTAATTGCCCAGTTCCAGCTCTTGAGCCACCTGGTAGTCACATCCTCTCGATGACCTGCAAGGAGGAGGACTGGCACTTTCATTCTCACCCCCTGACCTCCAGGGAGGGAAGGAGGGCTGGAGGTTGAATCAATTACCAGTGGCCGATGATTTATTCACTCAGGACCATGTAATGAAGCCTCCATAAAAACTCAAAAGGACACGGTTCAGAGCTTCCAGGTTGCTGATCACGCAGCGGTGCTGGGAGGATGGTGGACTCCGAGGGAGCGTGCAAGCCCTGGGCCCCTCCCCGCGTGCCCCGCTATACGCGTCTCTTCCATTTGGCTGTTCCTGAGTTATATCCCTTGACAGAAAAACCTGGTGATCTAGTAAGCAAAATGTTTCTCTGAGTTCTGTGAACTGCTCTAGCAGGTTAATCACACCCAAGGAGCATATCTGGGAACCTTTGGTTTAGAACCGGTTGGTGAGGAGTCCAGGTGACAACCTGGACCGGTGATTGGCATCTGTGTCCAAGGAGGGGGCTGTTGGAACCTCCACTGTATAGCTGGTTTGTTAGAAGCACAGATGACAATCTGGGCTGGCGACTGGCATCTGAGGTTGGCGGGGGGCAAGACTGGGAGAGATCTTGTAGGACGGAGCCCATTAACTGTGGGATCTGACACCGCCTCTGGATATTCAATGTCAGAATTGAGTTGAATTGTTGGACACCCAGCGGGTGTCTAGAGAATCGTTCATTGGTGTGGAGGGACCCCCTTCCCACATTGGAATCGGGTCCAGGAACCTGTGAAGAGAGTGGGAAGGACCGTTCAGGCTGGGAAAATACATGCGCAAAGGTGGAGAAAATCAAAGATGTCCTGGGAATATGGAATAAATTAGTCTGGCTATAACCAAGGCCCCTGTACTCATGAAGTCACAACCCATCTGTCCCACAAAGTACATCATGAGGAACAGCTACTTTGAAAAATCTGCATATATTACCTAGTTATAAATGTATAAATACACATAGATTTATATTATATATGAAAGTGTCCATAAAATTCTTTCGCAATTTGAATTTGTAATAAATTTGCTTCTACGTAGGATGTGACCAATGTGCAAAATGTGACAGAGGGTTATTTAGATTTAAAGTATTGAATGTTAATGTTCAACAAGTCCGCCATCATACTGGATACATTTGGATGTAGCCTCATTGCACACAGGGCTTATTGCCTAGAAAATGGAATAAAGATATTAAAACAAATAAAGGGTTTATTTAACTCCTGAATAGTTATCTTCTATTGTATTCTACAAATTGCTTTATATGTTACAGAGACATGATTTATTTACTCTTTGAACTGAACCAGGACTTTATGTACACCTTGTACTTTAAGATTCACACACACACACACACACACACACACACACACCCCATTAGTTCTGAAACTTGAGTGTGCATCAGAATTACCCAGGTAGCTTATTAGGACGCGGATCACTGGGTCTCATCCAAGAGACTGAATTATTTGACCTGGGGTGCGACCCAAGAATTTGGAACCTCCATTTTCTAAAAAGCTTCCAGTGATGCTTATGCTGCTAATAGGGAACCACACTGAGAGAACCATTGGTTTATAAAATCCATGGAGCAAAAGACACGGGGGCTGGTAGGAAAAATCGGGGATCCTTCCTTCCTGCCTGGTCCTTCCTTTCATCTTCCTTCCTTCCTTCCTTCCTTCCTTCCTTCCTTCCTTCCTTCCTTCCTTCCTTCCTTCTTTCCTCCATCCCTCCCTCCCTCCCTCCCTCCCTCCCTCCCTTTCTTCTCTCATCCCTCCACTTGCTTTTGCACTTTTCTCTCCTATGCTTGTATGTGAGTATTTCAGCCTTCCTCAGGATTGACTCGGCACGGTGGTTGTTGCCAGTTTGTGGTGATCCTAGATAAGGGAACGACACGACCACTTACCACCTTGGTTGCCACGGTCCCTTCGCCTGTTTCCTTGCCTCCCACGTCTGTCTGTCTGGCTCCTTCCTTACACAGTTGCCAGCTGCTGTCTACAAACAGGTCACTCCTCAAAACTTCTAGTGACTTCATTGGTACCCACGGTGGAGCGGGAATTCAGACTCAGTTCTACGTAACCTTGAAGCAAGTAGCACTTTTAACTATTATATCTTGTCTTCCTCACACGTGTGAAAGAAATGGGTAATTGAAACATAAGCCTTCCTATTTTAGGAAATAATTTTGACTTTATTACTCATTAAGCTCTTAAATGCTGACCACTAAAGATATGGTTTATCTTATATGTTATTATATATGTTGTATGTTTGTGGTTGAAGGCCACAAGCAATAAATCCTTATGATGGACTCAGCATTGTGTGGATAGAGATAGCTTTACTATTTTCTGAACATGCCTTTGGGTTTGAATAGTGCTATGGCCAAACAAACAAGAAATCCAAGGTGAGGGGGGAAGAAATCTCTCTAAAACACAAAAGTCAGCGCACAAAAGGGTGATGGAATAATCATTTCCTGGGGTTGCAAAGAGTAATTTGCCTTAAGAAGAAATTCATGGGTTCTGTCTCTTAAAAATCCAGGCATACCTATTCAAAAGAAACTCCGGAAAACTAGAAATTCTACTATTATGGAAATAACTGGTCTCTAGAACTGGATCTTCCTGAAATAGCCTGTGTATTTTTGATTAATTCACTTTATTTCTCTGTTCTTTCATCTGTAAAATGAAAGGCCAGACCCAGGTGATGTTGAGAGTTCCTTGCAGCACCAGTATTCTAGGTTTGCAATGTTTAGTAGGCAAACACACAAAGCAGTCTTTAATTATAAGTTTGCAAAGGCATCTAGGGGGCCAGCTCCATCTGCTTCTGAAGTCTTAAACCTTTATTAATTACTTGTTTCTCAAGGCCACCTCCATTGGTGGGAGGGACAGAGAAGCAGAGAAACCCCCTGGACCTCAAGCCTCCCACTTCTGGTCTCACACAGCAAAATATTCCCCAGGACTTGAGGGCCAGATGGCAATATTTTTGAAGATGCACTAAGGATTTGAATTCTGGTTCATATTAAATATCACATGTAAATTATTAATCTGTAGCAGATGTAAATGTATATTATTACACTACATTAAACCTTAATGTTGCAAAGACCAGCCTGTGGACCACGTGGAGCTACTGGGGGACCATCAGTGGTCCTCCAACTAAAATCCAGATTTATAATCCAGGTGAATTAGGCACAAGTTTTTAGAGCGAATATTTATTCCCAATGTAATATACAAAGAATATGAGCATTTTTTCCAAAGTAAATCGCAATAGTTAGCATTTATGGAAGTCCTTCCTATGATGTGCCAAATAATCTTCTAAATGCTTAACACATACTGACAGATTCAGTCTTACTAACAACTTTATAAGGGAACATTATTACTTACTGCTCCTAGGGAACAACCTTTATTAGGCACCAACTGTGTACCAGGAACTGTTCTAGATGGTGGGGATACAGAGGTGGGATAAGCCATTTTATGGAATTTACTTTCTGGGGGGAGATGAGACAGACAGTAAAACCCCAAATTAATAAAGTGAATAAAATAATTTCAGAGAAGAATAAGGGTCATGAATTAAATACAACAGCTATGCGATTGCAAAGGATTGACATTTGGGCTAATGGTTCTCAGTTAATTGGCTAAAAACAACTGGACACATATCACTTCTTTAAATGACCAATGTGTTGAAATACAGTTTGCCAAAAACTTGCTTTAATCAATTACCTATCAATGTGGGATCATTTCATGTTTCTCCAAGGTCACTTAATGCACAGTGTGTTTTTAGAATGACAGTTTCCTGAGTATTATGTATTTCAGCTGTCGTGTGTGCCCCTGATGTCAAGAACATTGTAAAGAGTGTGTGGCTTTCTGTTTTCCAAAGCATTTTTCTATCCAGGATACAGCTTTTTTGCTTCTCTCAGTTTCATCTCTGCTTGGATTATTCCATTTTCTTGTCATGCCCCACTTTGTGAATGGCTTGAAGTAGTTTGTGGAGAGACAAGCTGGGCAGCTCCAGTGTAAAAATGAATATAAATTAATAGGAATATATGTAACTGTCTAGAAATGGCTTCTGTCACTGTAGCCTCTCTTCAAATCTCTATATCCCCTCCTCTCCCAGGATTCCACCAAGGAGAATGACCTTGATATTATCCCTTGAGTATTTACCATCTTTGGAGCCTCTGTCCTATTTTTTGAGGACCCCTTTCCCTGCCTTAGAAGACAGTCAAGGGGTGCCAGGGTGGCCTAGCAGTTGAGCATCTGCCTTCGGCTCAGGACGTGACCCCGGGGTCCTGGGATCGAGTCCTGCATCGGGCTCCCTGCAAGGAGCCTACTTCTCCCTCTGCCTGTGTTTCTGCCTCTCTCTCTCTCTCTCTCTCTCTCTCTCTCTCTCTCTGTGTCTCTCATGAATAAATAAATCTTAAAAAAAAAAAGTCAAGCCCCTCCCCCATAACTCCTCAATTTTTATCTGTTTACTTGGTAACTATTAATGATCAAAAGCTGTTTGTTGCCCCAAAACTCATTCCAACCCACTTGGAAATTGGTTTCTTCTATTATAGAGCCCGCAGAGCCCAAACCAACATCACTCTAACTACTCTGTAGCTGTGTGTAGGCACGTGACCTAGGATCTGCCACTCAAAAGACCCCCAGATTTGGAGGTGAAAATAAGCAAAGGAAAGGAGCAATATGCCATGAAGAGACCAATGCTTCTAAAAGTTTGGTGGGTAGGTCGAGGGCAGCTGGTACGGTATTTCTAACACTCAATCCAGGGTGTTATACATGCAATTGGAGCAGTGATGGTTCCTCTAGGATCATCTCATGGTGGGCTCGAGTGGTTTTCGTAGATGCCTTTTATCTAGCTGCATCTATGCTGGCTTATGTAGCATGTGTGTGGTAATTTGGATTTTATAGAGGTTCTATGAACCCCAGTATCTTTTACTAAATTACTTTGTGCTTAAACTAACTGGATTGTGGATCCACTGTAAGTGGATTGTGTTGTCTGTAAGAATTCTGATCATCATATCTGATGTATTTATATTTTATTGAATACTGGATGGTGATGATGCCTCAGTCCATTTGGGCGGCAATAGCACAGTACCACAGACTGGGCAGCTTTTGGACAATAACAATTTATTTCTCACAGCTCTGGAGGTTGTCCAAGATCATGACACCGGCAGATTCCATGTCTGGTTAGGGCCCTCTTCTTAGACTGCTGCCTTCTTGCTGTGTCCTTGCATGGTGGAGGTGGCAAGGAAGTTTTCTTGGTCCTTTTTGGTGGGCATTAGTCTCACTCATGAGGGCTCTGTCCTAATTATCTAATTACCTCCCAAAGGCCCCACTTCCAATATCATGACCTTGGGGATTAGAATTCATCATATGAGTTTTGGGGGATACAACCATTCAGACTACAGCAGATGGAGAAAGATCAAAGGGAGGATGCTGTAATGGTGGAGTGACTAGTACTGAAATCACTTGGAGGCTCTAATTCATAGATCATGTTGGGGGTCACTCATTCTTTCTCCCTATTAATCTGGTTGCCTTTTCCTTCTTACTTGTACTTACTTGTTCCATAGATGTGTCTAATAATAGACATTGGTTAGCATTTTTGTTAGTATTACGAGGGACTGATTAGTTCTGTCTAGGATAGCACGAGACTCGATGTCTTCAAACAAGAAATAGCAGGTCTGGGAGAAAGGAAGAAGGAGAGGGAGAGAGAGCAACGTCCCCAGAATCAGAGGCCTAAAGGAGCAGAGCATGTTCGGGGAGCCAGGGGGCCTTCTGTACGACTAAATCCCCGAGGGTGGGGTGGGGACCGTTGGATGGATATTGCCGGAGTAAGTGGTGGGACTGAGAGAGTCGGGTGGAGGCTGGATCATGTAACAAGTTACAGGCCCTTTTCATAATGAGGCAGCCCTGATCTCAGCCCCTTCCTCCCAGTTCCGTTGGAAGGACTTCCTCCTTTCACAACATGAACTCACTTAGTCACCTCCAATTTCATGCCAGGTGGATAACCCCCCCAGTTAGCTACCTAGGGGGCACGGTCCTAATCTAATGGTCAACTTTATCTCTCTGAAACGTTGAGGAGATGGGGCTAAATGTGTACTTAGGCTATAGCGGGGTTAGGAAGAATTATTTTTTAAAACTCTTAGATAAGTATATGCTTGACAAACTCTAGTAACTGAGAGTTTGGATCACAAAAATGCCACCCCCCTCAAAAAGAAATGAAAAAAAAACAACAACAACTCAAAACCAACTCACTTTGGGAAAAACTGCAAATTCAGTAACAAAACAGAATCTGTCTGATGCCAGAGTACAGAGAGCCAGTTTTGGACTCATTAATTCATTGATTTGGTATAATAGTTCTAAAATTTATTCTTTCCTTTCCTACCTTCCTCTTCCTTCTCCTGCTCCTCCTCTTCCTCCTCCACATCCTTCTTGTTAAACCCAGATTCTCTGTTGAGATTTAGAATCAACATCTTGGAGCTAATCCGGAATTACCTTTGTCAGTTTCTGGAAATAGTCTTTATTCCAGATGATTTACAAGGAATTGTTTATTTTATTGAGGCTTGCCTTGCCTTGTAAAATCAGCCCAATTTCCTGCAACTGATCAAGTACAATTAGCCACAAAGACTGATTATTTCATGTAAAATAATAAGAAAAACTTTTATAGTCATCAGTGACAGGAAAAATGGTCATTATTATGGGCCAGGGCAAATCTAGCCATGATTTTTGTTTTATTTTGTGTTTTTGTTTTTGTTTTGTTTTGTTTTGTTTTTAGTATGTTAAAACTGAAAACATATTTCGCCAGCCACCTCCTCCCTTGTCTATTTGAAAGTCCATATGTTCTTCAAGAGAAAATTGAATTCAGCTTTATTTGGGTCTTTGCAAAATTTTAAAAGAGTCATTTGATGTACAGGATTTCTAGGTCTTCAGAAATCAGATCTAAAGTCAATTGCTTGGAAAAAATTCAAATTGCATTTTTTTTCTAGCACTCCAAAAAAAATATTTGGGTCATATTCAAAAGCCCAATCCTCTGCTACTTGGAAGTAGATGCACATACTGGCAGGGCACATTTACACATTGCTTATTTTGCAGTAGACTTTAGGAGGTCATAAATTTTGTTCACATTCGGTATTCAGTTCACATTCGCATTCAATAAGCATATATATATTTTTTTGAACTAGCATCTGGGTGTAGTAGTTTTGGGATTCCCCTCTCTTACTGGTGGAGAGGGTTCTTTTCCTTAGTAGAAGAATACATTGCTCTATGTGAGTCAAGCAACTTTGAGAGTAAATACCCAATTGAGGATCGTCAAAAGGATCTGAGTGTCCCCAAATCAATTTACACTTGCTTTGGATTGGGCAGGGATCTGCTGATCACAATGTTTGAGTCCAGGCAACGATTCCATTCAGCAGGATGAGGCTAGTGTGCTGAACTGCAGGTTAAGAAGCTGAGTTCTAATCCTTGGCTTTCTTACCACCTGGCCGTATAACCCCAGGAAGGCATTTTTTTTTTTCCACCTTGGGGATTTCCTTATTCTAGAACAGAAGGGGATAGACCACAGCGCTGTTTTCAAATTGGGCTCTTAAAGCCCTGTGGTTAAAAAAAAAAAGACAACTGTCACCAGAGCTCCCTGCCTTTTACAGGTTTTATATATGAAGATTTTGCAGAAAAGGGCTTTAGATTAAAAGGATTATGCTGCGATAGAACAAAGAGCTAACAAATCTCAACTCTAGTGTTTTAAATTGTTAAATCTGTTTTATCTTCAGTTATTTAACTTAGTGAGGAATTATTATATGTTGTTATGGATCCTAAATGACCTAGAGGAAATGATACCTGGGTTTTAATTGAGGAAATGGAAATTTGGTTTTACTTGTTGCCACTGATCTCTTACATCTGAGGGAACATGAGCCTAGGGTTGCTTCTCTGGTGTTCGAAACAGACTGCTGGGTTTTAAAAGTGACCTGCATTACAAGCACCTTGGAGAATCTGGGTGGAAGCATTTATTATGGCTAAATACACACACACACACACACACATATATACACACATACACATACATATATACATATATATATATATATATATATCCTCTGACCAGAAATATCATTCCTAGGTAAATACTCTTAGAAATGTGTATGTGTGTCCCCAACGGATGTTCACAAGAATGTATATAGCGGCAATATTTGCAATCCCTCTAAATTGGAGACTCAAATGTTCATCAACGGTGGAAAGGAAAATGAATTTGTGTTGCTCCGTTGTAATGGAAAATTATTCAGCAATGAACAGATCTACAACTATATACAACATAGATGAATCTCACAAGCACAAAGGAGTACATAAGTATGAGTTCATGTGTAAGACACAAAAACAGGCAAAACCAGTCTATGTTGTTAGAAGTCAGGATTATGGATACCATTGCAGGGGGAGGAAGTGGGAAGGGATCATGAGTGGGGACTTCTGGGAAGCTGCTAATGGACTTTCTTAACCTGGGTGCTGGTAACACATAGGTGTTCCGTTTGTGAAAAATGTACTAAGCTGTATAGCTAGGGCATGTACTTTTTTGTATGCACATTATAATTGTTAAAATTTCAAAAAAATTCTTCTAGATTATCTTCTCAAATCTGCTTCCTAGGATTAGTGCAAAAGAAAATAGCATCAATTCTGTTAGTACTTTATATCACAGGCAAAAGGGCATGTTTTCCACTTCAGAGTATTAAGGTGAAATAATACTGGGATGAAAGGGATTTACCTAATCATGCAAATGACTACCTGCCACCCTCGTACCAGAGGATGCTGGTCGTAGTGCTCTGCCAGTTGTAAGGTTGGAAGGTGCTGGTTTAAACCTTTTATATCATGCAACAAGCCTTTCTTTTTCTTACTGGTTGTTAAAAGCCCAATTCCTACAGTCTTCTGTTTCCTCTCCTGAAAGATTAACTGCAACAGGAATTTCTCTCCTGCCATAAACAACTATAATTGGCAAATTATATGAACTAATGATTTCCAGACATTGGGTGACAGGCAGTGCAGGACTGTAATGCATAAAAGAAGGGAAATAGACATGGGAGGCCCAATGACTGTCCCAATTTATTCTTTGAAAGAGGAATGTAAACATGATCAGTGGTCTCCCTGAGTTGAAGAGACAGAGATTGAAGTTCAGAGTAGTTGGGGCAGCTAAAATTTGAGGAACAGAGATGAGGAAGAAGCAAGTGAGAGAGAGAGAAAGAGAAGGAGAGAGAGAGAGACACAGAGAGCCTGAGATCTACAAAGGGGTACTTCTAAGTTTTTACTAAGTACCCACAGGTGCGTGTATGAGAGGAAAATACTTGGGACTTGGAAAGAAGCACCAGAAAGCAATAGGCTGAAAAATTTCTGATGCTCACACAGGACTGAGAATAGTTTGTATTCCCACAAGCCTTAGCATGTTTTTCTAGGGCATTTGGTAGAGTCCTTAGAAGGGTTGGACCTTAGTAGTGGGGTTAAATTAGCTTCAGGTGACACTTGGCCTGCCATAAAAAGCTTAAAGGCAAGGACTGCAGGGATTAAATTTGCTCTTTAAGTACTTGGGCACTGTGGTAAGCTTAATAATAGTGGGAATATATACCCCAAAGATATAATGGGCCTTGATCCTTGGAAACTGTAAATGTTACCTTCTATGAAAAAAGGGACTTTGAAGATATAAAATTATACTAGGGCTCTTGACATGGGAACATTATCCTGGATTATTTGGATGATGCCTAAGAGGGAGATTCACTTTACAAGATGAGAAGGCAAAGCACTGATGGAAGCAGATATTGGAGTGTTGACACCACAAGTTAAGGAGTTCTGACGGCTGCCAGAAGCTAGAAGAGGCAAGAAATGTCTTCCCTAGGAGGTACTAGTCTGCCCAACACCTCGATGTTGGTGCTTGATGTAAGTCTTCCAGAATTCACTGAGAATAAAGCTTTGTTGTTTTAGCCACTAAGTTTGTGATGCTTTGTTATAGCTTCAGTAGGAAATTAATAAAGGGGCTTGAACAAAATTCAGCAGTCTTCAAGGAATACAACACAATCAAGCACTCAACAATGTAAAATCTGCAAAGTTTTCCATCCAATAAAAAAATTACTAGACATGTGAAGGAACAGAGATATATAACCCACAACCAGGAAAAAAAAATCAATCAATAGAAACAATTCCTAAAATGAGAGAGGAATTCAATTCCTAAATATGCGCAAGGATATATACATTTTATTTATTTTTTATTTCTTTGGATATATACATTTTATTTTTTATTTTTTATTTTTTTAAAATTTTTAAAATTTATTTATGATAGTCACAGAGAGAGAGAGAGAGAGGCAGAGACACAGGCGGAGGGAGAAGCAGGCTCCATGCACCGGGAGCCTGATGTGGGATTCCATCCCGGGTCTCCAGGATTGCGCCCCGGGCCAAAGGCAGGCGCCAAACCGCTGCGCCACCCAGGGATCCCAAGGATATATACATTTTAAAAGCGTGAATAACATGAGCAGAGAAATGAAGGGACACAAATGGAATGTTTAGACATGAAAATGCCATTTCTAAAGAAAAATATTCACTAGATGGGATAAATGAATTAGATAGTAGAGAAGAGAAAGTGTCCGTGAATTTGAAGACATAGCAAAAGAAGTGATCTAAACCGCAGCACAATGAGAAAAATGACTAGGGGAAGAAGTCTCAGTGGGTAGCAGGACAATTGCAGATTAACTGACATACCTGTCATTGAAGTCTCAGAAGGATTAGAGATCAGAAAAATTATTCCTGGAAACAATAGAAAAATATTTTCCAAATTTGATGAAGACCATAAACCAAGGAGCTCAAAAAATCCCAAGTAGGAGAAACATGGAGAACGACACCAAGCTACATCATAATCCAATTAAAGGAAACCAGTGAGAAAGAGAAGAATTTCAAAAGCTGAGAAAGGGACATATTATATACAGAGATGCCGAGATGAGGGTGACAGAAGACTTCTTGTCAGAACCACGCAGCGCTGAAAGGAAAAACTGTCAACTAGAGTTCTATACCCAGTGATAGCATCTTTAAAGAATAAAGGCAAATGAATGACTTTGTCAGACCATCAAAATCTGAGAAAATTTGTTACCAGCAGATCTGTCCTACAGAGAAATGTTGAAGTTGTCCAGGCAGAAAGAGAAAAAGACAAATGGAAATTTGGGTCTATGGAAAGGAATGAAGTGCTAGGAATGGCGAACATATGAGCAAACATTAAAGAGCGTTTAAAATCACTTAATTGTTTAGAAGGATAATCAATTTTAGGACAGTGGAACTATTGTTACAGTACTGTTGTGGTGGGTACACGTCGTTATAAATTTGTCCAAATCCGCAGAATGTACAATACTAAGAGTGAACCCTAAAGTAAACTTGGGATTTGGGGTCAGTGTGATGTGTTAACATAGGGTCGTCGGTTATATCACATATACCACCCTGGTCGGAGAGGCTGAAAATGGGGAGGGCCGGACATGTGTGGGGACAGGTGATATTGGGGAAATCTCTGTACCTTTTGCTTAACCTTCTGTAAACGTGAAACTCCTCGAATTCTATTAAAGGTGAATGAAGGAGAAGTTCTGGAAATCGATGCTGGTGATGGTCGTACAACATGGTGAATGCACCCGACGGCAGTGTATTTGTACACGTGTAGTGATTAACATAGTAAACTTTACTTTATGTATATCTTACCACCATTTAAAATTTCTTTAAAAAATGTTATTTGAGAGAGAGAAAGAGCACGAGCAGGAGGAGGAGCAGAGGGAGAGGGAGAGGGAGAAGCAGACGCCCCACGGAGCAAGGTACCTCATGTGGGGCTCAGTCCCAGGGTGCTGGGATCATGACCTGAGGTGAGGGCGGGCGTTTAACCAACTGGGCCACCCAGTATCCCTAAATTTTTTTAAAATATAAAAATAAATAATCGTTAAGGCAAATGTGTAAAAACCAAACAAACGAGACAACAAAACTGCAGCCAACTACACACTCAAGCGTCTTGTGCTCCTACACGCCAGCCGGGGAGGGTGGTCTGGCTAGAGCTTCCCTGGTTGAGACAGTTCAAGCTCAGTGAGCATGAAGTTGCCGGGTGAGTTGCATGGGAGGAAAGTTAGATCCTGCGTTTCCGGGAACCTTTGGTTTTTGGCATCACCGCGAGACAGGCGCGAGGCCCACGTCTTGATCGGGCTCCTCGCCAACGGCCAGGCATCTAGTACTTCTCAGCCCCACCTTCTGGACAAGTGGCGGCTGGGAGCACGAGGGCGCCCGTCGCCTCGACAGGCCCGGAGGGGGTGGCCGGGTGAGAGAGCACAGCGGGAGGGGGAGCCGGTGCAGGCCAGACCTGGGTAGTTTGTGTGCAGCGGAGTCGCTGAGGTCGCACACGGCTGCGGTAAGGGGATCCAAAGTGGGCCAGGCAGGCCCTGTCTGGAGGAGGAGGTCACTACGGTGACATCCTGTTTGCTTCCTGTGGCTCCGCTCGGGGCCAGGAGAGCCGAGAAGGTCACCTTCAGTTGCAGGAGATGCAAACCCACTTATGGTGATAGAACGAAGTCGGTGCTTGCCTGGGAACGGTGGCGGGGGCAGGGGTTTCCGAGGGGCACGGGGACACTTTGGGGGCAGGCGGGTGTGCTCCTCATCCTGCTGGCGGGGACGGTGTCACAGACGTGCGCACGTACCAAACTCAGCAGGTCGTGCACGGTTAATTGCACCTCAGCGAGCCCGTTTGCTTTCTTGTCCCAGTTGCTTCACCAGCTGGTGGTGTGGATGTGGCTCTGTATGCTTGCTTGCTTTTTTTTTTAAAAAGATTTATTTATCCGAGGAAGAGAGAGAGCACGCACGTGTGAGGGCGGGAGAGCGGGAGGGAGAGCAAGAGCCTGCAAACACGGAGGCAGAGGCAGAGGCAGAGGCAGACGCCCCCTGAGCGAGAGCCAGAGGCGGGGCTGGGCCCCGGGACCGGCAGGGCCTGAGCGAAGGCGGCCGCTGCTCCCACGGGGCCACCGGGCGCCCCAGCTCCTTCCGTGCTGCTAACTCTTCCGGAGTTAGACCTGGTATCGGACTGAAAGTCGAAGGCAGTGAGATGGCTTGAGTGACACGAGTGGCAAATCAGTGACTCAGTTTAGGAAGGCCGCGAGTCCTAAAACGTGCAGGAAGTTTGACGTTAGATGCTCAGGCGTGGAGGGGCGGCCTGTGCAAATTTCTGCTCACGTCTCAGTCTAGGACTCTGGGTCCTCACACTCCTGTTTCCGGCACCAGCAGGCTGGGCCTCGCCCCCCAGTCTCTACCCTTTGGTGACCTAGAATGAACACATGCAAATCACATGCCAATGAGGAATATTCCCACATTTGATTATTTTTCCAGTGAAATATGGAGTTGTTTGATTTTCGATAAGACTGTTTATCGTAGTGACAAAAATTCTCAGACTTGAGATTGAAATTTATTATTTGCCAGAATAACATCTTATTTTGGAATATTCATTGAAACAAGGATGGAATTTTTTTTTTTTAATTAACATTCTCCGGTCCCTTCAGAATGTGAAATATTGGAAAAGGCAGAGGCTTGTAAATCAGGCTGAAGTTCAAGTCTTTCATAGATGAGATTTGTAACAGTGGATAGATTGTTTAAATTTTCTAGACCGCAGCTTCCTTGAGTGGAAAATGGAGGTAATAATGGCTTTTCTTGTAGGCTGTGTGTGTGTGTGTGTGTGTGTGTGTGCGTGGATCAGAGAAAGCGTTTGTAAAGCTCACAAAATGCCTGAATGCACACTCAGTCAACAGTGGAGGACCGGTAGACTGGAAACACAACCGGGTTTCATGAGTGTTGTTGTTGTTGTTCTTTCAAAGATTTTATTTATTTATGAGACACAGAGAGGGAGGCAGAGACCCAGGCAGAGGGAGAAGCAGGCTCCGTGCGGGGAGCCCGGCGGACGCGGGACTCGATCCCGGGACCCCGGGGTCACGGCCTGGGCCCAAGGCAGATGCTCCACCGCCGGGCCCCCCATGCGTCCCAGTGACCGTGTAATGAGGCGGTTGGGCCAGGCGTCGCGGTCCCCCCTCACCTGGGTGCACGCCTCCTGCCATTTCCTCGGCTCCTTTCCACTTGACAAGTGGGACATCGGTCGTAGCTTTCCTGAGCTCGGCGCTAAGTCCTCCCCCGTGTCTGCGCCCCCTGCCCAGGTGTCCTTTCCCTTTGTTTCCAGGCCAAGGCCAAATCGCTGGCCACGGGAAATGTGCACCGGGTCCCATTTCACACAAACACAAGAATCTGAGTGACCGCTCCCGACCACCGTGGGCTGAAACCCAACCCGGGGTTGCCATGGATACTGGCTGCTCGGCCTCCGCTCGCACCTCGGAGCCTTGTCGGCTCAACAGCGTGCAAGCGGCAGATGTGGCCATGCGCTGTGTCCCTAATCAGCGTGGGTCTCTTAGCAGGGGCGGGGGGGGGGGGTGTCCTGGCTTTGCCGTGGCACAGGAGGGTCTAAATACCCAGGAGGGCAACCGAACGCCCGGGCCCTCCGGAGCTTTCCGCATAGCGACCTCCGCGCCCGGTGCCTTTCTCTCTGCTGGAACCTAGACAGGCCACTCCTCCTTGATCCCTACCTGGAGGTGAGAATCTCTACCGAGAAACACCCGAGAGCACCTGCTAGGAAAGCTTCACTCAGCTTTGGGTGCGGGAATAAAAACGCCCAATGTTGGAGGGAGGCGGTCCGAGGAGGTCCGAGGTTCTGTTGGGAGCTGGAGGGGAGTCGCGGAAGGCGGGTCCGGGCTGCTCCAGAAGGTCCTGGCTTTGCCCCTTGCCACCTGTGTCCCTGGGCAGATTAGACCAGGTAAGCCTCGGTTTCTTCATTTGTGGGTCTCCCGCTGGTAAGAGCCGCTGTGACTTCGCCGGGCGCGGCCGGATAATCCAGGCTCAGCCTCATATTTAAGGACGGTTAGTTATCAAGCCTAACTCCACCTGTGCCCTCAGTTTCTCCTCGCTGTGTAACAAGCTCACGTGTCCTGCGGATCCAGAGACACCCGTAGACACCTTCGAGGGGGCGGTAGCGTCGGGAACGCTGTGGTACCAGGGGCTTTCACTTCCTTTCTACCCCATAAATGTCAAAATTCCCTTCCCACTGTTAGCAAAAGGAGGCAGTCACAACTATCTTTTTAAGGTTTTTTTTCAGCACCTTTAGGTAAATATTCAGTTTAATTCCTACCCAGGGCCACCGGGAGACTCCTTTCCCGTCTCCCTTGCAAGTTGGTATCCGGGCGTTTAGAAGCCTGGGTGACCTCACGATGCTGGTGTGGACACCTGAGAGCCGGTGCCCACGGGCCCGGGGACACTCTGCCCGCCCCGCCTGGCGGATCGTCCACACCTCCGCCTCCCCGGCCGGCGCTGTCCACACTTACGGCCGCTGAGAAGTGGCTTCTCTTCTAACGCGCGTGCAATGTGCCAGCCGCCCTACGCTATTGAGCGTCAACTTCTAACAGATGCTTCCAGAAATAATACGCTCTTAGCGGCAAGGCGTTGAACCCGGGAATGTCTTGTGCAAGAGCTATTTCCGTCGCCCACTGCCATCCGGATGGAGCCCGAGGCCCCTCGCTGCGCGGGGCCTGCTCTGGGCCGCGGCAGGTGCCGGGTCGCCAGCGCGGTGCAGCGGGCGGTTAGGAACAGGGTTGCAAGCGGGACGGTGCTCACAGGAAGACCTGCTGGTCCTCCCCAAGAAGTCCTTGTGGTTCGTACAGAGAAGGGGCGGCCGGCTCCCTCCCCGGGGCCCAGTGGTCGCAAGCACCCTGGAACCACACAGCCCAGGCCCCTCTCTGCCCGCACATCTCCACCTGCCAGGAGTAACTGCGCGTAAGGGAGGTGCCCCAGCCCCGCGGGCCGTGCCGCCGAGTCCCTCCCGTCCAGCCGCCTGGCTGTGCAGTGTGGCGGCTGCTGTCCCCACGGGCAGGGCTGCGGCGGGGCGGCAGGTGCAGATCCAGAGTGCGAGGCACCGCACCTCGTGCCCAGGACTCAGGCCTCCCTGTCCTGAGCCCATGATGGCATCCCAAGGAGGCGGGGAGCTTGCTTCTAGCCCCGGGACAGTGTGGGACGGCGTGGGATGGTGTGGGACGGTGTGGGACAGCGTGGGGCAGTATGGGACGGTGTGGGACGGTGTGGGGCGGTGTGGGACAGCGTGGGACAGTGTGGCAGAGGCAGTGGGGGGGCGACTGTGGCCCCAGGACGGTGACATGCTGGGTTCCTTCCCAGAAGGGCTGTAGCCTCCCCTCCAGCGCCGTGAGCCGCTTGTACCCCACGACACCCAGGCAGCAAGTGACCCTCACCTCCATGCTCCCCGCACCCAAACATCGCCCAGTTCTAGTGATTTCTGGACGCCTCTGCTTTCCCCGGTGTGGCCCAGGCCACCGTGACTCCCGTCACTAACCGCCCTTCCAGTGGTTCCCTCTCCCTCTGCGCCCGTGCTCTGCTCTTTCAAAAGCACCGACGCCTTTTTAACAACCTGCGGGGTCTTGCGTCCTGGCCCAATTAAACCCCCACAGGGAGGCCAACTCTCCTGGGGTCACAAAGACAACGTTCATTTTCTCGCATGTGGCGCGCCCGTCGTGAGCCGCACCGTGGGCTGCACCGTGTCCGCCCAGACTCCTGTGTGGAGGCCCCAAGGACGGGCCCCGGGGAGGCAGTTAGGCATAGAGGAGCTCAGGAAAATGAGCCCCCCTGGCAAAATCAACGGCAGGAAGAGGAGCAAGAAGAGGCAGCGGGGGGCTGGCTTCCTCCCCCTCTGCCCCACCACGTGAGACGCAGCGAGGACGTGGCCGTCCGCAAGCCAGGAGGAGCGCGGGCTCTCAGCAGCAGGGCCAGTGGAGACCTTGGCCTTACACTTTGCCGCCTTCAAAATGATGAGAAGTAGGTACCTGTTGTTTGTCGGTCAGTGTAGGGCCGCCCGGGGCCCAGCGGTGGAGCGTCTGCCTGCGGCCCAGGCCGTGACCCCAGGGTCCCGGGATCGAGTCCCCATCGGGCTCCCTGCATGGGCCCGCTCCTCCCTCTGCCTGTCCCTCTGGGCCTCTCATGCATAAATACATAAACTCTTAAAAGCAAGAGTCAGCGGGCGCATCCATGCAGCGTGTGCGGCTTTGTCCCGGCGGCCCAGGCGGGCGAGTGCGGGCGGCGCAGGGCCCTGGCCTTCAGGGGGGCCCGGGGAGGCTCTCTCGTGCCCCGGCCTCCCCATCACGGAGGAGGGCAAGCAGGTGTTGGATCCTGGGCCCGCTCTCTGGCTTCCGTGGGGAAGCGGCCCACTTCTTTGGTCCCAACGTTGGCGGGTCCGAGGCGGGGATGGCGCCCACCTGCGTGCAGCTGGCGGGGAGCAGTGGCCACATCGCGGCCCGCTGGGCGAGGACACGCGTGCTGAGCCGCCCCAGGGGCCACCGCGGGTGCAAACGTCTCTCGGTGTCGCCCCGGCTCCCCTCGGCTTGGCGCCCTTCCTGCCGGGCGTCCTCTCCGTTCATCGCGCACGTTCTCCTGCGGTGCCGAGGCCTCTGCACGGCTGCTGCCCGGCGCGGGCGCCTTCTCCTCGGTCGTGTGCGCGGCCGTGCGACGGCTCATTAGGGCATCGGCCGGTGCGTCCGTCCGTAGCTGAGCGGGTCTTAACAGAGCTTTCCCTCCTTTCTCTAAGTTTTTGCCACTGTGCTACCTATTTTTTGCTTTCTTTCCAGAGCCTTCCTTTGAATTGATTCATGAACTAACTCACTTATGTGTGCGGTGTGTGTGTGTATTGATCTCAGCGACGTGGCCTTTGGGAACTGCTCGGGCCTCGCATCCTGTCGTCAGCTCCTTCGCGCCTTCATTCATTTCGGCTTCTGGGGACGCGAAGGCGGGCGGCACCGCGTGTCCCCAAGGAATCACACAGCCTGGGGCTTATGTCAGGTGTTTACACAGGCCTCTTGACAACCTGGCCAGAAGGAGCCAGCGTGAGTGCTGACGAACGCTCGGCAGCATCGGGCATTAGGCACACGGGGGCCAAAGCCACCTGCGCGGCGGTAGTAAGGACCGTGGCGGTCGGGCGGTGAGGCCGCGGGCCCCGAGGGAGCTCTCCCTGCAGCCCAGGCCGTGGCCGTGGTCCCCAGGCTGGCCGACCGTCGGGCAGTTCCGCCACGAGGTGGACGCGAAGTTCCCACTATGATCCAGCCCCTCACTCGTAGGCTCGGACCCGAGAGCAGTAAAAACCCACGTTCACACACGCCTTGCACACGAATGCTCACAGCAGCTTTGCTCACCGACCCGACACGTGGAAACAGGAGGCGTCTACGAGCCGCTGAACGGAAAGGCAAGGTGCGGGGCCATAAAGAGACATGAGGTGCTCACACACTCCGCTCGGAAGCGGAATCGTGAGCTAGAGGTCAGGCCCCAAGAGCTGCGTGTGGTAAGGCCCCACCAGGATGACATGTCCAGAGAAGTCGGTCCTTAGAAGCAGAGAGCAGATGAGAGCCTGCCAGGAGCTGGGGTTGCGGGGGGCAGTGGGCATGTCCAGCAGCCCCGACGGCACCAGGTGTTCTCTGCACCCGTCCCACCCCGTGGCCCTCGTCAAGGATGCGGCCTGGGGAAGGCCCGGTGCTGGCAGTTGCTGGAGGCCCCGCAGCGGGGTCAGGCGGGCAGGCAGCTTCCCCTGCTGCGAGCCCGGAGCTGGATTCCCACCTGCCAGACCACAGCGGCCCCTTTCCTTGGTCTCCTCGCCCTTCCTGTCCACGGACCACTTTGCAAACGGCTGCAGACTTTGTGAGAATACTGAAACCCGCTAAGTCTTATGGTTTAAATATGTGGATTTTTATATGTGGGTTACACCTCCAGAAGAAAGCAAAGAAAGAAGGGAAGGAAGGAAGGAAGGAAGGAAGGAAGAAGGAAGGAAAGGAAGGAAGGAAGGAAGGAAGGAAGAAGGAAGGAAAGGAAGGAAGGAAGGAAGGAAGGAAGGAGGAAGGAGGGAAGGAGGAAGGAGGGAGGAAGGAAGGAGGAAGGAGGAAGGAGGGAGGAAGGAGGAAGGAAAGAGGAAGGAAGGAAGAAGGAAGGAGGAAGGAAGGAGGAAGGAAGGAGGAAGGAAGGAGGAAGGAAGGAAGGAGGAAGGAGGAAGGAGGAAGGAAGGAGGAAGGAAGGAGGAAGGAGGAAGGAAGGAGGAAGGAGGAAGGAAGGAGGAAGGAGGGAAGGAGGAAGGAAGGAGGAAGGAGGAAGGAAGGAGGAAGGAAGGAGGAAGGAGGAAGGAAGGGAGGAAGGAAGGGAGGAAGAAGGAAGGAGGAAGGAAGGAGGAAGGAGGAAGGAGGGAGGAAGGAGGAAGGAAGGAAGGAAGGAAGGAAGGAGGAAGGAAGGAAGGAGGGAGGAAGGAAGGAAGGAGGAAGGAAGGAGGAAGGAAAGAGGAAGGAAGGAGGAAGGAGGGAGGAAGGAGGAAGGAAGGAAGGAAGGAAGGAGGAAGGGAGGAGGAAGGAAGGAAGGAAGGAGGAAGGGAGGAAGGAAGGAGGAAGGAAGGAAGGAAGAAGGAAGGAGGGAGGAAGGAGGGAGGAAGGAGGGAGGAAGGAAGGAGGAAGGAAGGAGGAAGGAAGGAGGAAGGAAGGAGGAAAGAGGAAGGAAGGAAGGAAGGAAGGAGGAAGGAAGGAGGAAGGAGGAAGGAAGGAGGAAGGAAGGAGGAAGGAGGGAAGGAGGAAGGAAGGAGGAAGGAAGAAGGAAGGAGGAAGGAAGGAGGAAGGAGGAAGGAAGAAGGAAGGAGGAAGGAAGGAGGAAGGAAGGAGGAAGGAGGAAGGAAGGAGGAAGGAGGAAGGAAAGAGGAAGGAAAGAGGAAGGAAGGAGGAAGGGAGGAGGAGCGGACTTAGGCACGCCCCGCAGGCATCCTTAGGCCTTGCCTCCAGGAGACTGTGTTGAGCGGGGGCACAGCGCTGCGTCTCGGGACAGCCCATCCCACAGCAGCGCTTTGTGACGTGGGGGAACTGCTCTGTCTGCAACAAATGGTTAGTTCGCTTCATTTCAGCTTAGAGCAGTATTTGCCTAAGAATAGGAGGAGGTTAATATATATTTTTTTTCACTTTTTTTCTACATTTTTTCAGGAGGCTACAGAATTTTATAGTAAAAACGTACACAACAGAAATAAAAAGAAATCTCCAGAGCACAGAATGGGGTAACCGGGCCTTGGAGTGTCAGGGGCAGAGGTGAGTGACACTGGTCAGAATCTTCGTGGTAGGACTTGCCCCGCAGGACAAGGGGAGTGGGGAGCAGAGTGGGTATTCCGGGCGGCGGGGACAGCAGGTGCAAAGAAAGGCCTTGGGGTGGGAAGGGCTACCACGGATCTGAGCGCTGCCCGTCATCCTGCGTGGTTGAGGCAGAGTGTCAGAGAGAGGTGCCACCCAGGTGAGGTGGAAAATCAAGTGACCTGGCCATGGGTTGGCCCATCAGCTAGTAGGTGGCGGAGTAAGGGGAAGGAGAGTACAGTCCGGAGGTGATTATAGGAACATGAAAAATGCTGCTTCACATCCTCCAGTGACTCCCCGTTACCCTTAGAATAAAATCCTTACTGTGCCCACCAGGGCCAGTCATGGCGACGGCTGCACGATTTTGTGAAAATACTCAAATCCACAGAATCGCGCACTGTGAAGGGTGAGTGTTCTTTAAGGGCCAGTGAATGCTTTTATTGTGTGCTTGGAAATGACGAAGATTGAGACAAGGCAAAATTGTGCCTTTCTTTTGTGGACTTTCATCAAAAGGATTTGAAAAAAAAATGACGCATCAGCGTTTATGTTGAATGAATATCAGAAAGTCCATTCTGGGGCGCCTGGGCGGTGTAGTTGGTGAAGTGTCCAAATCTTGGTTTCCACTCAGGTCATGATCTCAGGGTCGAGAGATCGAGCCCCTTCCGGGTCTCTGCCCTCAGCAGGGAGGCTGCTTCAGATTCCCTGTCTGCCCTGCCGACCCCGTAAATAAAATAAGTGCATTCGGGCCATTCGACTTCAGCAAGATAGTTGGAGGCTACAGCTGGCGTGTGATGGTGACCGTGTTGCACTGTGTACGTGGGTCAGATCAGCACGTTGTGCACCTTCAAGTTATCTCACGTTAACATGCCAATTTTACCTCAATAAATATGGGGGGGAAAGCAAGCAGAAGCTTACTTAAATTTTTTAAGAGTCCCCACGTAGCTAACAGCTCAAGCCCAAGCTGATTCACAGTTCCAAACGGTGAAATTCTCTTCCTGTCGCGATATAAAAAAATAATGTTCATCATGTACTGATGTGGAGGCTCTTTCTCTTAGAAGGTATTTGACATAAGTACCTTTTAGTGACTAACTCTCGGCAGTGCTTGCATTAGGGTAGTCGGTTCTCTACGTCCGTGCGCTGTCATGGGATTGGGTCCTGGGAGGCCTCCCGCCCCAGCTCCTACTGCCACCGCCCCCCCCAGTACGCGGCAGCTGCCCCCGCTTTGTTCCTGCTCCTTCCACCTCCCAGCAGGTCCCCCGGGCAGGGCTTTTCAGAAGACTTTGCCCGCAGGCCCGTCTCGAGAGGTGACTTCCTGTTCAGGGCCTGGTTTCATGCCACCTCCCCAGCGTGGCTTCCCGGAACTACGCATGGGGGTTGTCAGCTGCCTTCAGCTCTTACTCCTTGGCTCTTCTCCTGTTCTTCACAGCGCTCCTCACCACCTGCGGCGATCTTGTTCATTAGTTCCTGTACTGACTTTCCATCTGCTTCCAAAGAATATGTTTGAGGAGGGCAGAGGTTTCGCCTCCCTTGCTTAGTCCCGTATCACCGGAATCTTGACCTCCACCCAGCACTTTAGAGTCTCAATAAACACTGGTTGAAACGGTTCAATAAATAACGTTAGGAATGTGTAGTGTTATTTATTTGAGACGGGGGGTGGGGGTGGGGAGGCAACATGAGGGGGAGGGGCAGAGGGAGAGAGAGAGAGAGAGAGAGAGAGAATCTCAAGCAGACTCTGTGCTGAGCGCAGAGCCCGACGCGGGGCTCGATCCCAGGACCCTGGGATCATGACCTGAGCCAAAACCAAGAGTCAGATGCTTAGAGGACTGAGCCACGCGGGTGCCCCACGGAGTATGTAGTTTTACAGACAGTCGTGGAGACGATGGGTGCAGGCCTCCAGTCCACCACTTACTTGAGGTGAGGGCCTCACCCTTAACCAATAATTTAATCTCGCTGCCACTCAGGTTCCTATATTTAAAACGGGCATAAGAATAATGCAAATGTGCATTTAAAAAGGGAAAAAAGTGCATGTTATAGTGCTTAGTCCTATACCTGGCAAGTGGTAAAACTTTAGTGTCATCTGCATGGTAAGTAGTATTAGGTTATTTCATCTCCCTATAACTGTCAGCCTTGACCAATGGGACGTCTCGTCCAACTTCACAAACAGCTCACGTATAATACACAGTTTTATCAAATGTCCATCGGGGGGCTTAGAAACGTGATTAGAAGATTACCTTAAACAATGACATTTTATCTTTTTAATGTCACCTTAAACCATAGAAAATTAGTTTGAGTATAGTTCTTTAATTTGATTTCTATTTTGATTAAATCAAAGGCATATTCAAGATGTTAGATAGATGTGTTTACTAATTGGCTTCATCAAAGTTTTTTTTTTTTTTTAACACCTAAAATTTTTCAGCTTGAAATAAATCTCTGAGATCAGACCCATGCCAAGATAATGATAAATACCTTTTAACATATGGTTATCTAGTTGTACATATATATGCATATACATATTTTTTAATACCAGAGACAGTCCTTGGAAGGGATCATGAGTTGGGGGATATTTTTAAGGGAAATAGAAATTTATATTAGCACATGTATTAATCATTTCTCTCTAAATCAGTTATGGAGAGGAGGGATATATATATGTAAAAAAATCAAGTTGTGAATGAATAAAAGGAAATAGGAGAGAAAGCTCGCGGAACCCGAGTACCTGAGAGCTGGGAAGGTGTTCAGGCGCAGTGTCCGGAGGCCCTGCGGGAGGCTGGGGGCACAGCGGACCAGATCGGCAAGGACGGGGTCTGGCTCAGCTTCGTTACCAGCTGGCGTGCGCCCTCGGCCGCTCTGAATGGCCTCTGTGCCCGTTTCCCCGTGTTAAATAGGCTTGATTTCATCGATCTACTTACGGGGTTGCGATGATAAAGTAAAATAATAATAATGAAAGGGTTTGGGAAAAGGTAAGGTGCTTCATAGGTACGAAACACATGCTCTGTCAATCCGAATATTTGGAATAAAACCACCGTTCCGCGAGTCGGAGCTGATTTATGCTGACTTCGTCTCAGTACAATCGTGTGAGATTGGTGTAATTCTCTCCCTCCTGCCCCCAGCAAAACTAGGCCCAGGCGGGAAAAGCAGCCCAGGAGGCCGAGGCGGGCGGGCGGGTTGGGCGGTGCGGCCTCGAGGCCGACGTGTGGGTGCACCTGTCGGCCCCAGATGGGTCACGGGGCCGAGGGCAGCTGTCACCCCCGAGTCCTGGCTGGCCTGGGCTGATGGACGTTTGGCGGAGGATGTACATTTACCTAATCACACATTTATTTCCCACATTATATAGACATATGTATATATACATACAAATATATACATATTTTTTAAAGAATTTATTTATTTATTTACTCATGAGAGACACAAACAGAGAGAGGCAGAGACACAGGCAGAGGGAGAAGCAGGCTCCATGTGGGGAACCTGACGTGGGACTCGATCCCAGGACCCCGGGGTCACGACCTGGGCCAAAGGTGGCGCTAAACTGCTGAGCAACCCGGGCTGCCCTAAAAATATGTATTTATTTTAAACGTTAGAATTAGTGATCTGATAATTTCTGACAATTTGATAATGTTGCCTTCTGGTTTTCTCAGGGCTGGATTTCATCGTGGTGTAAAAAGGGAGAATATTTTCTTTTTTTTTTTTTTTTCAATTCTATTCATCTATGACAGTCACACAGAGAGAAAGAGAGAGAGGCAGAGACACAGGCAGAGGGAGAAGCAGGCTCCATGCACCGGGAGCCCGACGTGGGAATCGATCCCGGGTCTCCAGGATCGCGCCCTGGGCCAAAGGCAGGCGCCAAACCGCTGCGCCACCCCGGGATCCCAAAAGGGAGAATATTTTCTTCCCCTTTATTGCAACACCCTGTTGCTGCCTGGATTTTGCCCATCTCGTGGGCTTCGGCTGGAGTTGGATTTTGTCCCCAGGTGAGGACATAGGCGGCACTTGGCACGTTGCAGCTGCGTCTCCCGGCCAAGCGGCTCTCCAAGGTCTCTCCCAACCCACACTTGGACGAGGAACCCCCGGTCGAAGTGGCCCTGCCTCGCCCCCGCCCCCGGGAGGAGACGTGCAGGAGTCCCCAGCAAGGTCCCATAAAGACAGAGGGCTGAGGTGCTCGGGAGCGGTGGGGACGCGGCCTGTGGGCCAGGGCAAGGAGGGCGCGGAGCTGGATGGTGCAGGATGGCACCGGTGACCTCCGCTGTGCTGCCAACCTGCCGCCCGGGGCAGGCCCAGCCCCACACACAGGGGACAGCAAAGGGAAGCCGGTGCTGAGCGGGATGGACACACGAGGCCCCAACACACAATGGAAGCCAAGGATGGGGTTTAAACCTGCGCTGCTGCCCGAAGCCTTGGCCGTCGCTCCACGTCCCAGGGTGGCCTCCGTGGACCAAAGATGGCAGGAGCGGCCCTTTACTTGATGTTCACTACTGGCCAGGACTACACGGAGCTTATTGTTGAATTTTTAAAAGTCTTTATTTTGGGCAGCCCGGGTGGCTCAGGGGTTTAGCACTGCCTTTGGCCCAGGGCGTGACCCTGGGGTCCTGGGATCGAGTCCCACATCGGGCTCCCTGCACGGAGCCTGCTTCTCCCTCTGCCTGGGTCTCTGCCTCTCTTTCTCTCTGTATCTCCCATGAATAAATAAATAAAATCTTTTAAAAAAAGTCTTTATTTTTCGTAAGCCTCATTTTCTCCATGTATAGCGCAGAGCTTCGGCACCTTGGGGCAGCGAGGCACCCACAGCACAGCCTCCTCCCTGGGCCGTGGGCCGCCAGCCTGCATGCCCACACTCTTCCCTCCCTGTCCCTCTGTGGGGCACAGCCCGGAGGAAGAATGAGACCCGGCTTCTTTCTCATGCATGTCTCCCTCTGGCTGCTTCATAGCCCCCTCGGGTTGGGTAGTCCTTTGGGCCGTGGATGCCGCTGTTGGGCCGCAGATGCCATGTTGGACCGCAGAAGCCACGCTCGGCTGTGGACGCTGCATTGGGCTGCGGACACCTCCATTGGACCACTATTAGGCCGCAGACACCACATTCGGCTGTGGACGCCACATTGGGCTGTGGACACTGCTGTTGGGCTGTGGATGCTGCGTTGGGCCGCAGACGCCGCCGTTGGGCCCCAGACGCTGCTGTTGGGCCGCAGATGCCACTGTTGGGCCATGCTTCTTGAGAGCCCGCAGGGTGGCCCTGCTCTCACCACTCAGGAGAGCATATGCCTTGCAGAGGCCCAAGTCTCCGGGAGTCTCCGTGTCCTTACCTGTAATGTGGGCACGAGACCCAGTCACTGCCCCAGGGGCTGGCGAGCGTCAGTGCAGCAAGGTCAGGGGCCTGTGGGCCGGCTCCGTGGCTAGGACAGAGCAGACTAGAACTAAGGCGGTGGGCTGCTGGCATCTAGTCCTTTCTATTCCAAGAAGCGCCGCCCCTGCTTCATGTCTGTCCCCAGAATCTGGAGACCAAGGCGTGGTAGCAAGGGCTCGTGGGGAGGGGAAGCCAGTCTGAGCCAACGTGATGCTTCTGCAGAGGACTGGGCATCAGGAGCGAGTGTCGCCAAGAGGTCGGGAGATGCCCGCGGTGGAGGGTGGTGCTGGCGGGCGGGCCGGGGCCCCCACAAGTGCCCTGGGGGGGCGCCCCTGTATGCCCACTGTGCAGTGCAGGGCGTCCTTGGCGTCCGGCTGCAGTGAGAAGAAATGAGACCTCTCCAGCGCCCCTCCCCCTGCCGCCCCTGCCCGCCTGTCTCCCGGGACAAAGGCCTCCTGAGATGCCCCACGGGAAACCCAGGCTCCGTGTCTGCAGATCTGAAAGCTGGAGCAGAATGCGCTCCCCACCCCCACCCCCAGGAGTGGCTGCTTCGAGGGTAACCTTCCTACTACAATCACTCTTGCATGATTAAATAGAAACTGTCCTCCTGTTATGCTCTTTGTTGATAGATTAAATGTTCCAATGAGACATTAGACTGTATTATAACGAAGCATTTCTGGAGCGTCAAATTAAAAATTAGGTATGTCTTTGAAGATTACCTTCGATGAGATTTGATTATGCGACTGTTAATTCTAAATAACAAACACTGCCAGTACTTTCATATATATAAAAATATGTATATATAAAATATATATATATATATATATAAAATCTTATTTGATATTGATAGTCATTTTTTGAGATAGCAGTGGTATTCTAAATTCTTTTTTTCTTTTTTTTTTTTTTTTACCAGTCAAAAAAAAAAGTATCTCAACTCAGAGAAGTTAAATAGCTTCCCCTAGATCCTCCAGCCAGGAAGTGGAACTGAGACACGAATCCAGGGTTTTGATTTTTTTCAAAAGGAGGGTCTTCCCACCATACCATAAGATTATTTATCAAGCCAACATATAGGAAGTATATTTTGATTTTCTCAAAATTCCGCAAAGGGTATCTCCACATGCTAAGGAAAGAAGATTGGCAAACTGTGATGTTTTTCTTCAGAAGACAGGATTTTGATGGAGTCGTGCTCTCTCCTACCAAGTGGCCCAAGCACACAGAGGGAGAGCAATTATATTACCAGACCCTGTTCTCAACAATGCGAGTCATATACAAAACTTGGAAAGGAATTAAAGAGGCTTGTTGGCTTCTGTTCCACAATAAGCATGGGAAAAGAGATCAGTGTTTGCTTAATGGAAACCTTAATTCAAATTTCTAATTGAGTATAATGAACAAAGGAGAATGTCCCCAATGCTCGAGAACTGTAAACAGAACAGTCTTCTCTTAATGATCACACACTGATTATCTTAGCGAATCTAAATTACGTGGGTCCAAATGCTGCCGTGGGAGGCATCGCTCCGTCTCTGTGTTTCCAGGAAGCTCCGGGCTGTCCGGGCAGGGGAGCGTGGGGACGGGCAGGGTCCTCGCTCGCTGTCATCAGGAGAGAGTTGCAAACAGGAGGGCGGCCACGTTTCAAAGAATCATAATAAAGGAAACCCTGAGCTGTGACCTTGATGGACGGATATCGGCTTCTGAAACTCGTACATTAGAAATAAGTGCAGCTCGTGTTCCGGTGAGGAGTCTCCAGACACTCAGCCACCAACTCTAGAGCGTTGCTCACGGTGATTTTTGGCACCTACGCTGCGTTGTCCTGAGAGTTTGTGTCGACTCCCTTTCGCTTCCTCAGCACTTGCAAATCTTTGGCCACAAGAGACAATTTGATTTCGGAAAGACAGTGATGATGTCTGGAATCCGAGAAGGTCTGGAGAGTTAAATGGTGGGTTGCGTTGGGGCAAGGCCATTTGGGGTGAAGGTGAAGTGTGACAAAGTAGGAAGAATCATTTTCTCGCGTACCTCGCTCGCTGTCTCTGAGGGCGATTCCAGGGGAGACGTTCCTAGAATGTTTCTGGTGGTAGAAGCATCATCGAAATGATTCTACTCTTTAGGTTGCCTGAAAACAGAGTTTTTCTCATTATAAAAGTCGTATATACCCACATGCACACACAGGTAGAGGTGTGTGTTCATGCCTATATATGCACACATGTAAAATATACTTTCATATGTATTTTTTGGTAGGAAATTTAGGAAGTGTAGCTCTGCACAAAGAAGGAAGCAGTCATTGGGATTAGCAGGTAGCCCTGACCCAGCACGGCGTCTGCTCTCTGCTCTGATTCTCCCCAAGGACACATAGTAGACCACAGTGGTTACGGGTTCAGGTGCGAGAATCAGAGACTTAGGTTCAAATACCAACTTTATAATTTCCTAATTCTGTGATTCTGGCCAAGTTACCCAAACTCTCTCAACCTCTGTTTTTTCATCTGTAAAAAAAAAAAAAAAAAAAAAAAATGTTGAGTTGTGCTCATTTCATTGGGTCACTGTTCATTGACTTTTTATGTACTTATTCATTCATTCCTCAAGTGCTTATTGAGCACCTGTTAGGTTCCTGACTCTGTTTTAAGTCCTGGGAACAAAGGAGGAGTGAACACAACGGGAATCCTGGGACTCGAGGAATGTGCTAGGGAGGAGATGTAGACAAAAACCTTAAAAATAAATTAAAATATGTAACACATAAAGTGCTTGTATCAAGCCCTGCGCCTTAATCCTCCCAGGGCAGCGTCGGGAGGGCCAGATGATGCCTGCACACAAGGGGCCCGACGTTACAGGAGCAGCGTCAGGAGCTTAAGGAATCCTGATCTTCTAGAAGGACGGTGAGAGCGACGTTGGCATCTTTATTAAACAGGATATAACCAAACTTTTTTGCTCTCTGCATCTCCTTTTGCTCCTTTTGCTCTCTGCATCTCCTAAGGCTGCTCACTATACAAAATCCTTGAAAAGCAGTTGGGAAAAAAGGAAGCCAGTGACTCTGCTCGCAAGATGTGAGGAAATGCTAGTTTGTGGAGAACTGTTGCTCAGCGACTGATAGAAACGCAAAATCTTGCGCGCCTGTAGACCTACTGTCCCCGAAACTCTTGGGGTGGGGCTGAGCAGGCTGTGCTTTGCTAGGCATCCAGGTGATTTTGAGGCAACTGGAGGTGGCTCCCCGTGGTGGTCACGCACCAGGTGGACCGGGGGGGGGGGGGGGGTAGGGCCCAAAGAGACAACATCGATGAATGTGGATTGATCTGAAATCAGGATCCTGGGTTTCCAACCATTACCTTTGCCATGTAAACCTGAACAGACAGTCTAGTTTTAAGCACTTTTTTTAAACTGAAAAAGACTTTGAAGATCACATAGTTCTAGGATTCCAAATAGGGGTTTTCTCATGTGACACCTCTAATCCCCTGATGCACAGGCTTTAGCGGGTTTTGTAGGTACCTGCCCTGGTGACAAACGGGATGTGGGGAAACTTTTACAGCTGACATCACTGATCTGTCCAAATTTCTTATTTATCTTTAGGACAAGAGAGGGCAGGTTCTCTCTCTTTTGATATTTACTAGTTCTCTCTTCTCTCTGTTTTTCAGGGACCACCCCCGTGCTAGTTTTCTTTCACAAGCATAATTTCTGTAATAACTTTGCATTGCTTTGGTGAATCATCAGTGAGGCGGCTGGAGAAATGTGGCGCATTTGGGTTCTTAGGCTGTGACCTTGTACTAAAATTCAGCCCAGGTTAGCAATTTCTGGAGCAAACGTCTCTGGCAGGTTACTTTCTTTGAAGTGTTGCTGGTTCCAAAACCAAATGGATTTTTTTTTTTTTTAGTTCACCTGCAATCAGTAACAACAAGAGAAAGCAAAAAATGCATTTTGAAGCAGTTTCTTGGAAACTGGTTCAAAGGTTTTAGCAAATCGGATGTATTATTAACCACCATCGGAGTTCTCATAAACAGTTTTGAAACTCTTAGAATCTTGTCTATTTTGACATTAAAAAAAAAAGATTTTATCTATTTATTTATTTGAGGGGAGGGGAAGAGGCAGAGGAGAGTCAGAGAATCTCAGTCAGACTTGGTGCTGAGCACTGAGCCTGCTGTGGGTCTTGACCCCACGACCCTGAGATCACGACCTGATCTGAAGCCAAGGGGCGGATGCTTCACTGAGCTACCCACGCACCCCTATCTTGACATTTTTTAATTAAATATTTTTAGTCAGCCAAGCACATTGGAAATAAATAAAATTTTCATTTGAATTGTAGCAGTTTCTTAAAGGTGAATCTGTAATTTTAAGAGCAATTAATACATCAAAAGGGAATTAAAGAACATTAGTGGGTAATGGTTTTGATCTGTTTCCAAGAAAAAAAAAATACTTCTGAGCCGCAGATTGGTTACAGCACTAACTAGTCACTGCACCAGCAAGGACAACATTCAGAAAGATGAGGAAAAACATACAGAATCGCAATAACAGTAGTGCAGCGGAGAAGGAGAGAGGGGACGGGAGAGAGGAGAAAAGAAGGAGCAAGGAGAGAGAAAGGAGAGGAAGAGAGAAGACAGGAGAATGAGTAAGAACATATGAAAGGCATTTGTCAGACTCTCTCCCTCTACCCCGCTCTGCTTAAAATTGTGTCATTTCCCAGGGATGAGCAGCTATTCTAGAGTTTTAAGCTAATGCTTTCCCAGAAGATGTTTTCTTTGTTCCCTAAATTATTGATCGGGCTATTAAGGGTACAAAATGAAATTTTAATCCGTGGTAAGAGTCTTCCCAAAGTGTGACCTCCTGGAACACCCTGATTCACTGGCTACACTGCCCTCTGAGTAATGGAAGTGAGAGGATGGAAGAGCATGAGAGCAGAAAGTAAGTGTCCATGGAAGGCAGGAGCATGAGCCCTGCAGCATGAGCTCTGCAGGATCCCCTTGCAGGATCCCCTTTGTAGGATCCCCTCTGCAGCATGAGCTGTGCAGGATCCCCTTGCAGGATCCCCTTTGTAGGATCCCCTCTGCAGCATGAGCTCTGCAGGATCCCCTTGCAGGATCCCCTTTGTAGGATCCCCTCTGCAGCATGAGCTGTGCAGGATCCCCTCTGCAGGATCCCCTTTGTAGGATCCCCTCTGCAGCATGAGCTCTGCAGGATCCCCTTGCAGGATCCCCTTTGTAGGATCCCCTCTGCAGCATGAGCTCTGCAGGATCCCCTTTGTAGGATCCCCTCTGCAGGATCCGCTCTGCAGGCCTGGCCCCGGGGAGGCGGGGGTTCGAGAGTCCAGTAGAAGCTTGGGAACGGATCACTGTCCTTCCTGCCACTTTCACTGCCTCTTGGTGGGATGGCGATGATGAGGAACAGGGGCCAGCACTGGAGCCAGGACTGCACGTAAACAGCATGCTTGTCACGCTCGGGGTCCCCATCCTTAGCTCACTCATTATACAGCGACGGTTATGTCATCGTCCTTTCTGTCATGGTCAGAGGAGAGGGACAAGGGGCAGACTCGGCTGTCGGCCCACCAGGTGAGGAGAAGTCGGAGGGTGCGGAGCCAGGGGCGACCCTAAGCTGACCCCCCGCGGCACGGCACCTGCCCGGCCCCGACACTCGCCACGCGGGCCAGGGGCTGCTCTTCGTTCCCCTGCTGTCGCGAGTCCTCACGTCCACTCTGAGAAAAAGAGCATCATTCTCTTGTTTTAAGTGGGGTGGGAGGCCGGCGGGGAGGAGCTCAGAACAGCTCCCGAGCAGTGGAGAACTGAAGACCTCATTCCAAGGCCCGCAGTCCTCGGGTGAGTACTCGCCGGGCATCACAGGTGTCCGTGTTGCCCCTCTTTTCCCCTTTGTCCCTTCCACCTTGTAGCGGCCCTGCTTGTTGGCCCCAGAGAACGATTCGGAGCTCTGCTCCTCCCTCCTATCTGTTTCTCCTCATCTCCCTTTAATTTCCTGGCTCCTGTTTTATGTTGTGCTGCTGGTGGGTCTTATTGTACCTCTGATTTTATTATGAACAAAATGTTCTGCAGTAGAGACTATATCAGTTGGATATTGTGTGTAACAACTCAGCCCAAGTGGCGCCCGCTTATTACTTCTCACGGTCTAGGAGTTGGCCCGGGGTTGACTGATCACAGCGGCTCAAGAGGGCAAGTGGAAGCACACAGGACTTTTATTTATTTATTTATTTATTTATTTATTTATTTATTTATTATTTATTTATTATTTATTATTTATTTATGAGAGAGAGCTGAGTGGGTGGAGGGGAAGAGAGAGAAAGAGAGAGTCCCAAACAGACTCCCAGCTGAGCACAGTGCTTGACACGAGGCTCGATCTCATGACCCTGAGGTCATGATCCGAGCCGAAATCACAAGTCAGATGCTTAAGTGACTCAGCTGCTCAGGCACCCCCATACCCAAGACTGCTTAAAGCCACCTTGTTCTTTTGGTCAAAGGAGATCACATGGTTGGGCCCAAAGTTGGGAAGTAGGGGTGCCCTCACCTACAGCGGAGGATGCTACCAAAGTATATGGCAAAGTATATGGGATTCGGGAGGGGCAGGGAATTGGGACCCTGGATGTAGCTTATCGCAGAGCTCTGTCAACCAAGCACACATTTTGCGGCCTACTGTGGCCCGCTGGTTCCTCTTCCTCTGACTCTGACTTAACTAAGGGTTAGCTCCCTCCCAGGTCCTGACAGCCGTGGGAATCAGGTGTCTCCTTGCAGGTGGTGGCCTCTGAGGGTTGCTTTTTTCCAGTTCTTTACTCTGCTTCCTCTGCCCCGTGAAATGATCAGCTCTGGTGTATCTCCAACCTCGCATCATCAAGAAGTAACAGATTTTTTTTTTCTCAAACATCTTCCTTAAAAGTCTCTATTTCCTTCAATAAGTGGGGACAACACAAGTGTGTCCATTCGCACCATGGTCTGGTATTCTTGTATTTTAACTGATTCACCCCTGTACCGCTTTTCCTGGTATTATGTAACTGAAACTTGATAAGATGCAATACCTTCTGTTTGATAATGGTAGAATTTTAAGCAAGAAATCATGCTAATTGGGTAATGGAGGAGCTGTGAAATTGAAATCAGCTCTTCTCCTTGGGTGTGCATCCTGACTATTGCACAGAGTGGGTGTTCACACACCACCCTGATGGGCTCTATGAATAAAACTCTTGGTTTCACTCTGTAAAGTTCTACCCTTCCAACGTAGGAATCGGAAACGTCTGACCTCCTTCTGGGGCGGGGTTATAACATGCCGTTTAAATCAGTATTAACCTGGCCCCCAAAGCCGTGTGTAATCCGGACTCTTCCTTCTTTGCATCTTGAACTCTCGTTGTCCCTCTCTGATAACTTTCTTACCAAACAAACCTTTCCTTCCTTTCTTAAATTCCAAGCTCCTTTATGCCTCAGATCCTTATACCACCCATTCCATCTGCCTGGAATGTTCTTTCCCCAGCCATCTCTCTGTCGCCTACCTGAACTCCTGCATGTCCTTCGGGACTCAGCTAAATCTTAATTTATTTAAGAGGCTGTCCTGACCTCACTGTTGTGATTACCCGGTCTGTCACCTGTGCTAGAATTCTCCGTCTTCCTTCCTAGAACGTCTCACATTTCTACTGACAAAATGGATCATTGATTGCATGTTTTCTTTTTGTTTGTTTCGTGTGTGTTTTCCTTTCCAGTGTCTTAGTTCCTTGAGGGTTTCTACACCTTCTTTTCCCAGCCTTGGCCTATAGTGTTTGGCACAGAGTGTGTTACTAGTTGCCATTTGTTGAATAAAGGAATAAACTCTGCAGAGCATAGATGTTCAGAACTGGAATAGACGATGAAACCAGTTCCCATCTTATAGTTTCTGCAACAGCCCTCCTGGTCTCCAGGTAGCTGACTGCTTCTGCTTCAACACCTCCCCCAATTAGGAACTCATTTTTCTTGGTGCTGTCAATTTCATATTTCTAACAGTTATAACATTTTCATGTTTCCATTTCCATTAAATTACAATTTGTCATCCCATAACTCTTATCTGTTATTTTATCACCAGCTTCTTGGGATTTTACAAAACAATCCAAATTTACTTTGTCAGTATTTTGTACATTTGAAAATTATGATTATAACTCCCAAGCATTTTTTCGTGGAAATACCCGCTCTTTTATACGCACACTTTATCAACATTATCTCATTTGATTGTCAATGTGATTCTCAGTGGGTTGTATTTTTATCCTCATTTTACAGATGAGAATACTGAGGCTGAAAGAGTTTAAACAATTACCGAAGACCATGGAATCAGTAAGTTGCAGAACCTGGATTTGAAACCAGGAACAATAATTGGTGTAATGAGTATACCCAGGGGACTGATGTGGATAATATATTCCACAAATGGGAAGGACTCCTTAGAAAGTAACACACTGGGTGGCTGTTTGCTTACTTACTGACATTGATATTCCTTCGAATGGTGCTCCAAAATGCTTTTGTCCATGGTTCCTTAGTCTTGGTGATCTTGATTCCTTTCTGCATTCACCGAATGGACAGCCATATCGGGCTGCATATATGACTAGATATCCATCCCTGTATGGTACATCCAGCACCCCGAACCTGGATGAGGACAGTGACAAGTGTCTTTAATCCTAAGGCATTTTTTGACTCCATTTCACCATCTATTCCTGTGTTTTTCTCAGTACTTGATTTCTGGCTTCATCCAAATGTGCTCAGCCCTGTACTTCCTTTCTCGCTTCTATAGTACCTGACACTGCTCTTGTACTGACATTGCTTCTCCTTGATGCTATTTCATTCATACCTGCAGATCTCCTGCATGCACCCCTGGGGAACATCCTAATATAATCTCTGCGTCAGGTTACTTACATTATGCTGCCATAACAAGCAACACCTGAATATTAGTGGCTTACACAGCAAAGGTTTATTTTTAATTCATGCTAAATATCTTTAGTAGGTTAATAAGCAGGCTATTGGTCACAGTGCCTCAGAGAGCAACCACCACCTTGAGCAAGACCTTTTGTTATGGGAAAAAAAAAAAGAGGAAGAGCTCCAGTGTCTCTTATCAACAATTGAATGCTTAGCCTGGAAGCAACACTAGTCATCTGGCCCACCCAATGACAAGGGGGCCCCTGGAGGCCAGTTCTTCCATATGTGCAGATTTGGGAGAACTAAGAAACAATTGGTTTATATTTGATAATTTAGTCCATAAGACTAAGATTTGTCTTAGACATAATTTGATTATATTAAATAGAAACCTACTCAGTGTGGCTCACTGGGGATTTAAAATAGAAATTTATTATAAGGAATCAAAGGATTTTAATGGAATCCAAGAGTTGAAATACAGTAGCTCTGTACTTCATAAACTATGAAGTACATAAACTATGGATCTCCATAGCTATCGTAAACTATGGGTATGGAGAACTGGAAGGCTTCCAAAGGCGAGGCAGCAATTCCAGTGCTCTCCGTGTCTTTAGAAACAAATGGCCTCTCATCTCTGTTTCCTTGCACATTTGATCCATTCTCTCTCTCTTTCTTCCTACAAACTAGCCTTCCCTGTTTATTTTATTTTTTTTTAGCACATGAGACCCTAAAAGTAACCATCTCAGAATGGGAGGTTTAATTCTTGAGTCTATTTGACTTTATAATTTCAGGACCTACCTTCCTCTCTTATCCTTGGGTTGGTATCCTTCTGTAGTCCGATTAAGAAGTATTATCAGCCAAGCAAAGATGATGCCAAATGGTAGTAAGTCATCCTGCCTCTAGGGAGCACAGAAGGGGAATTGATAGGAATCTTTATCACATTAGCCTTTCCTAGTACTAGCTTAAATGGCCCCTAATACAGTTCCTGAGAAAAGGAGTTAGACATCATCTTTCCAAATAGTGTGGAACATCAGGAAAACCCCCGTGTTCCTTTGTCTTATCTTTTCCAGCTGACTTCTGAAATCCTACCTTATAATTTTACCTCTTAAATATTAAGGTTTAAATCTTAGTTACATGTAACATTCTATCCCCTAACCACTCCACATATTCTTGTCAACTAGTTAACGAACTAATTAGTTAAATGATTATTGAGTGCTTATTAGATAGAAAGTTTGCTTCATGTTGGATAGAACTGCCCTCAAAGTACATATAATCAAGTACTAATAGGTCCATGTGAATTGAGATTTTAAGGTCAGGTTTCCAAGACTGATGGATCACAAGCACTTGTGGATGGAGGGACATGAACTGACTTCTACAGAATAGCCACTATGTGCCGTGCACCATGTGCTGGGCCCTCCATGAGTAATTTCTCATAAATCCTTACATTATACCAGCAGAGGTTGACGTCATCATTCTAATTTAAAAAGAAGCAAGATTTACACTTTGGTCTTTGAGATTCCAAAGACTGTTTTTCTTTCTAGGTCACGCTGCCTCTAGGAATTGAGGTGGTGATATCAGCCAGAGTTGACTAAATTGGGTTGGTCTTTGACTCCGTTCATTCTCCTTTTGGCTTGTAGCACTACCTTAACAATCTCTTCTAAATCACTTCATGAAAAAACTTGCTTCTCACAGTCCATACATAACTGGGGGTTTTGATTTAGGTTCTTTGTTAATCATTATATTTATATTCAAATGCAAGCAAAGCTTCATGATAAGAAGAAGAGGTGGAACAAGTATGAGTTGATCATTAAAGCTGTCAGTGATGATCTGACACTGTCATGGTGGGAAAGAAATTCTTATCAGCAACCAGGTTAACAATTGACCAGGTTGTGAATGCCTCTCTTCAGGAGGAAGCTGACCCTCTGGGAGGATGCAAGACGTGTTCACATTGTTTTCATCTCAGAGGTGATAATTGCCTTTTTCCATCTTGAGGGCTCATCCAGCAGTTTATTAAATGGCCCCCGTGGCCTCAAAGAGCTCTGTCTTCCTCTATGATTTTCAATCCCATTCTGGGGAAATTAAGTGGAATATTGCAAACTGTAAAGGCTTCTGAACTTCCTCTGCTTTAAAAGGTATTCACTAACAATCAATAAAGAGGAAGCACATTGGAATCATGGAAAATGCATGGAGCAAGGCAGACCTGGGTTTGAATCTTGGCTCCTCTGCTTAGGAGCCATGGAGTTATGGATAAGTTATTTAACCTCACTGTTAGCTTCCAGATCTGAAGAGGGTAACAAAATCTACCTCAGAGGCTTGTTGCTAGAATTCAATGACATAGAATCCGTGGAAACTATTCAGGGCAATAGTGCAATTATGGTACACTTACACAGGCCTGCCATGGATGACTGTGTAGACTGGGCACTGTGTGACTCTAGGGAGGACCATTCACATGTGGTCAGTACTGTGCTGTGAACAACCTTCACAACCATAGTCCCCCTACGGAAGGACTTCGCATACTGCCCAGTGCAAAGAAGGAAAGAAGGTATTTCTAAAGAGGCAGTCATTATCATTCTTTTTACTCCTCCCATGGAATTTTCATACCTGGTGCTCACTCTTGATGTCTTCTTTCTTGATTATTGGTTCAGTTGAGCAACCTAACTTCAGTTTGTTTTCACTCCAGCTGGACATTGCTTCTTCAATAACCCATTTCCATTTTGGAAACTGCAGACCGTAGGCAAATTATGCCCTGGAATCTTGGGATTCTTTTCCTCATCCTGAAGCTAGAGCTTAGCTTTTGTGTTTGCCTAGGAGTTGGAATTAAAGACCATGGACAGGAAAGGAGGACCTGAGTTTATGAGACAGAGAACCTGCTTTTGTGGGTGAGGGTGATGGCTTCAGACTGTTAGAATGTGAATTTGGAAATTGTGGTGATCTTGAACATCTGTTTCACAGTCACAGAGGCACTAAAAGGCCCCTGAAGGTGGTAACAAAAGGAGTTCAAGGATCTGGAGAACTGTGTGACTAGAAAAATTGGCACTTCTTTAGAGAGTATCTATGGGAAGCACAACTTATAGTTGAATTGTCAAGTATTAATATAAATTTATGAATGCTGAACCATAGATGCAACCAAATTCTGTTGTTACCTGATGGGGAAGTATTTTGTAAACCTTGAACTGTGTTAGTTTTGAATAACTTGGTGCCGCACCTACATTTTTAAGATGCTGACTTGTTCTCACATTATAAGGCACTGTCTTACCCCAACTGGTAGATGTGCAGTTTGTTCCACTCCTTTGGAAGTATATCAGGAGAAAGAAAGGGGAGAAAAAAATGAGAAATTACATCCATTTGAGAATCCTAAGAAGCCTTGGTTTTTATCCTTTATAGGCCAGTGAATGTATTTGAGATAATTTTTTTGTAGATTGAAATTGTGCTGCTCAAGAGAAGGGGAATGGGTTGTGTATGGTGAGGGAGGGATGAAGGATGGACACATTCATATTTGTGAGGTCTACTCTGTTCCAAATTCTTTTCACATGTATTTAATCCTCATAGTGTCTCCAGGAGGCTGTGGCTATTGTTTCCAGTTAACAATGAGAAAAGCCACGTTCAGAAAAGATGATTTGTTCATACTGGTAGAGTTTGGGTTCTCACCTATGTCTGCTGACCTCAACGCAATTCTCTTTTCTTTAGACGAGGGTCAGCAAGCACTTTTGGAAAAGAACCTTCGTCAACAGGTTTTGTGGGCCATGAAGTCTCTGTTGCTACTACTCAACATGCTCAGGTGGTGCAAAACCAGCCATCAAGAGTATGAAGACATAGATGAGCACTGCGGTGTTTCAATAAAGCTTAATTTACAAAAATAGGAAGGGTAGGATTTGACCTACAAGCCTATTTGCCAAACCTTAAAAGCCTCAGAATAAAAACTAAAGCAAAAAACCCCAAAATGAGAAGAACAGAAAATAGTTAAATGAAGGTAGGGTTTGGAGGATGACACTGTTTAGTAAAGGGCTTCATAAAATTTATGTATAGTATTCCTCATAGAGTGAGAGCCAAGGCCATTTCATATACACTTTACAGCCTAACACTTCACGTGACTGTGTCAGTCCCTGGAAAGCAATGAAACTCTTCTTTAAATCTATACATGAATAGGGCATCTGGGTGTTCAGCCGGTTAAGCTCAGCTCATGATCTTGGGGTCCTGGGATCTGGAATCTGCTTCTCCCTCTCCCTCTGCCCCTCCCCACCGCTCCTGCTCCCTCTCTCAAACACATGACTAGTGTTTCAAGTATTACAACCTCAGTTAATCACCTACGATTAGGTCAGAGCATTCCCCAATACACACAAATTGTTACAGTGCCTCTCTCTCTCTCTCACTCAGTTGGGCGGCTGGTTCCTTCTCTTGCCATTGACTAAACTTTCTTGCAATCCTTAGATTCCCATAAACAAACAGATCATCATGTTGTTGGAACAACTCTAATATCATAAAGCTGGACAAGTATAATTTACTTTTCGGGTAAAACTATGATGTTATTCTCTCTACTGAAGATAGCACGAATGGCACATTTCTTACGGAAAATCTTCTTTGTCATTTGTTTGTTTTTATATGCTAAACAGAGGTGGGAAGCCCAAAATAGGATACTAAGTACAAAGTAGTAAAAAGATAGTTCTCTGCAAACAACAAGGTAAATATTTGAAAAAGATGAAAAGAGCAGCTTCTCAATTCTCACTAAATTCCATAGAAAATTACCAACTTGTTCTACTATTAAGACTTGCAGGTGACCTCATAGTTGCAAATCACCTAATACAATAATGAGTAAACCAAATCACGTAACTCACAAATACTAAAGACTCAAAACCGTTCTGCCATGGGGTTCGGGTCTGGTGGCTCGATACTCTGGTTCAGAAATCCTATTGCAGTGGTTCAGGCTAGGAAGGATGGAAGTCCAAGTTGAAGCAGCAACTCCAACCGCAGCAAGGGAGGGATGAACATGATAAATGTTTGTACCCAGAACTGACAAAATGTGAGTTTTTATTATTTAAAAGTCATCATAGTTGATGATGATGATGATGATGATTCTTGGTGGCAGATACCAGAAACTAGCTGACAAACTTAAGCTGAAATGACGATTTATTGGCAAGATTCTGGGGTAGCTTGCAGAATTGAAGAAAAGTAGCACACAGAATTGGTCAAGTCATGGGAAGGCATAGATCAGGGAGTCTCTGGGCGCATCAGCATTGAGCTTCCGTGTATTTTCATTCTGGGGGGTACCATATGTTACTGACTCCAGCCCATGGTGGATTAGTGGCATTAATAGTCCCAATTAAAGACTTCCTGGCATCCCTGCCCTTTGCTCCGTAATTCCATAGGCCCCTCTCATTCTGATTCTGAAATTGGCCCTGGAAGAGTAACAAATGTGATATAATCAGAAACTTGAATAGGCACTTGTAGATTTGTGCTTCCTTGCTTATTCCTCATCTTTGCCCTGAGGATGTGCCTAGGCCTGTTTACTGGATAATGCAGCACATGGGGAAGAGCCGAGTGATCCCAGCTGTCTGAGCCGAGCCCCCGGTTACGAGAGAAGGCTCATTGGAGAGCTGCCTATTATCACCTGCAGCCGACTGAGACCCGTGAATAAACCTAGCGTAGATGAGCCGAACTGTCCACCTAGCCCGTAAACAAATGAGAAATGATAAATTGTTGCTTTAGGTAAATTTTGTGGATATTTATTACACAGCAACAGCTAATTGATACACCACTAACGTGTCTCTTGATTCAAGTTTTAATTCCTTGAATATGAGGATCTGTTGGATTCTGCTCGGTTCTTGTGCTGTACTGTGGATCACTTAGCTGTGACCGGGGGGCAGGTGGTAGGGCTAAAGGAGAAACACGGTGAGCTGTAAAAACAGCCCAATTGGTGATATAAGTCGTATATAACATGGGGGAAGAGCTGGGATAGAGATGGAGAGTCAAAAACTCCTGGAATATTTATAAATATTCTGAGTTTCATCAAAGTCCTGAGAGAGGAAGGGCTTTTTAGTCTCCCATTGATGGTAGCTCTGAATCAGCCCTGGGGAAATGGCTTGCTCATAAGGAGTCAGAAAGTGATTGATCAAACCCCTGAAGAACTTGATCGAGGGGGCAGGGCCTGTTTTTCATCTCTGTGTCCTTAGTGCCTAGCAAAGGATGGATCATAGAAAGGCAGTATTTTTTTTTTTTTTTTGAGGGAGACTGGGCATTAAAAGAATTGTTCAGGATAAAATATCAGCTGTTGATACTGAAAAGACAGTGGCCAAATTCTGCAGGTTTTAGGTGTATCAATACCTGATAATGTGGTGCCTACATAATGCTAATCATCAGAAAGTAATAACTGTGTGCCAGAAAGATCATTACTGTTATCCTGTAATAAATGTGTTTTTCAGGCGACTAGCTCATTAACTGCCTGCTTGTGTGTTTATGGCTGTGCTTTTCTTCCTTTCCATAATCATAGAATTCTAGAACCGTAGGGGACCCGAGGCCGTCTAGAGAGCCCGTGGCACAGTGTGGTACCTCTTGGCTCAGCCCCGCATGTTCCTCCTTTGTAGAAGGTTCTCACTGGCTCGTCCAAGCCCCGTTCGCTAAGTCCCTCATTTGTCCTCTGCTCGGTCAGCGTATAGTTACTAGCTCTGGCCAGACCCTGGGCGCACAGGCCGTGCGAGCAACCAGGAGCCAGGAGCTTCCAGCTCTGGTCGGTGTGTGACTAACACAATCCTGTTCACATCCATTTCCCCACTTTTATTTCTCATACTTCAGAGCCTCCCGCAGGTGCCCCGGGGCTGCGCCTGTATCCCAGCCGCTGCGCTGGGAGGATGCGTCGGGCACGGCGCGGGGAGCTCTTGACCGTGGTGAGTCCTAGAAGCTAGTTGCATTTTAACTGTCATTCCTCTTCCTTCCTTCCCCCCTTCCTTCCTCTTTTCTTTATTTTTCTGTTGTTGCCCTTTGAACAAATGCCGCTTAAGTCCTAGTGTTCAAAAAGTGGCAAGCAGAACGGAAGCCACTGCGCTCACCTCAAGCTGCCTGCAATCTAGCGTATCCTGCGGGGGAGCAAGTAGAGGTCTCGCTGAGCTCCAGGAAGGAAACGAGCAACTGGGGACAGTTGGGGCTCCCGTATCGTCTGGAGGTTGACACGAAAGGTCTCGTTTCATCTCCACGGCTGTTCTACGAACGAGGTAAGAAAATAAGGCTCACGCTGTCCGGTAATTTTCTCGAAGTCACGCAGCTAAGGCATGAGAGAAGGAGGATTTGAATCCTTGCTCTTAAGAGCTGCGACTGCAAAGCCGGTGCTCACCTCCCTGCACATCGTGGCGGTTCCCTCGCTCCCGGCCCTGCTCCCGCTCAGCAGATGAGCCACAGTTTCTGTACTGCTTAGCCCTTGTCAGAGGATCGCTGCGTGACAACTAACCCCAAACCCGTGGCCTTGCAGCAGGAAACGTTTGGTTTTTTCCACACATGGATCTGCAAGCTGCCTGGCCTCGGGCCGCCGTGAGCTGGATCTGGACGCGTTCCTCGGCATTTGGCTCCCCCCGCACGGTGCACGCAGGTCTGCTCCAATGTCTTCTCGAGCTCCTTCTACCCGGAGCGTCTTCTTACGGTAAGTGCGAGGCGTGCGAGGGGGCCACCGAGGCTTGCGAGCCCTCTACCGCGGTTGCCTGCCTGTGTTCACCGCCACTCATTGGCCACAGTGTTACAAGGTCAGCCAGGCCCCAAGGACACGGTGTCACAGCCCTCCCGTGGCGGGAGGAGCTTGCAGCTGGATGGCAAAGTGGCCGGAGCTATGACTCTATAACGTGAGGCAGGTGGAAAATTTAGAGCAAAAATTCGGTCTACCACACCCCCAAACGAGCAGGACGGCCGGGCGAGCGTGTGCCAGCCGTTAGTGGTGTTTAAGGTCTGAAGTCCCGGCTTTGCTGCTCCCTGCCCGAGGAGCATTTGGCCCCACCTGGGCTGGAACAGTCATTATACTCCCTGTCCCGTATTCCTTTCAGACTTATTTAGGTCTCAGAGAGCAAATGTGAGCTTCTTTAGAACCTTTACTGCAGGACTCAAAGTCGATTGTTCATATTGTTACTTAATATTTTTGTCAATATTATTACCACCTTAATTAGAGCGTCCTTGAAGTCTTTTTGGGGACCACCTGGCAGTCCCCAGTTGGAGAAGCAGGTGGTCTGCGGGCTTTGTGGCATTAGTGCTTATGTATTTTATTATCGTGTCCATGGCTTGGTTTCTGGTACTATTAAGTCATTTGTTTATGATATTTAATAACAGCGAGCGCTGTCTCGTCTGCAGCCCATCAGAGGCAGGACAGTCTTTCATTTCCCGGGGTGTGGTTTTCATTCGGGGCAGCCCCAAGTGGGAATGAGGACGGTCGGTGGTTCGCGGGCATCCTCTGTTCGCCAAAGTGGTCTGCCGTCTGCAGGAGCTTGAGAGCCTCACTTCCCCTAAGTGCGCTGATTCTTGAGCTGAAAGCATTCACGCAATTTCTATTGCTTCATAATGGGCTGAATTCTCTCGCCATCAGACTAACACAAATAGTGCTTGAGGTAAGCAAGAAAGGGCAGGAGGTAACCGCTGCCAGCCCAACTAGCTGTAAGTGTGGATGCAAAATAACATTTCCCTGAAGAAGGAAACCATAGCAATGGAAGGAGGAGGGGGGCGCAGAAGTTGCTATCATAAACCAAATATAAAATTCCTAAGATAAATCCAAATGTATTTTTATAAGGTTTACGTGTTTGCTCAGTTCAGCTCAGATGTATGAAATTCGATTCTCGGCAACTCCATCCAATCAATATTTCTAGACACTACAGTACCAACAACCCAGGGATAAGCTCTAACTCAGAGATGAATAAAATATAGACGCTGCCCTTAAAACACTCCAGCTGGTGGTGAACACACACACACACACACACACACACACACACACACACGTACAAAACATTAGAGGGTGGCAGCTAGGGTTTGGGAGTCAGGCAAGGCCGGGTTAGAGTTTCAACAGGATCTTGGTCTTGCTAAGTCTTAGCTTCCTCGTCCACAAAAAGGGGACAATAACTTATATTTCATAGAGTTCGAGCTCCATGTTGCCAAATTCCGTGGTCAGTTCTCTGTCCTCATTTTGCCCTGCATTTGACACAAATCGATCACGTCCTTTTTGATCACGTCTTCTCTTTGTTTCGGGGACGCCATCCTCTCTTGGATCCCCCTAACGCACTGGTCACTTCTTAATCTGTTTTGCTGTATCTTCCTAATCTTCAAGGCTTATAACTGATTTTCCCTTCTGCAGTGGCCTTAATACTTCTGTTCCACCCTCCAAATTCATGTTTTGGAGCCCTAACTCCCAGCGTGATGATCTTAGGTGGTGGCGGCTGTGGGAGGTGATTAGGTCATGAGGGTGGAGCCCTCAGGAATGGGATTAATCATCCTACAAAAGGTACCCCAGAGCACCTCACCGTCCTCCTGTCATTTGAGAATATATTGAGAAACCTGGGAACCAGGGAAAGGGTTCTCATCAAAACCTAAGCATCCTGGCACCTCCTCAGACTTCCAGTCCCGGGATCCCTGGGTGGTGCAGCGGTTTGGCACCTGCCTTTGGCCCAGGGCGATCCTGGAGACCCGGGATCGAGTCCCACGTCAGGCTCCCGGTGCATGGAGCCTGCTTCTCCCTCTGCCTCTCTCTCTCTGTGTGACTATCATAAATAAATAAAAATTAAAAAAAAAAAAAAGACTTCCAGTATCCAGGACTGTGAGAGAGAAATCTCCTTTCAGTCACTTACTTCCAAGTGACTATTTCCAACCTAACTCCCCCCACCGCCCGCCGACTTGGATATCCGGTTGATATCTCGACTTGAATATCTGGTAGTCTTGCAAGGAATCAAATCCAAAATGGAATTGTTGATTCTACCTCTTGTCGTCTATATTTCAGGATGCTGTTCTTACAGTTACTTAGAGGAAAGGCACTTGGAATCATTCTTGACTCTTTTCTCATAATTCACATTCAGTCCCTTGGCACATTCTGGAAGCCTGTTGCCGTAGGTTGACTGCCTTAATGACCTCGGTTAATGATGTTGCTGTATCCACAGCCTTTGCGATGTAATCTTGCAGCTTCTCCCATAAAAATATAGTCCATCTCCCCACCCTTGTATCTGGGCTAATTTTGTGACTTGTTTTAATCAACAGAAACGAGGACTGAATATACAAATGGACAAGGGGGCCAGACTATGTATAAAAACAGAACTCTGGCCCACAACTGGCGGCAGCCAGCCCACAAAGCCAACCTACTACCTACAGTAACCAGAAATTCAAGCCACTCTCTGGAGCAAAGGGTCCTGGAAGCCCCCCAAAACCATAATGTCTGTAACAATTGGCCTAAAATGACAATACTTGATTGATAGCTGACAGATTTCCTAAACTTTTGCTCCTATTTCCAAATTAGGACCAATCAGAGAAATCTAAGTAGGGCCCCTAACCAATCACAGAGGATGTCCCCCTTCTAGATGCCTCATCTACAGCTTTCTTAGGGTCACAGCTTGCAATCAGGGCCGACCTGAAACCGTCTATATTTTTCCCACTATAATGCTTTCTTCCTCTTCTGCCTTTGAATCTCTGCCGAATGCAAGTGGCGGTGGCTGACTTCCTTGCTGTATCAATCTCTGAATAAGCCTTTCTTGCTGTCATTTGGGGGTCTTCATTTATTTCCACAACAATATGGAAGAAGTAACAATGCAGCCATTCTGCGTCTATGTCTCAAGAGGCCTTTGACAATTCTGCTCTCCTGCCTTTCTGCCATCACCATGAGAACGAGCTCGGGGTAGGCTTCTGGGCATTCAAGGGCCTCCTACAGTTCGAAAGACGTTATGGAGCAGAGCTCAGGTGTTCTTTTGAAATTGAGTACACTTAGCAGTGGAGCTGTTTGCAACTAAGAAGCCCAAATAAGGAAGTAGAGGGATTTAGTGATTTGGGAGTTATTTAGGTGACGGGGGAAAGGCAAAGGATTCAGCCTTCCAGTCAAGTAACAGACAGGTGGGCTGGGAGGAGTGCTGACTCGGGTCGTTCTTTGGTGGGTGCAGACTTGACTGGAGGGGGCAGGCTCACTTCAGGGGGCCGAGCTGTGACATGGCTCCGGGTGATCCTTCAGCCCGGCAGGAGCTGCCGTTGAAGCGCTGAACCCGTCAACCTCTCCTGCACGCTGACCTTTGGAGGCTGGAACCCCTTCAAGAGCAGCGTAAGCAAAGCTACCGTTATTTCCTGGGGCGTTTAAAGACATGGTTTACGTAAGAAACGTCTCTTACAGATCTGTGAGGACTTTGTGCGTTTATTAAGCTGAGCAAGTATTATGTAAAAGAACAACGGGTACACATTTAGTCTGGGAGGTATGCTGGGTGTGAGGAGCTCAGCAACCTCCCCAGGTTGGGGTTTCCGTTGTGGGCAGGTAATGGGAAGGAACCCTCATGAGCACTTTCAAAGGTTTCTAACTGCGGCCGCAATTTGCATTAACGAGACCACAGCTTACACCTTACCCCGAGAACACAACAACCAAAGAAATACTAATGAGCTGGAATTTGAACCCACGTGGCTTAGGCTTTCAGCTGCCCGTGTTTTTCTTCCTTTTTGTTCTTCCCTCGGTGCAAAAAATATTTTGGTTTCTTCTATGACATTTCTTATTCTGTATAATTGGCGTCAAACACAGGTGCCAGGTACGTGTTCTGCGTTTGGGATTCCAGTTCCTGTCTCCTCGCAGGTCAGGCCGTGAGGACGGCACAGCCCCCGGTGAGGGCCAGAGCGGCCTCCTTCTAAGCAGGTCACGAAGAAGTACCCCAGGGGCTGTCTGTAGTTCATTATCACCCGGTAGAGTCTGGTGACCTTTTGCCTCTGGCCGGTGGGTCCAACTGCGGTGCTGTTTCTAGGGGGTTCTCAACAGCTTGGGGGTCCTCAGAACGAACGTTGGTTTTAGTTTCTACCAATTGAACACACAAGGAATAGTGTTGATGTCACATGAGAGACTTTGTGCTGGCTTTTATTGCTTTATTATTAAGCAACTATGTCTGAGACTCTGTGGGCGAACATACAAAATGACTAGGGGTAACCAAAAATATATCAGGAACGTTGGGTCCAAATCCTAGTCGGGTGACTCGAGGCAAGCCATTCACCGGGCTACATTTCCTTTAGCTTAATGAGACACGGTCTCCAAAATCTTTCTACCGCCACCATCAGAAAACTTCAACTATATGCAACTTCTGAATCCCAAAATGCAAATAAACCCTAAATCCCTTTTATTGTGTACTTATATCATCAAGGGATTTCAAGATAATCATTTAACAAGCACTAATTGCCCCTTCCTAGGTACCAGGCATCCTTTCGGGTGCTGGGATGGAGCAGTAAGACAGAAACGGTTCCCGTAATCCTGGAACAAATGTCCCAGGGGCAAAACTGGCGTAATGTGCCACTGTGATGAAATAATGAAGTCAGGGTTGAACCCAGGTGTGTGTGATGTCAGTGTACTTGTTTTTATCCCCTCGGCTTGCTTGTGTCCAGGTAATAGAAAGACCCAGACTTTGGGCTCTTGGCTTTGTCTGGTAGGGACACACGAGTGGTGGTGGCGGTGGCGGCGGTTAGGAGGATTATTATCATTCTAGAAGTTTATCTTAACAGGAATCCAATATAATCATTGAAAGAGTAGTTCTAGGCATGTGGCAGATGGTAGCATGACGTCTTATATTTCTCCTCGTACCTGCCTCCTAGAGGTGCAGAGTTAATATTGAGCCCTCTTCTCCCGGATTCTAAGGTATTTCTTGTGCACTTTGCCTCTGTAACGGATTTGCTGTGAGGACAAGAAAGAATGTGCAGAATTGCCCTACGAGAGTAGACTACATAAAATTAAATGTTTTTTCGACTTTGTATCAGATCAGCCTGGACTTCAGCAAAGAGTTGAAACTCTTGGGACGCCCGGGGGGCTCATTGGTTGAGCATCTGCCTTCAGCCCAGGGCGTGACCCCGGGGTCCTGAGATCGAGTCCCACGTCTGGCTCCCTGCATGGGGCCTGCTTCTCCCTCTGCCTGTGTCTCTGTGTGTCTTTAACGAGTAAATGAATAAAATCTTTTAAAAAAAGTTTAAACTCAGAGTAAAAACAAACAACAAAAACATCAAGCTCACAGAACTCAGCTCTGTTCTCACTGGCTACGTGGCTTTGGCTGGCTTGAATCCTCTGGTCCCCGTCGCAAGATTTTATCCGTATCTACCTCAAACGAGACGTGACCTGTTAAGCGCGTAGCATAGTGTCTGAACCCGTTATAGGTGCTCAGTAAACATCAGTCCCTTTCTCCCTGCGGAGGTGAGTACGTGTCTATACAGGTAAGTTAATCACCGGTGCTGGAGGCTTAGCAGTGGGAGGGCTGGGCTGAGGGGGGCCTATAGGCTTAGGGAATAGCCAAGTAAAATGAAAAGTAGTTTAGCTTTCAGGGTGATGATCTTTTATCCATTTATTCACATCTTCATGTCATGCCCATTTAATAGATGGGAACACCAAGGAACAGAGGGATTTGATTCATCCAGCATCATCCTGCAGTGGGAGATATTGTTGATTATTAACCCCTTAGAGTGATGGATGGGATGAGAAGTGGTGGCCATCACTGATGCTCTATTGTAGACAGGTGCACCCCAAAGGGAGCCGTGTTAACCCTGAGCTTTCTATCCCTTCCCCTCGTGTCGCTGGAGAGGGAATCCGGAAAGGCTACGCGCAGCTGCTCGACTCAGGTGCTAGCGGGGCGGAGCCAACTGTGTCTTCTTTGGTCAAAGGCCACAGGGCGAGCGTGTCTCGTGGTCAGGACGCCGGGGAGAGGAGGCGGCTAATGCACCAAGCGGGAGCCAGGAGGCCTTTGCTTGCCCTTCGCCCTGCGGGCACTTATATGGTTTGTTTATTATTCCGTGTTTGTGAGCAGCTTCGTGGAGGTGTAACGGCCTGCAGCAGCGACACGTCCCCGCGGCTCGGACCGCGCAGCCACCGCGAGCTGCCATCACGACTAGGGGACTAGGGCCTAAGCACGGCAGCAGTGGTTTAAATGGTGGGAAAAGGACGTTTGCTGGAACCGACGCCGCCCTCAGCAGCCGTCGGTGTTCGTCCCTCCCTCCGCTCGGGCCTGTGGACTCGCTGGCTCCCGGCTTTGGCCCGGGCCGGCGCTGGACGCGAGCGGGCCCGGGGCTGCGACACGTGCCTGGCCGCGGGGAGCTGGGCCGCAGAGGGGCGAGGCCGGGAGGCAGGGGCACGGGCGGCCGGGCCGAGGCTAACTAACGGGCCGGGGCGGGAGGGGCGGGAGGCGAGCCTGCTGCTCACTGAGCTTCAAGGAAGGCCGCGGCCGTCGGGGACTCGCGGGGCCGAGCTGCGAAGAGGGAAGCGAGCATTTACCCCAAGTGAACCGAGAGGGGCCGGACGCTTAAAAGTAAGGGACCGGTCGGGGCTCCCTAGACACGGCCCACAGGCTGCGGCCACGGCCGTCTTAGCTAAGGTCACACTGTGCCTTGGAATAAGCGCGGTTGGGAAAGGCCGATTTCCCAAAGTGGCGGGAAAATTGATTCTCTTTGCCCGAGAGCCACAGCCTGTCTTCGCTCGGGCTGCTGAGGCAGGGGAGACGGACAGGTCACGGCTCTTGGGGCCGGGAGGCCCAAGGTCACGGAACGGGCACATCCAGTTCCCCAGGGCCGCCTCTTCCTGGTCTGCAGGTGCATCCCCCCCCACCCCCGCCGCCCCTGCTGTGCCCGCACAAGCCCAGGGAGGGAGCTCTGGTGTCTTCCCATCAGGGCAGCGTCTGAGATGGGGTCCCTACCCTCGCCAGCTCATCTAGCCCTAGTTGCTTCCCAGAGCATCACCTTAGAGCATCACGCTGCGGGGCCGAGGCACTAGCACAGCCTGGACCAAAGTCATTCATCAGGAGAATTTGGGGAGGATGAAACACTTGGTTCACGACAGTGGCTCGTTCAGTGTTTCAGAGTTGCCGGCCTACCATGCGGATGCACTTGGGTTATGCTTTGTGTGATGCTGCTTTATTATTAATTGGGATTTGAAGAGCATCAGGAAGGTTGTTAGGTTGTGGCGATTGATTCAAATGGCATCTCGGGCCAGATGGCAATAGGTAATTTATATTTAGGTACTTCTTTATGCTTAAAGCTTTTTTTTTTTTTTTTTTTTGGTGGGATATTTAAGGTCTACTTTACAGAAGAGGAAGCTGAGGCTCTGAGAAGTTATGTAAAATTTCCAAGGTCACGTGTCCACTAAGAAGATAGAAAGGAAATTGAATTCAGATCCTTTTTTTTTCTTTTTAAAGATTTTATTTATTAGAGAGAGAGCCCACAAGCAAGGGGAGGCCAGCAGGGGAGGAAGAAGAGGTTCCTGAGCAGCGAGCCTGATGTGAGGCTCGATCCCAGGACCCTGGGATCATGACCTGACTTGAAACCAGACTTAACTTAACTGACTGAGCCACCCAGGCGCCCCTGAACTCAAACCCTATAACTGAATCCTACATTCATTCCAGGTTGTCAGGAACTTCTCTAGTGACCCCAAACTCCAAGTGCACTAACCAATATCCTTGGGGCACAAAATATTTGAGCTGCAAGGGAATGTAAGACCATCTAGTCTCAATTGTTTTGAGGTCCAGAGGGAAAAAAATAGGGATAGATCCCAAATTCAGGACATAGGACTTGATTTCTGATCCAAGATGTCCCTGACCCCGAAATCTGGTAAACAATTTTCCCTCTATCAAGTACTTTACATTAAATTACTATCTTCATTCTTCAAAAGTCTTATAAAATAAGGCAAACATCAGCTCATTTTTCTGATGCTTTGAAAGATCAGGTTACTTGCCTCCAGTTGTCCGGTTGGCAAGGTGTGAGCTCGGTGTTACGAACGTCCTTTTAATGATGAGTTCACCAATTTCAGATGAGTTAAGCAATGTGTCCGCAAAGTCAGACGTGAACCCAAGCCTTAGGATTGTAAATCCAGTGCAGTCACATCCTTCTTGCCCTGTACCCCATCCCCCTAAGGCAGAGGGACGGTGTCCCCCCTCCCATTTCTGCTGTCGTTGTCGTCGGAGTCAGCTTTGCTTCCTGAAGTTGCCTGACAGCTGCGCTCGAAGCCGCTCTCCTCAGCCTCCGACACCTGTTAGCCCCCTCACGTTCCCCACACATTTGCTCCGTGTGTCCCACCGTTCAGACAGCCCGTGTACGGAGGGGAGCATCTCCTCATTGTGTGCATCATGAGCTGCCAGCTCCGGCCCATCTCCCCTGACTTCCCATCCGTCATGTAGGCTTGTGTCAGAGCAGGGTCAATTAACTTCCCACAGAGATGTTAACTTGGCAGACACAACTTGATTGATTTGTTTTAATCTGACCCATTTTTTTCTCTTCTTTTTTGCTATGAACAGCCCAGGTGGGAGGCATAGCCAAGCCCAGGAAGGGGGATGAATGTGAAGATTGATTGCTCTTTTATTTTAGAAGAAACACAGAGTAAATAGTAGATGTGGGCAGAGGGCGGTGTGTCTGCTAGATGGTGTCATCAAATGCTCCAGCGGATTGCTCCCCCTCAGAGCATTCCTGCTTTACAACATCCCCTCCCACTTGGCCTTGTCATCCTCGCTCTCCTGCAAACAGACCCAGCTCCGTCCTGGTTATGTCCTCACTACTCATCTAATGGCTCAATCCGGAAACTAAAAATCACCCTTATCCACCTCTTTGCCCTTCCTGCTTTAGATGCTCATTACATCAGGTTGGTTCTGCCTCTGAAATATTCCCAACGCCGTCCCTCTTGCTCACTCCTAATCCACTAGATTATTCCAGGCTAGCGTCTCTTCATTGCCATTACCTCCTAACAGGTTCTCCCATCTTAACTTCTCCACTCCATTGTCCAGTCTGGTCTTGATTTGGGGGCAAATATGGTCGTGTTACATCTCTGCTTATAAGGTGAGTGGCCTTCACTGCCTGTAGAATGAAGGTACAACATTTGTGCGTATCACATAAAACTCTCCGCTCTGGGACCCCTGCATACCTCCCCAAGGTCGTGTTCACCCATTCCCTTCTTTTTTTATTTTATTTTATTTTTTATTTTATTTTATTTTTGTTTTTATTTATTTTTTTATTTTATTTTTTTCCATTCCCTTCTTTGAAACCATGCTAAACTCCTGCTTTTCCATAAGCTTGCTGTCATGGTTCACAGAGTTGTATCTTCGCACATGCTCCCTTTAGTCTGAAAGAAACGTTCTTATTTTGTCGCTTGTCCTTCATCTTCAAGACCCAGTTCTAACATCACGCTTTTAGACCAGTCCTCCCCAATCCCGAGATGGAATTGCACGGTGCCACCTGTACTGTCCACAGACCTCTGTGAGGGTAAGTGTTCTGCCGACTGACGGCTGTTCATTCCCGTGTTTGTTCCTCCCACCAGCTTTGAACTCTTCAGGAAGAGAAACCATGTCTCATAGATCATTGGATCCCAATTACTTTGCCAGGTAGAGGTGCCTACTAAGGTATCAGTAAGTCGCTCTGGAATTACATGCATTGATTGGCCCTCAAGTTCACCTGCAAGCAGAGACTTAATGAGAGCTCCTTAGGGGCGGCGCAGTTACTCCTTCATGGTAGGATTTTTCCTCTCTCTGATCTTTTGCACATGATTCCTCTGCTTTAAGTGACCTCGCCACACCGTCACCTGAAAAACCATATATACTCCTTAAATCTCAGCCCAAACATCACTGCCTCATTGAAGCTTTTCCCTACTTCCCCAGGTAAGATTAACCACCTCTTCCTTAGAATTAACTCAGTTGGACCTGTATGTTATTTCATTCTTTCTTTTATTGGACTTACTGGATGTTTTCTTAAAAATCCTTTGGAAAAAAAAATCCTTTGAGAAACCGTTGAAAAGCAAACAGATGCCCATTCACTCCACCCTACTAGAATTAATTGTGGCTTCTTTTGTACTTATGTAGCATTTGTCTTAGCATATAAAAGACATTTGTTTACATGTATTTACGATTTTAAGCTCCTTGAGGGAGGGGTTGTGTTTAATTTATTTGCTTGTAGGTTTACTCCTGACTCATTTCTGTTGTTTTCCCATGATCCAAAGATGTTATTTTTGGTCACTGATTCCAGATGATTTATAATATTCAGTTTCTACACAACTTTATTATTTACCAAAACTTTAAAAATCACATTATTGTTCAGCTGTTAAGGCTGGGATGCATATTTAGTTTTTTAAGCTTTTCCTGTTTTTAGTTTTGTTTTTAGTCCATGATTTTTATTTCTGTGTGTTGATAAGAAATGTAAGAGTGGAATGTTAATCAATTTCAGTTTAGTTCTGTAATGTCAAGAATTTAAAAATTAAAACATGGATCTGTTAAAAAAAAATTGCCTGGCAGAGAACCTATACATAGATGCTAAACAATTATATGTGAAATTGAATTGAAATCAACCAAAATATACGTTTTTTTAAATTTATTTTTATTTTTAATTTAATTTTTTAAAATTTAAATTCATTTTTTAAAAAATTTATTCATGAGACACACACAGAGAGAGTCAGAGACACAGGCAGAGGGAGGAGCAAGCTCCGTGCAGGGAGCCCGATGTGGGACTCGATCCCTGGACCCTGGGATCACGACCTGAGCTGAAGGTAGACAGTCAATCACTGAGCCACCCAGGCATCCCTCAAAATGTAAGTTTTTTGAGGATAATGAATATCAACTTTGATCAGTGTTGTCACTTGGGGGAAATGAAACCAAATGAAACGCTTTGGTTGTGCCCACATGACAACCCCAAACATTTTTGAAAGAAAGTAGAAAAAGCCTTATTACCGTTTGTCTCTGTAGTGTCCCCAGTTTTTAACAAATCCTTTTCCTTGTTATATGATTCCTGTACTAGAGCTACATAGTCCTTGTGGTGGGAATTTGCAGGTAGACCTTGCTTATGTATTTCTTATAGGGTGGGGGGCTCATTATGAGAATGCAGTGTTCCAATATGCCAAGCTGCTTCTGCAGGCTGCGGATACCCAAGAGGTGATCCTGGTGTATCATACCAAAAGTAGCCTGCATCTCTTTTTACCTCAGGATAGTTCCAAACACTTGACCAGCCCATCAAGAACCAAAATAATTTAAGGTAAAGCATAATTCATAAAACATAATCGTAGCAGATTATTGCCACCAAGAGATAGTAGAGCCCAGTGGTTGAGAGCATGGGCCATGGAAGTAGAGGCTCTTTGTTCAAATCTCAGTGCTGCTGCTTTTTAGCAGAGTAAGCTGTCGGGTCATTTAACTACTTTTCATCATCTGCAAAATGGGCTGACTTTAGTTGGTTGGTCTCAAGTTTAAGTGAGTTAACTTTTGAAAAATCCCTTGGTATGTCATTTGCAAATATCTTCTCTCATTCTGTAGGCTGCCTTTTAGTTTTATGGACTGTTTCTTTTGCTGTGCAGAAGCTTTTTATCCTGATTAAGTCCCAATAGTTCATTTTTGCTTTTGTTTCTTTGGCCTTCATGGATTTATCTTGTAAGAAGTTGATGTGACCAAGTTCAAAAGGGTGTTGCCTATGTTCTCTAGGATTTTGATGGATTCTTGTCTTACATTTAGATCTTTTAACCATTTTGAGTTTATCTTTGTGTATGGTGTAAGAGAATGGTCTAGTTTCATTCTTCTGCACGTGGCTGTCCAATTTTCCCAGCACCATTTATTGAAGAGACTGTCCTCTTTCTGGTGGATAGTCTTTCCTGCTTTGTCGAATATTAGTTGACCATAGAGTTGAGGGCCCATTTCTGGATTCTCTATTCTGTTCCATTGATCTATGTGTCTGTTTTTGTGCCAGGAGCACACTGTCTTGATGATCACAGCTTTGAGGGCTAGTATCCAATATCTATAAAGAATTTATCAAACTCAACAGCCAAGAAACAAACAATCCAATCATGAAATGGGCAGAGAACACAAATAGAAATTTCACTAAAGAAGACATAGACATGGCCAACAAGCATATGAAGAAATGCTCCGGATCACTTCCCATCAAGGAAATAGAAATCAAAGCCACCACGAGATCCCACCTCACACCAGTGAAAATGGTGAAAATTAACAAGGCAGGAAACAACAAATGCTGGAGAGGATGTAGACAAAGGGGAACCGTCTTGCTCTGTTGGTGGGAATGGGAACTGGTGCAGCCACTCTGGAAAACTGTGTAGAGGTTCCTCAAAGAGTTAAAAATAGACCTGCCCTATGACCCAGCAATTGCACTGCTGGGGATTTACCCCAAAGATACAGATGCAGTGAAACGCCAGGACACCTGCACCCCGATGTTTCTAGTAGCAATGTCCACAATAGCCACACTGTGGCCACACTGTGGAAGGAGCCTTGGTGTCCATCGAAAGATGAATGGATAGAGAAGATGTGGTCTCTGTATACAATGGAATATTCCTCAGTCATTAGAAACGACAAATACCCACCATTTACACTGACGTGGATGGAACTGGAGGGTATTATGCTGAGTGAAATAAGTCAGTCGGAGAAGGACAATCATCATATCGTTTTACTCATACGGGGAATATAAGAAATAGTGAAAGGGATTATAGGGAAAAGGAGGGAAAATGAGTGGGAAAAATTAGAGAGGGAGACAAACCATGAGAGACTCCTAACTCTGGGAAACAAATAAAGGGCAGTGGAAGGGGAGGGGGGGTGGAGGGTTGGGGTGACTGGGTGATGGGCACTGAGGGGGCACTTGACTGGATGAGCACTGGGTATTATATTATAACAAATCAAACTCCAATAAAAACAAATGTAAAAAAAAAAAAAGAAGAAAAAAAAGTCCCTTGGACAGTTCCTTGCTTATGCTCAGTGCTATGTAAAATATATATTACATTATTTTCTGCCTGTGAGATTTTTGTTGTTGCTGTTTTTGGATTTTGTTGGCTTAGTCCTTCTGCCCTAAATGCTCTTCTTCATCCCATTTCTCTACTTCAAGGATTACTTTTAGTTCCATTTCTATTTTAACCTTGAAGACTTTGATGACCAAGGCTTCCCTGAGTCACATCTCCCACATTTGAGCTGTACTCTAACTCATAGTGACTCCTCGAGACTATCATCTCATAATGGTCCACTGAGTGGTGGACAGTGAGTCAAGGCATACCACTGGCGGTGTAGCCAGGTGTCAAGTCAAACACATAACATTTTCTGACTTAAAATCTTGTGTGCAGAGATGTTCTATAGACGGCTGGCTCAAACACAAGGCATACTTCAAAAATGCCTCAAGAAGTGTTCAACTTAAATACTATTGAGGTACATAGGTGCTTAACCTTCCCCCATCCCCAAAGTGTCTGGCAGGCTGGGGGAGTTCATTAATACTGTAGGTAAACCCAGGAAGGGTATTTTGTATTGAAAAAGAGGCTTTGTTCAATAGTCTCATGTGCACTTTGACTAAGGCAGTAAAGAACTAAAATAAGCAGGAGCTTATTCTCAAAAGCTTGTAAAAGGCCCCAGTGACCTAGCATGGAGAGTGGAGCTATTGTCTGAATGTAGTGGCTGGACTCAGCTGAGACTGAGGACATGTGTTGTCCCCCGGGACCGTTTGAGTCGTCGACTTCCACAGGGTGGAGTGGGCGATAGCCCCTGAAGTTTATGTTTCAGTCTATATTCCTTCCACCTGCACCATCCACTACAGTGGTCACTAAACACAGTCGCTAGTGAGCACTTGAAATATGCCATTTTGAATGAAAGTGTCTCATAAGTACATAGGACAGGCTGGATTTTTGAAGACTTACTCTGAAATAAGAAGGTGGGATACTTCGTTCACATTTTTTACACTGATGACGTGTCAAGATGATAATATTGCAGATACATTGGGTAAATGGAACACTAAAATTGGACTTGCCTGTTTCTTCCTATCTGTCTTTAGATGGGTCCTAGAAAATTTAAAATTGCCCACGTGGCTCACACTGTATTTCTGTTTAACAGCGTTCCCTTAGAGTGTGGTTTTGAAAGGTCACACACACTCATTGAGCACATGCATTGTACTGGGCCTTGAGAAAATTGCTGTGATTAAAGAAGAAATGAGGTGAAAAAAAAAAAGAAATGAGATGAAGATCATAGCGTAGAGACAGAAACAGCTGCACAAGCACCTGTCTTTCATGCAGAGTATGAGCCTTGCAATTGGGTGGCATATTGTGTGGAAGAAAGATAATAGGTTTGGGTCATATTGGGCTGAATTTGAATTCTAATTCTTCTAACCTGCTGGTTGAATAGGTTCATTTACATCTATGACTCTCAGTCTCCTTATCTGTATGATGGTAATCGTTATATCTAGCTAATTTATCTGTCGTTAGCATTTGCATAGCTCATATTTAGTGTTTAATAAGACTAGAGTTCATGTCATTTGATTATATGATAAAAGTTCTGTGGTACTATGGGGGAAGAGAAAATGTAGGGTCTGTAATACCTAACGGTGATAAGGCGGGAGGACTAAGGCTTAAGGAAAAATGCCACCTGACTAGTGCCATTAATTAAGACCACTAAGAATTTGCCTGGTGGAGAAGGGATGGCAGGGTCATTAGGAGAATACAATAGTACACCAGTCCAAGCAAAGCGTGTTTCTAGTTTGAGCTAGGGCAGTGGCAGCAGGGATGGACTCCAGAGGTAGAGTCCATGGACGCGGTGGTAGGAATCACATTGCGTGTAGGTCATTATAATTTTATTGTTTCCTTTTCCCCAATTGTCCATCTTATTTTTTTTAAACTGGCATATTGCATCTTAGTTGGTCCAGATTGAGGCATCCCCCCCCCTTTTTTTTCTCTCTCTCAAACGGTCTTTACACTGTTATTTATATTCTGGAGATCATAATACATGATAATTATTATGCTTCAGGTTACAGCTCCATGTAAAATACAGTGTGATTATTGTTCATCTGTATTTTTTTTCCTTAATGCTTAATAGTATATTTTTACTGGGCACCAATAATCATCTAATTGCTATGTAGTTATTGAAATCAGATACAATGCTCTGTTAAAGATTGCCCTAATTATGAGGAAAGGTTATTAGATCCTCTCTTTGCCTGGTTTTAGGCCTGTAGAATTTTCAAAAAGCAAAAGGTTGAATAGGCATTGAAATCTCAATACTCTCCTATTCAGTCCCCCTCTCCCTTGGCTGTTAGGGCAACCTTTGTACACAAACTGGCCGACCCTGGTCACACTCGCTGCTTTGATGAGACCAGGCAGCATGAGAACCTGTAATAATGCCCCGAGGCATGCTGGGAAAACCATTGTTGCCTAAAACGAGACCTATCTGATGGGATGTTAGACGCTTGTGCTTTTGTTTCTAGTTAGATTTTCAGTCAAAAAGTATTTCTTGATCAAATGCACATACGTGGATTTCTCATATTTTTTTTTAAAACAAATTCATTTAGTTAGATTTTTTGCTAATGTTTCTGGCACTAGAAATGCAGCAGTTTAACCTTCCATTTCTTAAGCAGACTTCATCAGTGAAAAATGTAAGTGTCCAGAAGCATGAATATGAAAATGGGCAAAGGATTAAAATACCATTTCTGTGGATGAGATAAGGTGTGTTCCAAGTCAGTGTAAAATGTACCCTTTACCCATTCTCGTTCACTCATAAGGCCATGATCACAAGGAAGACGTGCACTGTTGAGTCACAGGTGACTCACAGCTGGAAGGAAAAGGAAACCTGTTGGGCTCTCGGATTAAGGATCCCAAGAGATCTTGATTGAGGCAATAAATTCAAACTAAGATGTCATTTTAAGATGTATTTATTTGGTTCCAAAAAACCAGTCACACAGGTACACTTGGAGAGGAAAGTCTCAGGGGCTATGTGCAAGAGAGGGACACAGACCGAAGCCATAGAGTTCTGGTAGAGATGGCAACTCTAGTATTTTAAGGAACTGGTCAATAGGGGAGGAGAAAATGAGGGTCTGGTGGTTCAAGAGAAGGGTATTCTTCTCCTTCCCCGTCTTCCTTGGAAGCACCGAGCTCTAGCTATAGGCAGAGGAGAGAGAGCTGTTGGAGGGTGTGAGATCTAAGGTTCTGGAAAAAGAAGAGAACCTGGTTATGCTGTTCTACTGGGTGGAATGTGAAGCCAGTTGAGGCCCAGAGCGAGGATGGGATCAAGACTATAGTTGGAGGGATTAGCCTGGGAAGACACAAAGGATACACCTTCTTCTAAGACAAGAGGGGACGAGGTAAGCCTGAGTGAACACAAAGCCATATTAGGTTATGAGAATCTTGTGGGGTTAGGAGCAGAGGAGATGAAGGTATAACGAAGCTGGGAGGCTTCAGCTTTCTTAGAAGCAGTAGACAAAGTGCTCTGCCGAGTAGAAAACGGTAGCATTTGGAGCTGGCGAACGATGGAAAATGGAATTGCAGATGTGGGAAGTATCAGTGGAGGGCGAGGGGTAACGTGAAGCTTAAAGACATGAGGTCTTGGTGTGACCTTGCAGAATAAAAATCAGATCTTGCCACTCTCCTAGACCCCACTGGCCTGTGGGATGCAGATCAGTGCAGATCATTGCACAGTTCCTTCCTGACCCTGCCGGCCTTCTGCGGCAGCCTCCCCCCGTCCGGTACTCCACGGGGTAAAGTGCTCTCTGTTGACTCCCGCTAGGCACCCCCGGGGTCCTGCACAGGGCTCTGCCTGGAATGCGCTTGTCCCAGCCCACAGGCCTCCTCGAGCCCCCCCATCCTCGAGGGAATCTGACCTTCTGAGGAGGGCTTCTCTACCTCCTCTGGCCACACAGTCCACAGCTCTCCTCTGTTTTCCTTTATCATATTTCCCCCAACTGTGATTAAAGAAACCATTTTATAAATAAACCCAGGGAAGGCTGGTTTGAAGTTAGGATGAATTTCTGTGACCTCAGGCCCGGCAGTAATACATTGTGGTGCAGGCACCTTGTTCAAAGACCATTAAGAATTTCCACTCAGTGCCAGCAGGGCATTAAATGGAACGTGGGCCCTTCAGGCCGAGCCTGTACGCAGCCTTCGCGGTCACCCACCCAGGGGGTCCCCTGCACGTGTCCTGAAGGAAACAGGGACTAGGAGCCCTGGCACGTTCAAGGGGCGACACGCTGAAGTTCTGGGGAGGGCAGTGTCGGGATGCTGGGCCACCGTGTTTGCGGTGGGGTGGGAGGCGGGCCACGGCCTGGCTGAGCAGGGAGCCCTGAGTGCCAGCGCTCAGCGTGTCAAGTCAGCACTTGTTTTTTTTTTTTTTTTTTTTTTTTTTTAGCTCCTACGTTCTCTTGATGGGAGGAATGATTGGATTTTTCAGTCTCCCCAAAAGGAAGACCTCGAGAAGTTTTAGAGAGGGGACGGTGGGGTGGGAGTGATTGAAAGAACAGGTTCTGGCCCCGGATGGCCCGTGTTTCAAGCTCCAGTTTACCAGTTAGAGGCTCTGTGACCTGGACAGTTACTAACCTCTCTGTGCTCTAGGTTTTGGGGAGGATGTGAAATTGGGGTAATGTCAGCATCTCCCACGGTGGTTTAAGGGACAAATGAGTGAATGAAGAGTGTCCGATTCATAGTGAGTTCTTAATTCGAATTTCACACGAGTGCACTTAGTGTCCCTGTCTGTGCTGTTTCAGTAAGAGAGTCGGACTCCGTCGCGGTGCTGCCGTGTATCATAAACAGCTAACCCTCACCATCAGGCTCAGGTGGATGCAAAGAATGTACTAGCATGTTTTGGGAAACTTGGAATGGGGCGCACTTAGGCAAAAGGAACATAATGCACGAGCTAAGTCATCCCTGTGACCGTGGGCTGGATGCCAAACACCTCTCTGGAGCACATTAGCATACCAGTGTGTAATACCCTTCAGTGAATTCCAGCCTTTTACATTTGTACTTCTAGAGGCAAAGAGCCTTCTTTTGGGCACCTTAAGATGAGACCTAGGGTTAGAGATTGTGGGCCGTGAGCAGGATTTAATGAGCTATGGTTCTGTCTTCTGTTTTTGTAATTCGTATGAAATTAAGTCAGGGTCTGTTGTTTAGTGAGCATATACTATTGTTCTTAACTGTTTATTTTAGATTGTTCTGCTCTGCAGGATGTTCTGATCAATTCCCAAACCATCATCTCTGGTATTTTCATTTTTGCGTAGGACCGTCAATAACGTCCTCTTTGGATGAACCCGACAGCCACTACTGGCTTCCCAATCTGCATCCCCAGCCTGCCTCTCTTGTGAGTTCCTGGGTCTACAATTAATTATCCACTCAACAATTTTGCCTGCACATCTCCCAACACCTCAAACTCAATTTGTCCCAAGCCAAAATTATGATCTTTCCTGTAAACTCAGATTTATCTCTTAAACAACTGATTATCTGGCTAACCCGTACAAAAAGGTCCCCTGTTGTTCCAGAACTCACTTTCTGTATAAGTCCTGAATCCATTCTTATCTTTTCACCCCTGACGCCGTTGACCCAGTCCAGATCCTCGTCATGTTTGTCTTTGACCACTGCGGCCGCCTGCCAACCACGTCGTACGCTCCAGTTTTCCTTCCCTTGGAAAGAAATTGCTCCCAGATTAACCAGGGCCATTTCTCTAAACTACAGATCGGGTCATGCCTTTAGTTATCTCCCTGTTGCTTGTTACCTAAATTCCAAATGTTTTAGCATGAGATATAAACACTTGCGCAATCTATACCTGGCATTTCTTGCTTCCCACGTCCTGCATGATGGGAGCGTAGATGGAGCGAGATGGAGTGGGGAGGTATTGGTGGAATAATCTTCCGTTTTGGAAGCTCTCTCTGGCTGCTGCATTCAAAATGGATGAGTGGAAGGCAAGCGTCGTAACAGGGAGGTCAGCGTAATTACGTAGGCACAAGTGGACTAGAATATTCAGTCATTAATAAAAACATGCAGCACCTACTCTGTCCAGGCCTTTTACTAGAGACTGAACTATGCTAAAGGATTTGCTAACAAGCAAACCCTTTCATAGAGGAGAAAGATTCCAAGACACCTCCCGTAGGATTAACACACGCTCTATTAGCAGCAAGAAAAATCAGCTGAGGCAGCTCGGAGAGGGGAAGGGTCATCCTGCTGTGGCCACGATCAGCAGGCTTCACAGAGGGGACAGTAATAGGGTCATGGTCTGCAGAAGTTGATAAAAGTCCACAGGTGGCCTGGGGCACGACGACGTGCCCCGCAGTCCTCCTCTGTGCAGGGGGCTGCGGTTGAGAGTAAGTCCTCGGGCCCGGGTTCTGCACAGGAGAACTGAAAACAGGGAGCACAAGTAGGCCAGTGCAGCTGGTTGTACCTCGTCCTCAGTCGGGTTCTTATCAGCGTCACGAACAACATTTTTTGCCTGCCTTCTGGTCTTTTCTCCTTTCCTTCCCTGACATAGGCATTGGCAAGAGGATGATTGCTAATGAAGCCGAGCTGACTTCATAACCCCTGATGATCTGGCACGCTAGCTCGTGGCTGAGGTTTCCACTTTGATTGGATAAGACCCAAAACAAAGAGTTGACTGCTTCTGATGATTAAAAGCTCCCTAGACGATTTTTTAAAGGGATTGCTCAAAGCTTTTAGTGCCGCTGACTAGGGAATTACACTTTGCTTCCCTAAAACCCCTCCCACAATTGCACACGGACACAGCAGACTTCTTTCCTGCTGCACGACGCTACCGAGAATTTTCTTTTCAGAGTAGTGGCCTTTTAGTAGGAGGTTTAAGTGATCCCTATATATATAATTTATAAGACACTTGGAGCTTTTTGTATGGAAGCACATTGGAAAAGTAAAATCATCGTTACTTATATTGTTATTAGCGTTTTTATTCCTGTTCTCATAAGAGACATTAGTTTCTGAGCTAAATATTTAGAGCAGAACTATTGATCATAAAAATAAGAAGGAATAGAATAGACAACCATGAAAATCAGGGGTGAGCAGTGAAACCAGGGAAGGATGAGTATTGTACGGTGTTTGTTTTCCCTTGAATGCTGTTCTTTGAAAAACGTGCAAACACACTTTGTAAATTGTGGTCTCCCCTTTGTTTTTACTGGGCAGAAATTAAAAAAAATATATAAAAAGTTCAATAAAAATACAAAGAAATGATTGAGGAAAAAAAAAGAAAGAAAGAAAGAAAAAAGAAAAAGGTGCAAACATTTTTTTCTTGGGTTCCTATATGGAAATGATCCTGGGAATGGTGCCCATTTATTGGCACACACATACACGTGTGCACGTGCTTGCACGCACACACACACACACACACACAAAATACCTAAATCTACAAATTATTTGAAACATCTGTTTTCCTCCTGCCTCCATACAACTGACATATAAATAGCCAAGTTGCATAACTGGAATCGTGATGCTTTTAAATAAACATACGGAAAATGGTGAACTTTTGTCTCTCTGTCACCCATCAGAGAACTTGTCCTAGATATACCTTGTTGGACTTCAGACATTAAACATTTAATATGCCCGGGAGGTAGGAATGAGAATGGAAGCATAATATAGAGTTTGATTAATGTTTTAATCCCGTTAGGATAAAAAAAAATCACAGGTTAAATCAATCTTTTCCACTATTAACTCACATTAATTAAAATATTCTAAGGTCTTTTAGGTATGTATTTTGTTAGGATTAGACTTTGCTGCATACAATAGAAAGACATTAAATAACTGGGGCTTAAGTAAGAAGTTTCTTTCTCAATTGAAGTATGATTAAATGTTGATAGGGCTACATCCCTACCTGCTTATTAGGGCTCCCTGGTTACTCAGGACCCAAGGCTCTTTCTATCTTGTCACTCTGCTATTCACAGCAGATTGTGTCTTGGTCCAAAATGGCCCATCAGGGTCTCAGCCAGTATGTCAGCATTCCTGGCAACAGGAAGGAGGAAGGGAAGAAAGGTGGGCTCGTGACGTCAAGAGCGCTGGGCGTTACCGAAGACTGATGAATCGCTGAACCCTCCCTCTGAAATTAATAATACACCATATGTTAATTATTTTAATTTCAGTTAGAAAAAAAATAAAGAAGAAAGGTATCCATCCTCCCTTTTAGGGGAACTTTCTAGAACCCCTCCTCGTGAGATCGCATTGGCCAGAGATGCGTCACATAGTGGGCAGGCAGCTGAAAGGGAGCCTGGAAAATACAGATTTTGTGACATTGTGCGCAGCTGGACACGTACTTTGCTCTTGCTGGTGAAGGTAAGAAGAGCGGCCATCAAGAGGTAATCGCAGCTTCTGCCTCTGCACGTCCTTCCGCTTGATTTCCTGAAGATGGAGGATTTGGCTTGGTTCAAATTTGGTTGATGTTATCGGGCGTGAGAGGTGTGGTGTGCTGCGGTGGACGGGGTCCTGGAGTGCTCGATTCTGATTCCAGGCTACCTTGACATTTGGCTTCAGGATCTTACTCAAAATCAGGAGTTCGTATTTTAGTCCCTCGAGGAAGCCTGTGGATTCTTATTCCCTTATCTGGTTTCCAAGGTTTTACAACAAAGGCAGGCACGTATGTTCGTATACACACATAATCACATGGTACATAATTTAAAAACCCGTTTCTGTAGAAGTGAAAGACGTACAAATAGGGCCGCCTTAGCAGACAGTGGCTGGGTCAGTGTTTTCCAGTTTTCATGTTCCTCGCTCTTAATAGGATTGGACCTCGTGTGGGGCTTAAAATGATGACAGATTAAAGGAAATCATTATTCTTTTCTCAAATCTGAAGTCAACTTTTCATCCCAAAGAACAGGCCTCTGTTTCTTGTGAGTTTTGTTTGTTGCCATTGCTGTTGTCTTTTGCGCATCACCGTTTGCAGAAGCCCGTGACCTTTCAGAAGTGGAATTTGTGTCCTTAAATATGTGGTGTGACCCAGGCCATCGGCATGTTGGGATGCTTGGGCATATTAAGGCTGATCTTTCTGGGGGATAATAATATGGATAATGACATTCTTTCTGTCTTCATCTGTCTCCTACTCAGTTTCACTTACTGTGGCTCTTTGTGTTGGGGCAGCTGGCGCAGTTGCTTTGTGCTGGTTGGTGCTCCACAGGCCACGCAGGTGTCCCCCTGAGGACACTGGGCAGCTATCCCTTGCTAGTGTCCTAATGTGTTTTTACCAGATGGGATGATTCTGAAGGCAGTCGTGATTCTAAAGAGAACTAGCATAAAAAAAAAAAAAAAGCAAACCAAAGCAACAATTGCAAAAGATTAGTTGCATTTTCTTCCTAACTCCTGTATTGTTTTTTTAAGTAGGCTGCACACCCAGAGCCCAACATGGGGCTTGAACTCATGACCCTGAGCTTAAGACCTGAGCTGAGAATAAGGGTTGGATGACTAACCAACTGAGCCACCAAGGTACCCCCTAATTTTTAATCCTAAGAGGGGAACAAAATTATATAATGTCAGTATCTCCTCTTAAATCCTAAATGGAATAAAATAAAGGTACAAATAAACGAAACAAATATAGCTACTTTTCTATGTTGTTGAAGCAAAAAGATTATTGACCAGTTAGATGGTTTAGTTTGAACCCACGAAACTGCTGTTTTTGTAGGTCAGAGGGGTTGAACACTGGCAATGCCTAATGATTCAACCTAAGAGTAGTTTCTATTCTGGCTACGCAATAGAAATCATTGACCTTACAACTAACACCATCTTAGCTGGATGTTTCCATTGTAAAAGCATTTGACTATTAGGTGATATTTTTAAATTCAAGGAAATATATATTTATTATTGATATTAAAGCAATGTAATTGAGAAGAAAATCCATCCGTAATCCCACTGTTCTTACATAATTATTTTATTCTCTATTTTTTCTTTCCCAACTCTATTCATATATTATAAGTGGTGTTTTCCAGGATGAAAATCAGAAAGTTTAAATCTTATTTTCAAAAAAGATTGCATAGATTTAAAAAAAAAAAAGTCCAAAGCAAAGGAAGCTTTTCTGATCTTTGAGTTTCTGAATCCATAAATGAACACCCGATACAATGGAGCAGAAACAAAGCCTTTGCATAATGAAATCTGCAAGGAACCTTAGTGTGGAAAATGACACCCTCTGATAGCCTCCAGTACTCTCCAAAGGCAAAAATATACTTTAACAAATTATCATAACGAGCTGAGGGACATACATCTCCATCAGGAATGACTTAGCACCTACGCAGTCAAGCCTGAGCAATTTAGGAGGAAACAAGACTCCTTCCCCTCTCTTTGCTTAGAGATGACCCCCTCCAGCACCCTTGTCCATGGCCAAGTCCCTGAGCAATTCTTCACCAGGGCCATCTCCCTCCAGGCTCCAGGAAGATAAGGGATGCAGTCCGAAAAGTGACAGGCAGGGCCACAATAGAGTAATTGTGGGGCTCATTGTGACTTGTTATTTCTTGACACTCCAGGGAACGTGGCTGTGTCTGCTTTGGACGGTCCTGATTTCTTTTGGCTCTTTAGAAGTACAAAAACTACCAGCTAGCTATTTGCTGGCTTTAGAGGGCTGAAACCTGATAAGGCAAGTGCTGTGTGCCCTAGGTCTAGGTCGCCAACACCTGACTTGCCTGGTTACTAAGGAACCATTTGCCTAGCTGGTTACTAAGACAGGGAGGAGGAAAGAGGAAGAAAGCCCAGCATGGGATGTAGGCCCCTCCCCCTTCACTCTGGCTTCATTATGCTTTCAAATTTTAGACTCTGACCTGAGAAAAAGAAGCAATTCCCTAAAATCTAGGAATCCTCCGGATGTAAATAAAAGATCCTGAATGACATTTTAGTTTTTTTCTTGAATTGATATGCAAATTCCTAATTTATTTAAAACACACTGTTATGCATTATAATAAAGTCTAATACATGCTTCCATGTAATTATGCATAATAACCAGTGATCAGTGGGAGGAGGGAAGAGGAGAAGGGAATTGTGTTTCCAGCTGGCCCTCCACACCTGCAAATAACAGACAACTCCTTTCAGTGTAGAGGAAACAAGATAATGACAGTATGATATTAAATACAAACATTAATTCTTGGGAACAAAACATAAGGAAGAGTTCTATCAATTAAGATGTGTGAAAGTGAGCAACTTAAATTACATTTCTCACCATCTTAAAGAAAAATAAGGACCAAGCAGAATGAAAACCTTCATTTGCCATTTATTGCAATACTGCTGGTGCCGTTAATTTTATTTTCTTTTTTAGAGAAAGATTTATTTGGGCCACTAGAATCCTACATTGGGACCCACTCATCATGCTCATTTGGTTTAAGAATCAAGTTGTAATAGGCTTGTCTGGATGACTCAGTTGGTTAGGCAACCAACTCTTGGTTTTGCTCAGGTTGTGATCTCATCAGGGTCATGAGATCAAGCCCCATGTTGGGGCTTCGTACTCCAGGGGGAGTCTGCTTGAGATTCTCTCCCTTATCCCTCTGCCTCTCTTCCATACCTCTCAATTAAATACATCTTAAAAAAATAATCAAGCTGTAACATTCTATCTCTATCTCTCTCTGAAAGGATGTCAGATCTTAGAAGACTTCAGGAGCCCGGTGAGGCCTCAAGTTGTGAGGAAACAAAATACTATTAGAAAAGTCTTTGTGAACAAGAAAGTATAATCCCAATGTAAAGGAACATTATTTTCCTGGTTGCTGTCAGTGGGAGTTTTCTTATATAAGAGATGTATTCCTGTAAAGTCATCTGCAGAGTGATTTTATTGACTTTTGAACATATATTTCCATGTATGAGGCAGTTTACCATAATGATCTTTCTGACCCGGTTTTGCTTCCTAGATCTACTATGAGCTGTGTGAAGTTTGGCATGCTACTTAATCTTCTCTAAGTCTCAATTTCCTTGTATATAAAATGGGAAAAAAACAACTATAACCGCTTGACATCATTTTGATAAGAATCAAGTGAGATAACATACTTATTGTATGCCAGGCTTAATTCCTAGGGCCTGTAGATGGTACTTGTATATAAATAATCCACTTGAAAATAAAGAAATTGTTTTATAAGAACAACCATTTATATCAGAATATAAGTCCTCCAAATTGGTTTATATGCACCCAAAAAATGTATTATAAAACAACAGAATCTGCGGAGTTCAAAAGGTTTGTGGCGAATGTTTTTACATGAATTGTGGTATAGAGTAGCCAAGAATGGATGCCTGTGTAGGACAGGAGAGGAGTCAGGTAGTCAAGGGCTCAATTCCAGCTTTTCCATGTGCTCATTCTATGATCTAAGGCAAGTTGGTTAACTTTTCTGCGTTACTCAGAGAAGACTGTCCCTTTGGAATATGTATCTGGTATGTTCTAGGTGTATCAGATCCGTAAACTACCTTTTACTTTTGTTAACTTATATGGGAATGAAAACACTTCCAGCTTCTAGTTCTTGGGACAATGAATGGAGATTTCCCTAGGTCCCATCCCTTCATAGCTCTATAGAGAGAAGCGGGATCATTGTGTCTCTATCTGGGACCCATCAAACTCCATTTGGGGAGAAATGTGAGCCTTTTGGTATTGCAGAATCTGTAAGAGAGGAGGGAGAAGCATGAAAGGGCAACCGGAAGATGGGAAGGTAAAGGGAAGAAGGGAGATTTAGAAATTTGAACTCAATCGAGCCAAATCTCCCAAAGTGCTGAAGCTAGTGGACCAGTGTTGGGGATACTAGGGAGTGTGTTGTGGGAAGTTCCAGAAGAAGCTGGACTTTTGAGTCCATTCCAGCACCATAACTCAGGGAACAGGTCACTTCAGGAGTAGGATCCCTGCTTTGGTTAAAGGACTTTATTATCAATGCCTTGTCCACTGTGTGAATTTAATCTATTCTGTGGTTTTGCTTCAAGTCCTAATCCACAAGCCTTTTATGACTTAATGAGGAAACATCTCAGTACCCAGAATACTGGACAGCTCCTGGATATTTGGATATTGAAAGGGATGGGGGAAGATTAACTGTGGCAAAACCAGCTCTATAGTAAAGGCTTCTCTAGTATTGCTAAATACAATTTAAAACAAGGCTGGAAAGGATCAAAGAATTTCAGTATAACTTGACTGTGTCTCAAAACAACTCTCAAGAATCCCGCCCCCCAAAAGATAACAGCATGTCCATTACCCAACAATGCAAAATTAACAAAGTTGGGCATCCAGTAAAAAATTACATGGCATATAAAGGAGTAAGAAATATAACCATATTGAATAATGAATAAAATAATTAATAAACTGAAACTGACCCCCAAATTATATGCATGATGATATTAGTGAATAAGGACATTAAAACAGTTATAACTATGTCCTTATGTTCAAGAAGGTAGAAAAAATCCTGGACATGTTAAGGAACAAGATAGAAGATATTAAAAAGACACAAATAAAACTGCTAGACATGACAAGTGATTTCTAAGTTGAAAAATACCCTGCATGGAACTGACAGGAGATTAGAAACTACAGAATAAATGTTTAGTGAGTTTAAAGCCATAGAAACTGTTTACAATGAAACAATGAGAGAAAAAAGACTGAAAAAAATTAACAGAGCATTGGTGAGCCAAGGGAAAATTTCAAATAGCCTAATATATATATATATATATATAATTAATATTACTCAAGTATACATATATATATACACAAATATACAGTATATACATATATATAATACATATACTTGAGCCCCCAAAGGAGAAGAAAGGAAAAAAAGAGAGGCAAAAAAATGTTTTTAAAGCTTAAAATATTTCTAAATATGATGAAAAATGTATACTCCTAGATCTAAGAATCTTTTTTTTTTAAGATTTTATTTATTTATTCATAGAGACAGAGAGAGAGAGGCAGAGACACAGGCAGAGGGAGAAGCAGGCTCCATCCAGAGAGCCTGACGTGGGACTCGATCCAGGGTCTCCAGGATCATGCCCTGGGCTGTAGGTGGCGCTAAACTGCTGCACCACTGGGGCTGCCCATAGATCTAAGAATCTTAATGACCATCAAATGATACCACACTGATGCACATTATAATCATATTGCTTAAAATCAGTGATCAAGAGAAAATCTTAAAGCATTCATGGGGGCGAGACACATTATATGCAGAAGAACAACTATAAGAAGAGCAGCAGATTTTGCAGTGGAAACAATATAGACATGAAGGCAGTGGAACAAATATTTAAATCCAGAAGGAAAAAACTATTAACCTAGAATTCTTACCCAGTGAAAGTACCTCTCAAAAAAGAAGGGGAGGGGCACCTGGTTGGCTCACTCAGTTAAGTGCCCCACTCTTGGTTTCAGCTCAGGTCATGACCTCATGGGTCATGAGATCGAGCCCTGTATTAGGTTTCCTGCTCAGTGGAGAGTCTGCTTAAAGATGCTCTCCCTCTACACTCCCCCCATTCTTGTGCATGTGCTTTCTCTCTCTCAAATAAATAAATAAATCTTTTTAAAAAGGAAAGAAAAAAAAAAGGCTTTTTAAGACATACAAAAAATAAAAGAATTCATCACCATCTGTCCTTTATTAAAGAAATAGTTAAGAAAACCTTTTAGGCAGAAGGAAAGTAATATCAATGGAAACTGGATCTATAAAATGTAATGAAGAACAATAGAAATGTAAGTAGGTGAACAAATATAAAAATGTTTTCTGCTTATATTTTAAATTACACTGAAAGACAATTCACCATTAGAATAAAAGTCATAATGTGTAATGGGATTTATAGCAAATATAAAAGTAAAAGATATGACACATTGGTAAAATTGGAAAAATGGAGAAATGGGAGTATAGTATTGTAAGGCTCTAATACTCTATGACTATATGTAAAGTAACAATATTATTTGAAGGCTTATTGCGATAAATTCAATTTGTATAATAAAAACACTGAAGTACTGCTAAAAAGCTGTACTCTACAGATCTTGGAAACTAGCCCTTTATCTGATATGTCATTTGCAAATATCTTCTCCCATTCTGTAGATTGTCTTTTAGTTTTGTTGACTGCTTCTTTGGCTGTGCAGAAGCTTTTTATCCTGATTAAGTCGCAAAGGTTCGTTTTTGCTTTTGTTTCCTTTGCCTTCCTAAATGTATCTTGCAAGAAGTTGCTGCGGCCAAGTTCAAAGAGGGTGTTGCCTGTGTTCTCTAGGATTTTGTTGGATTCTTGTCTCACATTTAGATCTTTCATCCATTTTGAGTTTATCTTTGTATATGATGTAAGAGAGTGGTCTAGTTTCATTCTTCTGCACATGGTGGTCCAATTTTCCCAGCACCATTTATTGAAGAGACTGTCCTTCTTCCTTATTAAACTCAACAGCAAAGAAACAAACAATCCAATCATGAAATAGGCAAAAGACATGAACAGAAATTTCACCAAAGAAGACATGGACATGGCCAACAAGCACATGAGAAAATGCTCCGCATCACTTGCCATCAAGTGGCAAATCAGAGAAATACAAATCAGAACCACAATGAGATTCCACCTCACACCAGTGAAAATAGTGAAAATTAACAAGACAGGAAACAACAAATGCTGGAGAGGATGTAGACAAAGGGGAACCGTCTTGCTCTGTTGGTGGAAATGGGAACTGGTGCAGCCCCTCTGGAAAACTGTGTGGAGATTCCTCAAAGAGTTAAAAATAGACCTGCCCTATGACCCAGCAATTGCACTGTGGGGGATTTACCCCAAAGATACAGATGCAATGAAACGCCAGGACACCTGCATCCTGATATTTCTAGCAGCAATGTCCACAATAGCCAAACTGTGGAAGGAGTCTCAGTGCCCATTGAAAGATGATGGATAGAGAAGCTGTGGTCTATGTATACAGTGGGATATTCCTCAGCCATTAGAAATGACAAATACCTACCATTTGCTTCGACGTGGAGGGACCTGGAGGGTATTATGCTGAGTGAAGTGAGTCAGTTGGAGAAGGACAAACATTATATGGTCTCATTCATTCGGGGAATATAAAAAATAGTGAAAGGGATTAAAGGGGAAAGAGAAACTAAGTGGGAAATATCAGAGAGGGAGACAGAACATGAGAGACTTCTAAATCTGGGAAATGAACAAGAGGTGGTGGAAAGGGAGGTGGGTGGGGGTGACTGGGAGACGGGCACTGAGGGGGCACTTGATGGGATGAGCACTGGGTGTTATGCTCTATGTTGGCAAATTGAACTCCAATAAAAAATATACAAAAAACTGTATTCATATGCCAAAATGAAGAAAATAGAATCATAAAAAATCATAAAAATATGTAATCAATGGAATGCAGAAAAAGAGAAAAGAACAAAGAAGAGATGGGACCAATAAAAAACAATTTTCAAGATTGTAGATTTAAATGCAAACATATCAATAATCACATTAAAAGTTTTAAAAGATTTTATTTATTCATCATGAGAGACACAGAGAGAGAGGCAGAGACACAGGCAGAGGGAGAAGCAGGCTCCACGCACGGAGCCCGACGTGGGGCTTGATCGCGGGACTCCAGGATCACGCCATGAGCCAAAAGCAGACACTCAACCATTGAACCATCCAGGTGCCCCAATCACATTAAATTTAAATGAATTAGACACCCCAAATAAAAGAGAAAGATTTGAGACTGGATAAAATGTGAGAGCCAACTATATGTTGCCTATGACACATACACCATAAATGTAGACAGAAATAGGTCAAATGAATAAAGATAGAAACATGTATACCATGCTAAAGTAATCAAAAGAAAACTGGAGTTCTTATATTCATGTTTGGTTAAGTAGATTTCAAAGCAAATAGAATGACTAGAGATAAAATGTTTAATTTAATAAACATAAGATTCCTTCACCAGGAGGACAGAATTATGCTAAACATATTGCACCTATTGACAGATGTTCAGAATACATGAAGCAACAGCTGATAGAACTGCAAGAAGAAATAATCAAATTCACAAATACAGTGAAGATTTCAATACTCTTGATAATAGATAGGAAGCATATAGAAGTCTCTATCAACACTATCAACAACTTGATCACATTGGCATTTATAAAATATTACACCCAGCACAAACAGAATATGCATTCTTTTCACATATATGTGGAACATTTACTGAACTAGAATGATGTTTTGGACAGTAAACCAAATGTGAATACAGTTTAGAATGTCTAAAGTCATATAAGGTATGTCTGTGACCACAGGGAATTTAGAAATCAATAATACAAAATCTCTGAAAAATCCTCAAATATTTTAAAACCAAATAACACATTTTTAAATAATTCACAAGCAGAATTAAAAGTATTTTACACTGAATGGAAATAAGCACCAAACATTTCAAAATTTAGATGAAATGCATATAAAGCAATGCTTACAGGATAATTTAAAGCACCAAACACTCATATGAGAAAGTCTCAAATCAGTGACCCATACTTTCATATTATGATGCTACAATATAAAGAGCGAATTGAACCCGAAATAAGTAGAATAAAAGATCAGAAATAAATTAATTAGAAATTAAAAAATAGAGAAAAATCAATGAAATGGAAAGGTTATTCTTTGAAAAGATCAATAAAATTGCTAGAGTCTAGCTAAACTGACCAAAAAAAAAAAAAAAAAAAAAGAAAGAAAGAAAGAAGATACAAATCACCAATATCAGGGGTGAAGATAGAGACATTACCACAGATATTATGTATTATGAACATTAAAGGGATAAATAGGGATGATTATTAACTTTGTCTCAGTAAATCTGATAAATGAAATGATGAATTCCTTGAAAGATACAAACTATCAAAGCTCACTCAAGAAGAATTTGATAATCCAAATATCCCTACACCTAGGAAAGCAATTTGTATTTGTTGTTAAAACTTTCTCAGGAAAAACACTCAAGCCCAATGGCTTCATGACTAAATTTAACTAAACATTTAATTAAGAAATAATATAGGGCAGCCCGGGTGGCTCCGTGGTCAGCACCGCCTTCAGCCCAGGGCGTGATCCTGGAGACCCGGGATGGAGTCCCACGTCGGGCTCCCTGCATGGAGCCTGCTTCTCCCTCTGCCTGTGTCTCTGCCCCTCTCTCTCTCTCTCTTTCTGTGTGTCTCTAATAAATAAATAAAATATTTTTTAAAAAAGAAATAATATAAAGTCTACATAAAGTATTCCCCAAAAATTAAGAGAAGGGAACATTTCTTAATCCAGTTTATGAGTCCATCATTACCCTGATACCAAAACCTGGCAATAAATATTACAAGAAGAGAAAACTGGTAACCCTCACAAACGGAGACACATGAAAAATTATTAACAAAACTTAACGAAATGAATGCTGCAATAAGTAGAAAAGATAGCAAATAATGACCAAGTTTGGTTTAGCCTAGAAATATAGTACTGGTGCGGTATTAGAAAAAAAAATCAACCAATGTAATTTACATCAATAGATAAAGAACAACAACCACCAAAAATCCCCCACAGAATCACTAAAGAAATGCAGAAAAATAATTTAACATATTCTTCGACATCCCCTCATGATGGATGGTTCCAGCAAACTAGGAATAGAAAGGACCTTCCTTAACCTGACTTAGGACATCTGCAAAAAGCCTGCAGATAATAATGTACGTAATGTTAAAGACTGTGAATGGTTTTCCTCTATGATCAAGAACAAATAAGGATGAGAACTCTCAGTGCTCCTATTCCACCTGGTACTGGAAGTTTTAGTATAATAAGGCAAGAGAAAGAGATACAATGCCTAGAGATTGGATGGGAAGATGGGGCCGATCTCTTTTTGCAGATGACATGATCCTCTACATAGAAAACTCCAAACAATCTGCACGAAGGCTTTCTGAGATGTAATAAATGAGTTTAGCCAGGTCACAAGATACAGGGTCAGTACACAAGGTCAGCTGTACTTCTGCAAACCAGTGACGGACAATTGGAAAAAGAAATTTAAAATTCAGTTTTACTTAACAGTAGTTACGTAAGCATGAAATACATACACATCTAGCAAATCATATGCAACACTTGATGTTTAAAACCAGAAAACATTCGAATTGATCAGCTGGTTCTAAAATTCACGTAGAAATCCAAAGAAACTAGAATAGCCAAACAGATATTGAAAATGAACAAAGTTGGAAGACTCACACGATGTGATTTAATGACGGTATAAAGCTACAGTGGTCCAGAAGAAGTGGATTTTAGTAAAAGGATAGAGATATTGATCGGTGGAGCAGAATCGAGACTATAGAAATAGACCCAGGCATATATGGTCAGTTGATTTTCATCACGGGTGATGAAATTCAATAACAATTCAATAATAATCTTTTGAGTGAACGATCTGGACCCGCTGAATATACACATGTCAAAACAATGAACTTGCTCTCTACTTCTCACCACATACAAAATTTAACTCCAGATGGATCTCAGATCAAAATGTAAAAAGTATAAAATGTAAGTGACTTTACTTGTAGAACAAAATAGAGAAAATGCTCGAGCCTTGCGTTGAGCAGACATCGTTTAGATAAGACACCAAAAGTGTGACCAAACAAGGAAACATTTATACATCAGCTTTCATAAAAATTAAGAACTTTTGCTTGCAGAAAAACAGTTTTAAGATAATGAGACGTAATCTATGGACTGGGGAAAATATTTGCAACTATCATATCTGATAAAGATCCATCTTTCCAGAATTTCCTTGCAGAACACTAAAACAATGTATTTTAATAAAAATATGTCAATGGTAATAAAACAAACCAATAAAGAAATGGCAAAAGATTTGAACAGATACTTCCCCACAAAAGATATAAAATAAACACATGAAAAGCTTCTCAACACCATTTGTCATTAGGGAAACGCAAATTCAAGCCACAGTGAGACACCACTGTACACCTGGTAGAATGAATGAGATTTTAGAAAAGACTGAAAACGCCAAGTCTGGTGAGGATTCGTTGATGCTGTGTTTGCAAAATAATACAGCCGTGTGGAAAACGGCTCAGCGGAGTCTTAGAAAGTCACACTCACATGTACCACACGTAGTTGAGAGACCCCGTTCTTAGGGATTTACCCCAATGGTGTGAAAAACTACGTTAGTGCAGAAACCTACACGCAGAAGTTTATCATCTCTCGGTTTGTAATTGTGGGAAGCCGGAAATAACCCAGCTGGCTCAGCTGGAGAACGGATGGACAAATTGGGGTGTATCCATCACGTGCAACGCTACGGAGCAAAAACCAGGAGCAAATGAGTGACTCACGCAGCACGAACGTACGCCACGCGTGTAGGCTCGGGGACAGAGGCCTGACCCAAAGGGCTGTATATTGTACCATTCCTGTTACATGGCATTTTTTTTTTAAAGAAAGCAAAGCCGTAGAGAGACAGAAAACAGGTCAGAGGTTCCTGCAGGTGACAGGTGGGTCCAGAGGTTGACAGCACAGTCACGGGGAAATATCTTGGCGGCACAGGACTGTTCTATACCTTGCCTGTTGTGGTGCTGGCTGCATGACTATATGTTCATCAAAATGGACAGAACTACAGTGAAAAAGAGTGAATTTTAATGTCTGTAAATTGCATGCTTTTTTTTTTTAAGATTTTATTTATTCACGAGACACACACACACACACACAGAGAGAGGGAGGCAGAGACACAGGCAGAGGGAGAAGCAGGCTCCATGCAGGGAGCCCGACGCGGGACTCGACCCCAGGACCCCGGGGTCATGCCCTGAGCTGAAGGCAGACGCTCAACCACTGAGCTACTCAAGAGCCCCAATAAAATGCACGTTAATTTTAAGACTATTTTTTAAAAAAGTGACTCAATTCTGAAATGGGGTGGCCTAAGTGATGAGGCACCCCTCCTTCTTAAGAGGGGCAGGCGAGTGCTGTAACTGAGGTCGTCTACTGGGCCCGCAGCGCCGTGATGGGACACCGGACGTGGGGCAGGGCGTGAGTGGCAGAGGACGGCACTAGCGCGACTTCCATTTATCGGAGATTCTTCTGTGCCCTCCAGCGCCTTCCAGGGCCACGGCTTGGTCTCCACCCTGAGCCCAGGACACAGACCGTGGGCCGCCCTTTCCACAGACAGAGAAGGCGCCTCCTTCCCTTCCCGTCCTCTCGTGCAGGGGCTGGTGTTGCACTGGGCGCGCTGCGGTGCTCCCACGAGGCCGCTGCCGGCTGCGGGGAGGGCTCCCGACGCGGTGTCGACGCCGGGAGAGACTGATTTTGACATGTTCTTCTGACAACTTTGGATGAATTTTCTGCTTCATTAAAAAGCCTTAATTAGATTAACACGGCGTGGAGCAGTATCCTTGACAGATTTTGTGTACTAGCAAACAAGGCCTCCGGTTTTCAAAGACCCTGACAGTAGAGCCCCCGAAGCGAAGTTTCTGGAAGTCTGTGGTCACGAGGGCGGTGAACATGGAGCTTGTGCGAAAGCCCCGTTGGGTTTGGGCGGAGAAGCTGGCGAGAACACGGAGGCAGCCCCCTGTGGACTGGGTCCCTGATGCTCAGGCCCCGACCGCCGTTGCCCGTCCTCCATCCACCCCCCACCCTTGCCTTAATACGTTCCCCTTCCGACCAGACAGCACAATCGAAAACAAACTCCTGAGCAGATGATCCGCCCCAGCACGTCTGATCCTTCGTGCGTCCCCTTTGCACGTACAGATATAGCTTTGTGGGCACGCTTCTCGTGCAAGGGTTGAAAAACGAGGTGCCAGGACTCGCATCTTCAAAAATTCTAAAAATGATAAATTGATCATTTTTAAAGTTCCTCTTTCACCTCTCCCCATATGTTGGATTTAGCAGCACATATGCTCCTGTTGGCATGATAGCCCTCCCGCATTGTGTAGAGCTTCGAACACGAGGGTGGGGGAAGGTAACAGAAATCAAAGGTCTACAAGACTACACAAATTATTAACACTTACAAATCCAGAAGTTTATTGCTTCAAATCTAATGTTTTTAAGTGAGATTTATTGGCATGCAAATTTCATAGAAAAACATCTAACTTTCCACCTGGTCCTCTTCTGCCGTAATAGTCTGGCCAAGACGAGGTCACTTACAGTCTCCCGTGTACGAGCGGGCCTGACATCTTCCTACCACCGCGGGCATTGACATGTGCCACATGCAAACCTACAGATGTTTTGATAAGCAAGAAAAGTTCACCATTAAAAAAAAAAAAAAGAAAAACAAAAAAGTTCACCATCTTCCTTTGCTTAGTAGCGTGAAGCTACAACGCTCTGCTTCCGACGTTTGGGAGGAGCATGGTGTGGGTTTCCTTACGAGTTCCCCCCTCACTGAACCTAAATATACTCAAATAATAAAAAATAAAGGAGTTTCATCCACTTGTTCAGCGTAGGAGAGCTCAGGGCCACTACGTGCCAAGCGTGTCCTGGAGACACAGAGGTGAAAAACACCTGTCCTCAAAGAAGCCACAGGTTAGCCGGCAAGCCTAGGAACTGAGGTCAGCACGCGGGGATCTGGGCATGTCTAGGCAACCGGATTCAACGGGGTTGGGGAGAGGGGCCTACGGAGGGATCCCGGGGTCCCCAGGGCTGCAGCCGGGTCTCGCTGGACAAGCAGATACTTGAATGGAAGGGCCACGGTCAGGTGCTGGGGGAGCGTCCGGGGCGAGCATCGTGCGAAGACGGGGCTCTCCGTGCAGGAGAGCGAGGCCGGCCGGGGGTGGCCAAAGGCTCGAGGCCAAGGAGGTGGAGGCAGAGGCAGAGGCAGAGGCAGAGGAGGCCCAGGTGCAAAGCAGCCCAAAGCTCGTGAAGGCTTTCACGCAGCAGCCTCAGAAATGGGGGCCTGCTGGGGGGCTGAGGAGCTTGGGGGGGCTCCGGTCCAGCCGGAGGTCGCTCGTGCCAACACGCCCCGGGTCGTGGTGTAGAAGGCTCGGGTGGCTCCCGGCGGAGGTGAGCGACAGGAACAGGGCGCAGGGGCAGCACAGGAGGGAGGAAGAGGCCAAGAGGAGGATCCAGGCTAGGCCGGCGAGAGCTTGGGCCGGAGGAGAGGGAGGCGGGTGATGCTCCGTGGAAGCTGCTGAATTTAACTGAAAGAACAAAGGGACAGCAGCTGTCAGCGCCAGTCAAGGATGCGGGGCTCATGGAAGGCTCCTAGAGAACGGCCGTGTCTCCTGAAGATAAACGGCAAAACCATCTCCATGGTGACAGCACATGGTGACAGCACACAGCCTTGTCCCGGGTGATCCTACGCTGAACGTTCTGCTTTACCTTGAACGCTGCGGTTTACACTCAGCAGAGCTGTGTGCTCAGAGGCAGCAGCATCTACACGAGGGACCCAAAGAGTGTCTGGCTTCGCGTGGGCGACGCTGGGTGCCCGGCGTGGGACACTGGGCATTAACCCTTGTGGTTGTGACAGCTGTAGAAATCCTTGCAAAAGACCCGCTCTCGAGGTCGTGCCATATTCAGGGAGACTGAGGCACGGAGTAGCCCGACTGAGGTCTCGCCCGGCTGGCGAGGGCAGGAACCCGAATCCTGGTCGTCCTTGCCACCCCTCCACGAGGCTCTGCGCCTTTCTCTTCTTTCCCCCCGGCCCCCGCCCCTGTGGCTCCGGGCTTCGCCTGAAGGGTCGCCGAGCCCTACACCCTTCAGCACGGCTGGGGAGTCCGAGCCGGCGAGGCGATGAGCGCGGGCCCAGGACCCGAAGGCCTCAGCTCGGGGAACGCGGGGCCCGGGGCCCGCTGGCTCGTGGGCCAAGTGGAAGGCGCAATATCTTCGTTTCAGGGCTTCGGGGAGGATTAAATGAGTTTATGGATGTAAAGCACGAGCGGGGGCGCCTGTCGCCCTCAAGGGCTCTCACTGAGCCGTTTTGTATTGGACCCAACACAGCGGGGGTCCCTGGGTTGGGACAGGACACCCACCCCCCTCCGGAGCTGCCTCGAGGGCCGGGGGGGCACCAACCGCGTGTAGGCCGAGCCGTCGGGCCTGGCCTCGCGGGGAGCCTGGGAGCGAGTGCTCAGCAGCTCGGCTCCTGCATCTGCGCGGGGGGCAAGGCTCCCAAAGCCTCCAGACCTGGGGGCCTCACCCCTGGTGACGCGTGGAGGTGGCCTCACTAGCGGCGACGAGGCTCCCCAGGACGCGGGCCTGCGGCCTAGGAGTTGCCGCGTCGCAAGAGGGTCTGGGCCGCAGGTGCAGCCACTGGCCACAGGCCGGGGACACGAGAGCACCCGGGAGCGCTCGGAGGCTCCCAGCTGGCCGCGTCCTGTGTCCGTGTCCCTAAGGGCCTTTAGGGCTGTGACAGGGATGGCTCCCCAGAGCCGTGTTTCGGGGGACAGGGCCCAGGTGTGGAGTGTTGGAAAAAAAGGTTGAAAGCACCGTTTTCACCCCGACATCTCGGGCTCGCAGAGGAGACCAGAGCCCCAGGGAACTTAGGCAGCGTCCCAAGGTCACGGGGCACGTCAGGATCCTCCAACCTGGTTACTGTCCCTTCCACAGCATCACGGTGCCTCCCTCCCTCCCTCCCTCCCTCCCTCCTCCCGGCCTCTCCAAGGTTTCTGACTTTGATTGCCTGGGTTTAAAAAGGTGAGTCAACGTAGGTGAATCAGTTTTGGGGGCGTTTAACTGAAAACAAAAAGATTAGGACCAAGTTAAAAACATTGGAAGATTAGAGCCTGAGACCGATTGTGCTGGGCGGCCTGGGGGGCTCAGGGGTTGAGCGTCCCCCTCGGCTCAGGGCGTGACCCCGGGGTCCTGAGATGAGTCCCGTATCGGGCTTCCCGCAGAGAGCTGCTTCTCCCTCTCTTTCTGCCTCTCTCTTTGTCTCTCATGAATAAATAAATAAAATATCAAAAAAAAAAAAAAAAAAAGAAAGAAACCGATTGTGCTGGCACTTCCTCCCTACGGAGAATCCAAAAAGAAAGTCAGTATCAAACCATAATATAAATGTACAAAAATCTCCCCCCAAAATTGTCATCGCCAAGGATAAGTGATTCTCATACCTTTTTTTTTTTTTTCAAACATCGATACAAAATCTTAAAAAAAATCAAGCCTCCCCGGATGCGCTGCTGCTCTAAGTGTGTTCACGCCTGCAGACCACACGTACTGCGTGTGTTGGAGGAAGGGGTGCGTTGTCACGGGAGCCCAGAACACAGCCCGGGTGTCACACACGGAGTCATCCTCCTTGTGCCTCCATGCACTTCAGTGTCTTTCCCCCAGAAGGCAGCATCCCCGGCGGTCTCCTCCGGCGACGCGGGCCATGAATCCAGCCACGCTCCCCGTTACCTTGGGAGACTTCTTGAGCCGGTTGGCTGGGTCAGTTGTGCAGGGCTCGACCCCAGAGCGCCAGTGGGACCCAAGCAGGGCGGCTCAGCAGCCAAGGGACACCCGTCAGGGACCCCCGACTCCTGCTTGCATTTTTCAGTCTCCGCCAGGAGGCGAGGAGATGCTCCCCAAACAGCTCATCTCCCCCCCACCAGTGTCTCCTCTGCACACTCCTGGCACCCCCTGGCCTCCCCGAGGGACTCTGTGGTCTTCGTCCCGTGCCCAGGTGCCCCCCCCCCCGGATTCACAGCGAGGGGTGGACGGTGGGGCTGCTCCCCGAGTGGGTCTCCGGGTGTCGCCCCTTCAGTACCCAGGCTGCGTCCAGTTTCCAGGGAGTTCTCTGCACGTGTCTGAACGGCGGGAGAAGCGGGCCTGCAAGAAATCAGAAATTTTACACCCACTCGTCCCATTGTGACTTGGGCACTGTGTTTTACGGTCAAAGTGAATTTTCTTTTTTTTTTTTTTTAATAAATTTATTTTTTTATTGGTGTTCAATTTGTCAACATACAGAATAACATCCAGTGCTCATCTAATCCGGCAAAGCGATGCCCCGTGCCCCGCGGGGCCAGCCTGCAGGACCCTGCGGAGACGCTGGCACCGCGCACCTTGACCTGGGCACCGGCGGGGTCGCAGGCTTCCCGAGCTCTGTGCTGGGCCACCTGCCCGCGACTGCGGCCCCAGCCTCTGCTGACGCTTCTAATACTACGAAGCGCCTTATAATTGGCAGGTTCCTTGACTACAAATGACTTGGTAGCAATCATTCTCCTTGGCAGTCAGGTCGTGTTGCTCGGGGTCAGGCGTACAGATGACTGGACCGGGAGCCGTCAGCCTCTGCACGTGGGAGATGCCTCTACTGTTGGAAGAAAGGGTGCACGCTCCTGTTTTCAACTCTGGGAAACATGTAAAACATCGTTCCGGCCCGAGTGTACGCCCCGCTCTCTCTCTCAATGGCTTTGCCTTCCTAAGGTTGACTTGTTTCTGCAAGTTTGCGCGTCATTAATTCTAACAGAACGGAAAGTCGTTATTAAGTAAGTATAATTGCAGTCTTCAAAGTGGAAACATGCAGATTATTATAAAATGGATTATGGGTGCGGGTTGAAAGAATTTGCCACTTTCAAAGCAATGTCGTGGCCAAGTTATTGATGATGTGGCCACACTTCACTATTAAAGGTATTTACTCTCTAGGTGAGCAGAGAGACCTGAATGCTGAATCCAAGAGCCCGGACCGCAAGTAACCAGATCGTGTTGGGCGGATTGTGACCATTTAGTCTAATAGCATTTTCAGGGCTATAATCTATGGTAAACGATCCCGAGCGTCCTCCCAGAACGCTGATCAGAATAAAGCGAAGGAGTATTTTTCAATTAAATCGTCGAAAGAAGGATCAGGTGAGGGGTGGAGGGTGACAGAGAAGGGAAAAGACTCAGGCACATACCCTGTCCCAGTCCGTGCCGGGTAGTGGCCGTGTGGAACCAGACTCGGTTAGTGTGTTTATGCTCCAAAACCTCAGGACGGGATCCTCTCCCTTAAAACAAGAACAAATGAGCGAATCCAGTGGCCATTCTTGGATACGCACCACACGTGTGCCAGGGTAGCAGGTTGGGGGTGCAGTTCAGGTCTGCGTGATCCTCCCTCTTGAACGCCCCATTTCCCGTTTTGTAAGGACTGAGGGTCTCCCGACGTTTGCAGACATTTTGGGAATGGAAGAGAAAGCCAAACACATACGTAAGGTCATCTCACCCAGGACGTGAGAGGGCCGCGCAGGCCCACGTCACCCGGCGGGCGCTCGGGGAGGCGTGAGCTGCGCAGAACACCGAGCGGCCTCGCACCTGTGCAAACCCCTTAGGACTGTAAATGCGGAGGTTCTGTCCCGGCGAAGGTGTTTTGTTTGCCGTTTTGAAGGAGTTGCTGCCCTTTGAAGGATGAGTCAGACGTGAGCTACCAAACATTTCTGTTAAACGGACCCCGGTATCTGCCGTAGGAATTCCTCTCGCTGTTTTAGGAACGAGCTCTTCTGGACCTGTTGTGCCTAAACAGAATTCTGAAACTGCTGATCACGTCCTGGTCGATCACAGAGCATGGTAGCCTCGAACCTTGGACTGAGAAAGGTGATGCAAGTCATCTGGTTCAGTGTTCTCATTTTGTTGATTAGGACATTGAGGTTCAAAAAGATTAAGGGATCTGCCTTGGCTTATACACACGGTTAATTATATGTGTTTGGGCCCAAGTGGCCTAGTGAGTAATATCACCCAATCCCTCCTCTCGCTGATGAGCTGACGACATACTTGAGGACAGAGGCCACATGTCTGTTTCCATTTCCTCCCCTGGGGTGCAGAACTGGACCATAGAGAAGTATATAGAGGAACGGACTCAAGAAGATACGTCATAGTGAATGTTTCGGGTCCTTATTTATTTATTTATTTATTTATTTATTTATTTATTTATTGATAAGCCAGGCAAGAAAAATATACTGCTAAACAAGGAAGGTTTCTGGTTTTGTCAACACACGTCAGATATGGTTACGTTTTGGTTTAGAGGTCAGATGGGGCACGCCCAGCTGCCACCCCACGGAAACAACAACCATGACCGAGAGAAGCTATTTGATCAGATCACGTTCTCATCCTGATGAGTGTCCCGCACCTTCCCTTTCAGTCCTTTCTTCTTTCGACATCAGAAGGACTCCACGGAGCGCACCACCCCTGCTCTTTACCCAGGCCCGGTGTTGTTGTCTATTGTCTGACATCCAAGAAGACTTCGCTCTTTGTTCCAGCCCACGTTTGTATAACCTGCTGATGCTTCGTTTTGCCTCATGGCACATGACGGTTGCTTCGTTTGTGACTTGGCTTTCATGACTTACTCCAGCCCCGCTTTGTACACCAGCCAAGACATGGCCAAGCCGACGGGGCAGCCATCGTCCCAGGCTGAGCAGTTAAGAAAGCTGTAATCAGAAGGGAGTTACCCCTTCTATCACAATACACAAATTCTCCGAGATTTTAGTAAGGAACAGCCCAAAAGGTAAACTCATCCAAAAGGCAGGACTACAGATGGGGTGTTTTTCTCTTAATTTATGGAACTAATACTTCTTGTCACCCACAACTATTAGTGATGATATGTTGGTGGGATTGATGAGAAGCGTCTGTCCAAATTGTTCAGAGTCAAGTGAGTAAAACAGCCGCGGTGGCAGAGACTGGCTAGATGGTCAACGTTTCCCATTTCTATTTCTACTTCCTGGGGGCTCAGGAAAACTACGCATCCCAGCTTCTTTTCTGCTGTCCAGGGGATCATATGGCGAGCTCCTGGCAATGGAATGTTGACGGAAGAGATTCTAGGCCTAGTCTGAAAACACAGGTGTCTTTACGGTTCAGTATGTCTGCTGTGACGATGAACTCACGGGATAGGAAGAACCTGGATCTCTGAGTCACTGCCTGGAAATGAGCTTTCCGAGAGATCCACCCAACTTCTACTGGATTGTGACTTGAATGAGAAAGGAAACTTTGTTGCATTAAACCACTGGAATTTGGATTTATTTTGTGACTGCAGCACAATCTATATTACACATGATTATAAAACAGTGGAATAGCTTACCCCAAATAGAGCTTTCCCCAAATAGTATGCTGTCCCCAAGGGGAGCGCCTCTTTTATCCTGGGGAATTACACGCTATTTTCTATAAAAGAAGATGTGTAAGATGAATCTTAAAAGTCTCCATCCCCCTCCATTTTCATCATTCTCTTTTGGATTTTTCCTTTGTATATCCACTAATTGAAAATAAAAAGAGGAACCTAGGAGAATATTGCATGTGAATTGACGTCTTTGGCCGTGTTTCAGGAATGAGTTCAGGAAGTCTGAAAGTCTGCTTGATTCATGTAGGAGGAAATTAGGTGCTAATTATTACGTGGAGACAAGTTGCTGAGAAGGAAGAGCATCAGAATAAGCATCTCGGAGTTTATGTCTAGTCTTTGGAACCGAGTAATGTTAGTGTAGGACCGGAGACCTGTGCTTTGGAAACAAATTTGTTCTAGGTCTTAAGCGTTTTCCTTGAGAACGTTCACACACAGAGGCCAGTCTTAAATGCGCTGGCGACTGGCGCCATTTGGTCAGAGCAGACCTCCTGCTTCAGCACTTGGGCGAGTCTACTTTGGATTACTTACTTGCTTTTTGAATATAACAAGCCCTACTATTCCAGGTACTGTTCTAAGTACTTTATAAACATTAACTTATTTCCGTGAGGTACTTGCTAGTATTATTATCATTTTAAAGGTGAGGAACTGAGGCACAGAGAGTTCAAGATTACATATCGCTCGCTAGCAAGTGCTGGGACTAGGATTCGAAGCCAGATTGTATGGTTGATCCCGAACGTGCCACCGCTTTGCTGGGAACGTGCTGGGTTGCTTTTGCTAATTAGTAATAGCACAGGCAGCAATGACCATTTATCGCACTCATCATGTGCCAGGCACTGTTCTGAATTAACTGCAGGTATCGTCTCCTCGATGCTCAAAGCCACACTGTGAGTGAGCATGACCATTACTTCCATTGTCTAGACGAGGAAAGAGGAAATGCGAGAAGGAGCCAGAAGATGTGTGGTAAGAGGACACGCAGAGCTGTGCTGGAATGCAGGCAGGCCTGGGGCCTACTCTGAGCACTTTGCCACTGTAACACGCGTCCTCTCAACGGTTGGGGTGCAGGATTTTTCTGGCCTCGGATGCCGGAAAACTCCCTTGAAATCAAGAACCAGGGGTCTTTTGCCTTTGCCTCTTCCATCTTCGAGGTCAGTGAGGTAAGTATTGGCTACCTTCGTGGTCTGGATTAATCTTCTCTCCTTTACTCACGGAAGCTCTGACAATTACTCGACTAGCAATCAAAGTCCATTTGAAAAGCCAGATTTTTTTCAGTGAAAACATCTTCCTTTCCCTAAGTTATGATGCAATGAACTTCCTTCTGACGTTTCATTAGAAACATAACATCGAAAAAGTGTCATCAGTCTATTCCTCCTGAAGCTTTACTGGAACAGACTTTTATTTTTTTTAAAAGATTTTATTTTTTTATTTTTTAAATTATTTTATTATTTATTTATTTATTCATGAGAGACAGAGAGAGAGAGAGAGAGGCAGAGACACAAGCAGAGGGAGAAGCAGACTCCATGCAGGGAGCCTGACGTGGGACTTGATCCCGGGTCTCCAGGATCACACCCCGGGCTGCAGGCGGCGCTAAACTGCTGAGCCACCAGGGCTGCCCTGGAACAGACTTTTAATGACAACGTGATATCTTCTTTGGTTTTTGCTTTGTTGTCTTGTTTCCTGATTTTAGCTTTAGCCACAGGAGACAACTTTAAACAGCTTGCATTTTGTAGTAAACATCTGATAATATGCGCAAAACAGAAGAGCCTCGTACTGTGGTAATGACTTTTAACCTAGAGATAGGAAGAAAATGCTAGAAGTATTATGCTTATTTAAAATTGGTTAATATTAGGTTATTGCAGATAGCACAGTCATTATGTAGTGCTGCACTACATACTTTTTTTTTTCTCAGAGATTAGCTAATTGTGTATATCAATTTCTATGATTTTAACACGTTTTCTTTCTTGGAATTTAATAAGGATTTTTGAAACACGCATAACCTCATCACATATGATAATTGCCTAAAATAAACCAAAGCCACCAACCAAACAACACACACAGTGAAAACAATTCAAAACACAGCTTACTTTTGGAGAAAACTCGTGGAGACGCCTCTGGAACTACTAATCTCATTATAACTCTGGATAATTTGTTCAATCTCTCCTAGCCTCTCCATCTAATCTTTGGAAGATCAGATGGAATTATGACATAAAAATATTAAGCACCGTGGATAACAAAGTGGCTTTATTCAACGTCCCTCCCTCCCTCCTGCTTTCCTTCCATCGTCCCTCTATCCCCCCCTTTCCCTTCTTTTCTTCCTCTCTCTGCCTCCGAGATGTCTTCAGGGCACAGTCAGAGAAAGGAGAAGAAAAACAGAGGAGGAGAAGGTGAAATGAGGCCGCTTTTGATAAGCCTGGGATTACGTTGGGAAATGTGTTTCTTACGTGGCGATGCCCCCGGGCCATTTCAGCACCCGGAGGAAGGGGGACGGATCTTGCAGAGGAAGCATCATAGACCCGGGATTCTGTGCGCTGGTGCATTTGTTCTCAGCGTTGACTCCCATCCGGGGATTCTCCTGGGCGAGGAGGATGAAAGCCCCTTCCTCTAACCGCAGCAGGTGTACTGATATTGCTAACGCCAGAAAGAAAAAGAAATCAGATTGAAACAATGTAGGTGGCTAGGATTCATGAAGTAGAGTCCTGGTTCCTAAAGCCATTTTTGTTCCCAAGTAAAGCAGGTAACCAGCTCTAAGTAGTACCAACTGGAAGAAGGCAGGTGCTACCGCAGAAATAATTTAGGGTAGACTCAGACCCCAAAGACTACTTTGAACAAGTGCATAATCAAAATCATGGACTTTCTGCAACCAGCAACAAGTAAAGGAAGGTGTAGGCGAGTGACAAGTGGACCCCAAGGTCAGTCCTGGATTGGAATTGTTCCCTGAGCCCCTGGGACGAGTTTATTATTGCCATAAATTGCCACAGATCAGTTGCTTAGAACATTCCACATGTCTTATCTGGAAGTTTCCACGGCATCAGAAGTCTGGGCGCAGCCTAGCTGGGGCTTCTGCTCGTTCTCACGAGGCCCCAGTCAAGGTGTGAGTCGGGCTGCCTTGTCATGCGGAAGCTTCCGGGAGGAAGGTTCTGCTTCTCATCTCTTTTAGGTTGTTGGAAGAATTCACTTCTTCGTGGCTTATAACCGAGGCGTCCAATTTGGCTGTGTGTAGCCTGGAGCTGCCCTGAGGTCTTGGAGGGTGCCGACAGGTGGGCCCCAGCTGGGCAGGCCTCCTCTACTCCCCCAAGCCAGCTAGAAGAATCGCTCCCCCGAGGAAGGACCCAGCCTCTCTTGTAAAGACTCTCCCCTGATTCAGTCACACCCACTCAGATAACTCCCCTTGTGATGAACTCAGAATCAGCCTTTTTGGGATTTTAATTACACTCACAAATCCTTTCATCTGGTTAAGAGTAACTAAAAATGGGCATAGGAATTCCTGTCTACTCTTCACGTTTGTATGGTTTCATTTAAACTATGCAACTTGTATCACCCCACAAACTGGTGGACAACCTATAGGAGCGGCTTGATCCCTACCAATGAACCCTTTCTCATTGGTAGGGTTTTATATTGACTTAAGTCAATATGGCTCATCTGTATGCATTTGTTTATTCATTCATTCCACAAATATTTAATGATCGTTGACTATGATCCAGGCGTTATTTAAGTGCTGGGGGTTTCACCACAAGCAAAAAGATTAGAAATAATCTACCCACCTATGAGCTTTATATGTTAGAGGAGCAGAGAGACTCCTCTAACATATAAATATATATAATATAATATTATAACCATGTAATTTATAAAAGAAAATCTCTATTACGTTTGGTAGTGGTAACTGCTAAGGAGGCGGATGGGCGGGTTGATATTTTAGAGACTTTGCGTAGGGAAGGTACCTTCTGTAGGAAGGTAGCATGTGAATAAAGGCCTGAAGAAATGAGGGGATAAGTTATGTGGGCATTTGAGGGATGAGCATTCTAGGCGGGAAGAAAAGCAAGGTCAAGGCCCTGATACTGAGAATGTGCCTGGTGGCCCTGGAGGGGCTGCCGCAGAGTAAGCCAAGGCCCCGTGAGGGAGATGCAGTGACACAGCAAATGAGATACTGGGTTAAGCCAGGTTCTGTAGGTCTTTGTAGGGAATTTGCTGATGTCCCTAAAATGGGAGCGATTGGGACATTTTGAGCAGAGGAGTGGTCTGGTTCCCCTTTACCAGGGCCACTGGCTGCTGTGTGAGAATAGACGGAGGGAGTCAGGAGTAGAGCTCAGAGACTACTAGGTGGATGATCAAGGTGAGAGATCACGGTGGCTTGAGCCCGTCACGGATGGTAAAAATGGAAGGTAAAACTGAAAGAGTTTGCTGACACTTCATGGGTACGTTGTAAGAGAAAGAGCGAAGTCAAGGGTGCCTGTATCCACATCTGTCTGTGTATCTATAGCATTTCGCTGACCACCCACCTGCCGTACAATCTGTGTGAAAGAATGTACACGTGTAGGCATATATGGTGGGCTGCATTGGACTTACTCTAAGTCAGTTGTGTTTGGTAAAATAAAAAATCCCACGGACTTGTATTTTGTGACATATTCCTTGTTATTATGCTAAGTTAAACGCACACAACAGTGTATACTCTGTTTTATTGGCAATTTAAGAGGGTTTTTTAAAAAAGATTTTATTTATTTATTTGAGAGAGAGGCAGAGAGGCACGAGCTGGGGGAGGGGCTGAGGGAAAAGGACACGCAGACTCCCCGCTGAGTGTGGAGGCCGACGTGGAGCTCTATGCAGGCTTGATCCCGTGACCCCTAGATCATGACCTGAGCTGAAGTCAGATGCCCAACCGACTGAGCCACCCAGGGGCCCCTTAAGAGATTTTTCAAGCATAGTTTTTATTACATGCAGTTTTTACCTTTCAGGTTCATTTTAGAATCCTACTCCTGAGAGAGACGTGCTTTTGCTTTAAGGCTCTGCCCTGATCTTAGCGTCCATGGTGATGGTGCTCAGGGCATGCTGCATAAGTGACCAGCGTTCCTTTGAGAGTTCTGTCTTCAAGGGCTTGCTCCCCTCCCCTGCGTGTGTGCAGAGCAGAGCTGACATGGAAGGAGGGCTGCTTCCCAGGTCCGTCCTCTCTGACCACCGTGTTCTATGCTGCTGAGGTCAATGGGATCCTCTCAAGTCCGGTGACCAGTACAACAAAGAACATTTAAAATCAAAATTTTACAAAGACAATAACATACCCTGATTCAAAGTACCTGGTCATACTCTTGACGGGGCTATATATTAATTGATAAATAATCATATGGACAATATGCAAATGTATGCATAAATATTTATATGTACTTGATCCTAAGTAACACCAGCTCTATGGTCTTGTTGCTGATACCAGCCTCTCCTCACTGGGCAATCATTAGATCCTCTATCATCTCTCCAGAAACGGTGACCTTTAAGGCATATTGGAGCATAGTAATCTACGAGACAGAAATATTTCAGCTGGAGATGAGACAACATTTGGCCTAGTGGCTTAAGTAAGAGAGGGAACCTTACTGGCCCCTGTAACTGAACAGTGCAGAGGTAGGATCGACCAGAGACCATTTATGGATCTCATTCTCCACTAGGTCTCTAGCTCTGCCTTTTGGCACGCTCCGGGGCTCTGACCTCTAGCTTGTGTGGCTTTGACCCCATATGGCTCTGTCTGTGATAGAAGCAAGGGCTGCCATGTTGCACACTGTGCCCTCAGCTACAACCATGGGAAGGAAAGTCTATATTCCGGCACTTACAGACAAACTTTGGGGCATTTTCATTGGATCAGCATAGGTCCCATGATCTGGGACCTAGCTCTTTGCCAGGAGAAGGCAATGCACTGATGAGCTTAGACTTGAATTTCTTGTGCATTCCTGAAAGGACTGTGGCTAGGAGTTGGGAGAAGCAGGCTTCTCGCAGGGGGCCCGTTGCAGGCTCCCCGCAGGGGATCCCAGATCCGGGATCATGCCTGAGCTGAAGGCAGACGCTCAACCGCTGAGCTACCCAGGTGTCCCATAAACCAATCCTTAATGTAAAATATGGATGAAACTCTTAGGAGTTGTTAAGGTGAATTCCTGCTTCTTTGTCCAGTGTCAGTTTCCTTTGATGTTTATTCTGGGTTGACACTGTTGAGATTTTATAAGCTTTTACTGAACTGGCCACTACTTATATAGAGATTACATCCTACTGTAAAAAAATCTGGATTATTTTTTCTCTGTAGTGTCATAATTTTGAAGATATAAGAATAAATCCCAGGTGAAGTGTTAAGTCAAATTATATTAAAGTAAACATTCCAAAGGTGCTTCCTGGGTCATGCTATCAACTCTTTTTCCAAGTTTATAGGAGTTGAGATTTTGCTTTTCAGACTGTTTCATGCTTGTTTACGTGTGTTCAGTGTGACTAGATCACTCTCCCGGGCTCTGAATCAACTTTGAATTGTATTCTATCTACTGCCTCTGAGTTAAAATGCTTAATTGCTTAAAGGAAAGAAATATTCTCTGAGCTGCTTGAACCCTAATAATCTTTGACCAGGAGCAACTATTTTTAAAAAGTTTGTACATCCCACTTGATATTCATGTTCACTCAAGATAATAATCAGTGATGTTTTGGGGGTGGTGCCATATGTCATGTACTATTTTACATACACTCCCTGCTTGAATTCCTCCAACATCTCTATAGGGGTAAGTGCTGTTATCAATTCTATTTTATAGACAAAGAAATAAAAACAAACGGAATGAAGTTGCTTTTCCAAGGCCATAAACCTGTAAAGTATCAGCATTGAAACTTCAGCTCACTGACAATGCCTCTGCCCTTAAATGCCCCGTGAAATTTATTCCCTTCCCAAGTGGCTGTTTTACTGTTAATACGGGGCTATATGTGGATCAAGTATTACTATTGCTTTACTGACAGGAAATTGAGTGGTATAGTTGCCCTAGTCAGATGTCTGATATTAATAATTATATTACTGTCCTTCCATTTCTTCCTTCTATGAAATCTGTATCATGGCAGGTAACCAATTTTTATAGATGATCAGAGCCTATACTTCTTGTTTGGCCTAGGGAGGTTTTTTCCCACCTGTTAGACCATGCTTTAACATGTCTCCTATTGTTGATTAGGGAAAAATGTTTTTATATTTCCTCTTAAAAATTAGGATTGGGTCTGGGAAATATTTAGGAAGATATATATATATATATATATATATATATATATATATATATATATATATATATATGTTTTATATGTAAGGTAGACTTTATTTATTTATTTATTTATTTATTTATTATTTATTTATATTTATTTTTGAGAGAGTACAAATGGGGTGGAGGAGACAGCTGGAGAGGGAGGGAGAGAATCTTAAGCAGGCTCATGCCCAGTATGGAGTCCAACATGGGGCTTGATCTTACCACCCTGAGATCATGACCTGAGCCAAAATCAAGAGTCAGATGCTTAGCTGACTGAGCCATCCAGGTTCCCCAGGCCTTTTTATAATCAAATTCAATTAATTATCTTTGCCACATGCTAGTGTTAGCATTCATAGAATACGTTCATTTGGAACCAATCTTAAAACTGAAGCTATCAAAGAAAGGGATAAGAATTAAAAAATATGAGTTCATTTGATTTCCTAAGACTCTTCAGGTAGGCTGTTCTAGTTCTCATTTATCTTGCAGGTTATTTCAGCCAAAATAAGCTAAGTTAAAATCCTATGAGCCTTCTAAATCTGTAGTTCCCGGAAACAGATGTTAAGGCTTCATGATATGTGTGAAAAATGACAAATATATTAACCCTCTAGAGGGTCCTAACCCTGATTTCTCAGTCTAGCATCCAGAATCTTACTCCTACTTGGAGGGAGACAGTAGACGACAATGCGTGCCTCAGTCTAAGAGAATAAGAAATAAAATCATGAAGAAACCTGAGATTTAAGGAGAACATGCCATAGGAAGGAAAGGCACAAATAGAACATGCATAAAAGAGGATGTAGGATTAATGAAACACATAGAGCAAGAATTTAAAATAAACATACTCTTTGTTGTCAGAGAGATAAAGGAGAACATAGGAAACATAAAATAGATCAGATAATTATGAAGAAACAACTAAAAGAGATCTGGAAATAAAATTGTTAAACTGAACTACTGCATGGATGTGTTGAACAATAGAATATATATATAGCTGAAGAAAAACAAAGTAAGCTGTGTGACCAAGCTGAAGAATTCTGCTGAAAGATGTGAGGAAATGCTAAGTAAGTGGAAAGAATAAAAGAAAGATTAAGAGGGAGGACAGAATTAGAAGTATCAAGGAAAACTGAAAGGACTTTCAAAAGGAGAGCAAAGAATAAATTCAGGAGATAAATTAGCAGGAGAAATAATGAATAAGAGCTTCCCAGAAATGGACAAAGATATGAATCCTTAGGTGGAAAGGAATCACAGAGCACTGATAGAATTGATAAGAAAATACTACACCTACACCCATTATCATGATAATTGAGGATGTAAGAGACAACAAAATCTTCTAAATTGCTCCAGAAAGGAAAAACCAGGCACCTAGAGAGTCAGTGACACCATCAGTCTTTTCAGCAGTAGCACTGGATGCAAGAAGACAATAATAACTTCAAATTGTTGATGGAAGATAACTTTGAACCTATGGTTTATTTTAATTGTTATTTAAAATTATTACAAAGTACATCAAGGTCTCATTAAGTGCATTGTACAAGACAGTCTTAATAAATTCCAAAAAATCAGTATCATTCAGGACATGAAATCCAGCCCTAATTTAAGAAAGTCAGGAAACAAAAACAAAGTCTAAAGTCTAGAAAGCATACCAAAATACTCTTTATATTATTAAAATATCCTTGGTAAAAAGAGAAAATCAGGGAAACTATAAAATATTTAGGCTAAATGGCAGTGAAAGCAGCCTGTGCGTGTCACCACCTGTGGGATGCATGATAGAAGGAAATTAATAATAAACTTGGAATATTTATCAGAGAAGAGCTATTGAAATAAATTCGCTCAGTGTTCAAATGAAGAAGTGAGGTAGAGAGTAACAAGAAAATCCTAAGAAACAAGAGGAAAGGAATAATAAAAGTAAACATAGAACTGGATAAAATGAGATCACATGAAGGTTAGGGAGGATCCACAATTGTCAAAACTTGTTCTTTATAAAGACAGGTAGAGGGCAGCCCGGGGGGCCCAGCGGTTTAGCACCGCCTTTGGCCCAGGGTGTGATCCTGGAGTCGCGGGATTGAGTCCCACGTCGGGCTCCCTGCGGGGAGCCTGCTTCTCCCTCTGCCTGTGTCTCTGCCTCTCTCTCTTTCTGTGTCTCTCATAAATAGATAAATAAAATCTTTTTTAAAAAAGGTAGACGAACCAATGGCAAGACCTATAAAGAAAAATGATACGATTTAAATAAAATTTGGAGCAAAAAGTTAGAAATAAACATATACCTAAGGCATACTTAAAACAGACACTTTAGGGGCGCCTGGGTGGCTCAGTTTAGGGGCAGCTGACTCCTGATCTCAGCTCACGTCTTGATCACAGGGTCGTGAGTTCAGGCCCTGCGTGGAGCCCACTTAAAAAAAGATGAGGTGGGGGAAAAAGTGAACACTTTATGATATCACTTATATGGGAACCTAAAAAAGTTGAATGAGTAGAAACCAAGAGTAGAATGGTGGTTACCAGGGGCTAACTGGTGGGGGAATTGGGGAAGTGTTGGTCAAAGAGTATAAACTTAGAAGATGAGTAAGTTCTGGGGACCTAATGCACAACATTGTGGTTAAAATTAACAATAGTATTATATACTTAAAGGTTGCTAAAAGAATAGATCTTAAATGTTCCTACTACAAAAATGAAATCATAATTAAGTGACATGGTGAAGATGTTAACCGACACTACAGTGATAATAATAGAGCAATATAAAAGTATATTAAATCAACACATTGTACACTTTACACAGTGTTATATGTCAATTACATATCGATAAAGTGGGACAATAAAAAAATATTATGCAAATGATATCGAATAAATTTGAAAACTTTGATATAAGAGATAAGTTCCCCTCAAACGGCAAAAAAGATAAAATTAAGGGAAAATTAAAATAGATTAGTAACCACTAAAGTGATTGAAAAAGACTTTCAAAATTTCCTTGCTCCAGAATTCCAGATAGTTTTATAGATGTATTCAAACTCTCAAGGATTAGATAATTTCTTTCTTATCCATATTATTATAGAAAAATAGAAAGAAGAAGAGAAAGTTTGAGGAATTAAGTTTATAGGCCAATTCCACTTTTGAATACTGATGTAAATATCCAAAGAAAATATTAGCTAAGCAAATACAGGAGTGCGTTACAGCTGTATTATGATATAATAGCTAATGTGTCCTCCGAAATGCTTGCAGGATTCAACACAAAGCAAAATCTATTCTCTTGACGGGTAAAGAAAGTAACTGGATAAATGTTAACAATTATTTATGTTTAAAATGATTAGAAAACAAGCAATAGAAATTAGTTTTCTTAATAACAGCTATTAAAAGAATCCTATAGAGTACAACGTATTTAATGGAAATAATTAGCCATATTAGCTTTAATGTAAAGAACAAGACAATGATTTTTTCCATTCAGCCAGTTCCTACAGGCAAGGTGATCAAGTCATTCTGGTTTGCCTGGGACTTTCCTCAATTTAACACCGCATCCTGGGAAACTCTTCAACCCCAGAAAATCTTGGTGATTTGACAGGGACAGTCAGCAGTAAGTCTCATGTCCTAGAAGCCCACCTAGACACAGGCAAAGTGGGGCAGTTGGTCAACCTACTACTGGTCATGACCAAAGCAATAACATAAGAAAAAGACACATGAAGTATAATGATTGGAAAGGAAGAGACAGATTTTTTATTATTTAGGAAAGTATGATAATTTACATATAAACCTTAATACAATGCAAAAAAAATGCTGGATCTAAGATCAGCAATAAAAATCAACAGGATACATCCATAACAAACCAGGGAATATAGAGTAAATACCATTTGTACAAGCAACAAAAATTGTGAATTATCTAGGGATTGTCTAAGAAAGTGTGCAAAAATATTTGTGAAAAAAAAATGCTAACATTGCTTTAAAGTACCTAAAACAAAAATCAAATGGTGGAAAATATTATATTCATGAATGAGATAATTTTGCATTGTAAACATGTAAATTTCTTTCACATTAATTAATAGATTCAAAGCAATTCTAACCAAAATTCCAGCAAAATTTTTGGAGAAAGGTGGCTTAGAAAATTACTTTAAAATTGTATACAGAAGAAACTCCTCAAATGGATAAGATTTTGAAAAATAAGGATAAAATAGATTGGAGAAACCAGGTCCACATATTAAGACAAAATACAAAATCCATAGTAACAAGACAATGTAGTAGTACAACAACAGACAAATAGACACACACACAAAATCAGAGAGACCAGAAACAAACCCAAATTTAAACAAATTGGTAATTGAAATGGATATACAAATTCGTAGAGAAATGATTAAGTAATTGGTTACGATGTAGGAAATCAAATGGATTTCCTATTCTCTATCATATAACATACTATTTCTGAGTGCAACAATGAGGATTGTTGGTGCTCCAGAGACTCAACTGTCAGGTGCAATAACCTCCCTCATATGGACGTGCCTCCTCATATATGAGGTGGGACTAACTAGAGGTAACTAGCTGTGGCTATTCAATTTATGCCAGTTGCCTAAGCAGTCGTTAATGGAATAGCAACCAAAAATATTGTGTTAAAGATTAGGTAGCAGACACACATGTTGAAATGGTGAAAAGTCAGAAACCTGGCAATATCAGTTGCCAGTGAGAATACAGAGCTACCAGAACTCTCTTAATTGCTCGTGGGAATGCAAGCGGCGTGGTCACTTTAGAAGATAGGCGGCGTTTTATAAAGCAACACACAGTCTCACCATATGATCGAGGATTAGCAGGCATGTACCTAGATATTTACCCAAATGATTTGAAAGCCTACGTCCACACGAAAGCCTACATGTAATGTTTATAGCTGATTTATTCATTATCATCAGAAACTGGAAACAACTAAGACATCTTTCATGTGTAAATGGTAGGATGATTGTGATATATTCATACAGTAGAATAGGACTGAATGATAAGAAATGAGTGAACAGGCAACAATACATTATGAATAAGAATTAAGCACTTATTGCTAAATGAAAGAAAATAGCCCGGAAAGGCTACACACTGTATGACTCTATATGATAATCTGGAGAGGGCAAAACTATAAAGGTGGTACAAACGATCATTGTTTGCCAGGAGTTTGGGTGGGGAGAATAAAGGGAATGAATCAAGTAGAGGGGATTTTTTTTTTTGAGGTGGTGAAACTATTCTGTATGATGTTGTAATGGACACATGACACCATGCATTTGTCAAAACCCATAGAACTTGACTGGATATTAGTGAAACCTTAGTGTATGCAAATTTAAAAATCATTTAGGATGTTGGGAGATCTCATGGTAGATGCAGAATGTGGCAAAATAATCTGATTGTATTCCGAATTATGAAACTACCTCACTGAAGGGGTAGCGAGGAAAGGTGCTGACTTATGTGATTCTAGTATTGAGTGCAATCTATGATATGAAAAAAAATCCCAGAGGTACAGCCATACATTTATACTGGGGTAGAAAAATTAAGGAAATAAAGAAATAGTGTATGACTGTAGCTGGGTTTCTCACGATTGGGATGCGAATTTACATAGAAGTGTGGGGAAGGGCCTACCATGGTACATATGATAATGGATCCGAATTGGAGACATCATTGTTAACTTATGATTGGCTTAGTATTGATATCGGTGGCTACACGTAGAAACACTTTTAGATAATGTATGTATCCCAATTAGGATACACATATACATATTTCTTTGCTTCGTATGCAGAGAAAGTCTAGAGGCAACAGCACCCCATGAGCAGTGGCACGTCTATCACCCAGATTCTGGTTTCCACTACCATTCTCTACCGAGAGGAACCAGGCTGAATTAGAGAAGTGGCTGATTTTAGCACTGAGGAAGGATATACACAAGATGAACCTGGAACATCTTCTAGTACCAGAAACTTGGGAAAAGCTCAAAACAAAAACAAAGACAAAAACAAGCCACAATCATTGGGGTTTGTCAAAAGGATCAAGAGCCAACTGAAAGAGTTCCTGATGTCCAAAGCAGAAAATGATTTGAGCAACAAGCAATAGAAAATATTGGATTATACTGTAGGTATAAAATAAATAGCTACGAGTCCATAGCAATATAAGCAAGTGATCAAATAAATAAATGAGGGAGAGGGATCCCTGGGTGGCGCAACGGTTTGGCGCCTGCCTTTGGCCCAGGGCGTGATCCTGGAGACCCGGGATCGAATCCCACATCAGGCTCCCGGTGCATGGAGCCTGCTTCTTCCTCAGCCTGTGTCTCTGCCTCTCTCTCTCTGTGACTATCATAAATAAATTAAAAAAAAAATTAAAAATAAATGAGGGAGAAGAGCCAAACCTATGGAGAAGAGATCCAAATAATTTCCATAGATACTTCACTCTCATAGAGGTGGAGCGTAACTCTCTTTTTCTTAAGTGTGGCTGTGCAGAGTGCCTTCTTTCCAAGAGCACAAGGGAAGAAAACAAGAGTAGTTTTGAGTGGAGACACCTGAGAAATACTAAATCAGCCATGTGTGGAGTTGAGCATCAGCCAGGTAAGGAAGTAGTAAGTCTTGTTGATAGCGTGTACCCTTAATGTGACGAGACGACGTCTTAGCCCCGTGATCTTAATCCCCCGAACCAGTAACCCCAGGGCAATTATGAGTATCAGTGCCAGATAAATTCCATTTGAGGGACATCTGCAAAGTAGTTGATCAATACTCCTCAGAAAGATCAAGGTCGTCAAAAATAAGGAGAGGCTGAGAATCTGTCATAGCCGAGAGGATGCTAAGAAGACATGACAATTATATTTAAAGCAATATTCTGGGTGAGATCCTGGAACAGAAAAAGAACATTAGGCGAAATGCTAGGGCAATCTAAAAGAAAAAGTATAAACTTTGGTTAGTGATAGTGTATAAATATTGGCTCAGGGGATCCCTGGATGGCTTAACGGTTTAGTGCCTGCCTTTGGCCCATGGCGTGGTCTTGGAGTCCTGGGATCGAGTCCCACATCAGGCTCCCTGATGAGCCTGCTTCTCCCTCTGCCTGTGTCTCTGCCTCTCTCTTTCTGTGTCTTTCATGAATAAATAAACAAAATCTTTAAAAAATATATTGGCTCATTAATTGTAACGTATGTACGATAGTTATGGTATTTGTCTCTGATTGACTTATTTTACTTCGTGTAATGCCCCGTAGATCCATCCATGTTCTTGCAAATGGCAAGATTTCATTCTGTTGATGGCTGACTAATACTCCTGTGTGTGTGTGTGTGTGTGTGTGTGTGTGTGTGTGTGTGTATCACCTCTTCTTTATCTACTCATCAGTTGATAGATATTTGGGCTCTTTCCATACTTTGGCAATTGTTGATAATGCTGCTGTAAATATCAGGTGTGTGTGTCCCTTTGGATCAGTATTTTGGTGTCCTTTGGGTAAATACCTGCTAGTGCCATTGTTGAATTGTCAGGTAGTTCTACTTTTAACTTCTTGAGGACCCTCCGTCCTGTTTTCCAGAGTGGCTGCACCAGTTGCAGTCCCACCAACAGTGTAAGAGGGTTCCCCTTTCTCTGCAACAACAACACCTGTTGTTTCTTGTGTTGTTGATTTTAGCCATTCTGACAGGGATGAGGTGATATTTAATTGTAGTTTTGATTTGTATGTCCCTGATGATGAGGGGGTGTTGAGCATCTTTTCGTGTGTCTGTTGGCCGTCTGGAAATGTGGCCATTTGGAAAAATGTCTCTGCCCATTTTTTAGCCGGGAGTTCATATTAACTTCAGAATAGCGGGGGTGTGATGACTCTCTTTGAAGCTTTTGGTGGCTGTTCTTAGATGAAAGACGAGAACTAGGGACTATGGATGGATGTTAAGGGAGGGTAGACTTTAGTTCCCTGGAAGAAAATACATACTAGTGATTAGAATGGGATGCGGGTGAAATGGCCGCCTGAAGTCGGCGTCTCACATCTGTAAAAATTTTAAGCAGGGTCTGCTTTTCAGATCTATCACACGTGGAAGAGTAGATGAAATGCTGGATGAGAGGGTTAGAATAGTCTGACTGAGAAGGTTGGAATTGTCTCTACTGAATGGGACATTCCAGGTCTCTACTGAGTTCACAGTGTGCTCTTGCAACCCAGGTTTGCTTTCCACTCACTCATCCATTCATCCAACAAATATTTGTCAATTGCCTACCAAATGGTTGATACGATCCGTCCTCAAGCCCTAGGTGTACGGCACTGAGCAAATAGAACGAGGCCCGCCCTTCGTCCAAGGAGAGCAGTGACCTTCTGTGCAACAGGTCACAGATCAGGGATGGTTCATGAAAGCCCCCCCCCCCACTTTTTTTTCTTAGTCTCCAAGGCTACTATTATTTTCTTTAAAATAGAATCATCTAGGAGGAATGAAATCCTAAGAATTTTTAAGGCTATAAAGATACTTCAAGGGCATACTTTACTCTTACACTTTTTTTTTTTTTTTTTGGTGGGGGGAAGGAGAAATCTGGCGTTGTTGGGCAGTATCTTCCTTTGCCTAACCTTGGTTACCACTCTCCCCAAGATAGATGTAAGAAGCTAAAACTGCTGTGTCGAAGACAAAAATGTGTATAATTTAAAGAGAAGTGGGTCATTAAAAATTCTTATCTTCCTTATTCCTATAAAGTATCATGTAATTTAGGGAAAGTCATTCTTTTTAGTTCTGTTTTGGGGCTAATAATTCTCCTTTGCGAAAAACCACAGATGTTCTCCAGTGAAACTGTTATGTGAAGTCCAAGCGATTGCAGGAATTTAAAGAATTTTGCTTAGATATTCATTAATTTAGGGTCAAAAAGAGGTCAACTCATCTCAAGAAAAGAGGCAATATTTTATCCAATGCCTACTATGTAAATTTTAAATTTGTGATTTGATTCACTACCTACAACAACCCTTGGGGGCTGAGAGTTTAAATGATTTACTCATCTAGTCTAGCTAACTGAACTGAAGTGGAGGAGCTAGGCATTAAGCCCGTTTTAAAACCTCAGAGTTCCTTCCCCACAATCAGACTTCTGGATGTGATGAAAGACATCAGGAGCCCTATTTTACAAGCTTCCCTTGGCCTTCAAGACAGATTCATTTTCTCTACAGATATTTCTCAGAAAATCTACCATATTTCAGATATCACGCTAGACGATTAGGGCACATTGCTTTATAAAATAGACATGTGGAGCTTAGAGCCTGATGGGAGAATCAAACATTAAACACGTAAATACATTTAATAAAATTATGTAATAATAAATTAAGAGATAAGGGCTCTAAGTAAAATGAACATAGTGTTACGGCAGAAATCATTGAGGATGGGGAGAAGGTTTCAGTTAAATAAATTGGTGGAAGTCCCTCTAGGCAATGGTATTTAAGCTGGTATTTAAAGATAAGCAAGTGTCAGTTGTGAAAGGTCAGGGAGTAGAGTATTGTGGGAATGTCTGAAGGTCCAAAATGTGTTTAACATTTAATTCTGTAATTCATTTTGAGTTAAATTTCATATTAGGTATGAGACTTAGGTTGAGACTTATTTTTCCCCCTGTGGATAAAAATTTGCTCAAGCACCATTTGCTGAAAAAGCTATCTGTCCTCCGCTGAATTGCCTTCATCAAGTCAGTGGAGCTGGGTTCTGGGATTTGTTTTCTGTTTTATTGATCTGTGTGTCCGCACCCCCACCGGTACCACACAGTCTTGATTAGTCGTACATAATAAATCATGGTATTGGGTAGACTGATTCCTTCCACTTTGGGTTTTTTTTTTTTTCAAAATTATTTTAGCTAAAATTCACTTCCTGTGCTCTTCCATATACATTTTTGAATAATCTTGTCTATGTCTACAAAAAAATCTTCCTGGGATTTTAATAAGAATTGTATCAAACTTATGTGTTAGTTCAGGGGAGAATTGACTGTAGGTTTTCTGTAGATGCCCTTTAAGTTGAAGATGTTGCCTTCTATTCCTATTTTTCTGAGAGTTTTTAAAACACAGAGATGTTGAACTTGGCAGATGTTTTTTCTGCATTGATTGATAGAATTATGACTTCTTCCCAAGCTGTTAATATAGTAAATTAAATTGATTGATGTTTCAGTATTAAACCAGCCTTGCATCCCTGAATAAATCCCATGTGATCACTGTTTATGATTATCTTTCCATATTGCTGAATTCCATCTCTATTCCTGAAGGAAATAATCTCTGTTTTTGGTATCAAGATAATACTAGCTTCCTAAAAATAGTGTGTGCTCTTTTGTTTTCAGAATACAGTGTACAGAATTGGCATTTATTCTTCTTTAAATGCTTGTTAAATTTTTCCAGTGAAATAATCTGGGACTGGAGATTTCTTTTTTCAGAGTTTTTAAATTATGAATTTAATCTTCTTAATAGTTATAGGGCTATTTAATATTGGGTGAGTTGTGGTAGATTGTTTGAGTGCTTTGTTGGTTTTGTTGTTGTTGTTGTTTTTTTTTTGGAAGAATTAATCTATTTCATTTAAGCTATCAACATCATATATATATAGATAGATGTGTTCATTGTATTTCTTTTTCATCCTTTTTGTTTGCTGATTTTCTGTTGAGTTCTATCAGTTGTTGAGAGGACTCTTGAAGATTCTGACTATAGTCGGAGATTTGCTTATTTAATTTTTCAATTTGTCAGCTTTTACTACACATAATTTGCAGCTCTGTTTGGTGCATACACATGTTTAGGATTGCTATGTCTTTTTGGTGTATTGGCTCTTCTGCTATTATATAATGTCCCTTTCTGCCTCTGGTAATTTTCTTTGCTCTGAAATCTATTTTACATGATATTAAATAGTAAATCTTGCTTTTCTTTAATTAATGCTTGCATAATATATCTTTTTTGATCATTTCGCTTTTGACTTTTCTATATCTTTATATTTGAAATGAATTTTTTGTGCATAGCATATAGTTTGGTCATGTTTTAAGATCTATCCTGTCAATCTCTGTCATTTAATTTTAGTATTTAGACCATTTTAATTTATTGCAATTATTGATATCTTAGAGATTAAACCTGCTATTTGTTTTTATTTTGTATTGGTTCTTTCTGTTTTTGTTTGTTTCTCTGTTTTCTTTTTCCTGGTTTCTTGTGGGTTACTTGGAACAGTTTTTAGAAATCCTTTTGATTTACCTACAGTGTATTTGAATGTATCTTTTTATATAGATTTTAAAACATTTTTTAAGTAATCTCTACACCCAATTTGTACACACAGTCCTGAGATCAAGATTTGTATATTCCACCAACTGAACCACCCAGGCAGTCGCTCTTTGTATAACTTTTTTAGTGGTTGCTCAAGGAATTATATACACATAACATTACATTCTGTTGATGTTATCATTTAACCAGTGTGAATGAAGTATAGAAATCTTACCTCCCTTTATGTCTTTTTACTTTCTCCTTTATATTATAATTGCCTTTAGTTCTTCTACATGCATTTGGAACTACATCAGTGTTACAATTTTTGCTTCAAACAACAAATATAATTCAGAAAACTCAAAAGATGAAGGAAAGTCTATTGTACGTTTTTTTTTGCTAATCATTTCCTTCCTTCCTTCCTTCCTGCCTTCCTGCCTTCCTTCCTTCTTGGTGTCACAAGATTCATTATTTAATCATTTCCTTCTGTTTAGAGAACTTTCTTTAATCATTCTATTAGAGAACTTTCTTTAAACATTCTGGCAACAAATTCTCTTAATTTTCCTTCATCTAAGAATGTTCTGATTTCTCCTTAATTTTCAAAGAATACTTTTGCTGGATATAGGATTTTGGTTTAACAGATCTTTCAGCACTTGAAAAATGTTCTATCATCTGGTTTTGACCTCCATGATTTCTGATGAAAAAAATCTGTTATTTTATTTTATATATTTTCCATATGGGTAAAATGGCATTTCTTGCTTGCTACTTTTAGGACTTCTTTCTTTGTCTTCAGCTTTTGGAATTTTGCCTTAGATGTGTCTTGATGTGATTTATTTGAATTCATACTCTTTGGAAATTTCTTAGCTTCTTGAATCTGTAGGTTTATGTTTTTCCCCCAAATTTGGAAACTTGCAGCCATTAAATTTTCAAGGATTTTTTTAGTCCTGCTTCCTTTCTTCTCTCCTTGGATTCTGGCAACATAAATGTTAGATCTTTTGTCTATAGCCCCAAAGGTGTCTGAGACTGTTTCATTTTTTTTCTCTGTGTTGTTTAGATTGAATTACTTTTATTGTTCTGTCTTCAAATTCAAAGATTCTTTCATCTGCCACTTCATTTTGCTATTCAGCTCACCCACTGAATTTTTTATATTGGTTATTGTATTTTCTTGGAAAACAAACTTTTGACATATTTCCAAAGGCAGTTTAGTGCAGGATTGTCTTTTCAACAAGTGATAATGGATCAATTAGATATCCATATGCAAAAAAAGAAAAAGAAATTTGATCCATTTCTACCTCACGGGGTATACTAAAATTAACTCAAAATGGATCAAATATTTAAATGTAAAAATAAAAACTAAAAAATTTCTAGAAGAAAACTGTTCTAGTTTGCTTATTGTACTTACCACTCTCTTAAATTACCCTATTATCTATTCATATGCTTACCTATTAATTTTTTACTTATTATTGACCATCTCCTCCCTGGTAAAATGTACATTACACATGTACAGATACAATAACATGTATTAAGCAGGGAGACTTCAGTAAATATTTCTTAAGTGAATGAATGGACCACAGACCAAAATGAACTATCTCCTAAGAAGCCATGTGTGTGCAGATGTAACAATCAGGAAGGGAGCTGAGAAGGGCTTACAAAAAAGGGCATTCTAAATCAACATTTGCGTTTAAAATGATTTGATCAAAAATTGGTGCCTTTTTTAAAAAAAAGCTTTTAATAGCATATATAAAAAATGCACAAGTAGCAAACTCAAATGCTCCCATGTTGATAGCTCTTCAGCCACCCAATTTTCAGTTTTAAAAATACTTTCCATTGTCAAAAGGTTTAGAACCCAATGAATTTGTCAGATTCTTGGTTTTCTATGGCTTTGCTATCAAACTTGCTCCATTCTTATGAAAGTGTCTACTTCAGAGGTGTTATCAGTTTGAATAGGCATGTGCATATATTGATGTTTGTAAGTGTGTCATGTGCGTATTTGTGTGTCTACTCCTATCAGAAAAATTTCTCCTAGGTAGCTGAGGCAGGATTTCTAAGTGTATAAGGCACATTGTTTGGAATGCCAATAGGATAAATGATTTTTGCATATTAATGTTAATTGTATAGTAATGTTGTTCTACTCTAATGGGGTCATGAATTGTATTTCCTCTCTCTGAACTACTGTATTTAATTAACAGTAATTGCTTCTTTTTTTCTGGTCTCTTGCTCCCCACTCCACAACCTACATTTAGTTTAAGCTGGAAGATTGCACAATAAAAATCATTTTCTCTCATATCTGCTTTCTTACTGAAACTGGAAAAATGGCTGAGTAGACAGGGACTCAATGAGCAGAAGGGAGCCATTTTGTGATGCCTTTCTTGTGTTCTCGATGTTTAGCGGAACATCCCTTTGATGAAAGAGTATGTTAGAGCCAGAAAAAAATAAGTTTTAAAATATGTTATTATTATTATTACTACTCTACTACTATAAAACTGTGCTTTATGCTCTACATTGTACATAAATTATTGCGTTTAGTTTTTACACCAATTTATATTGGCTTATCCTCATTTTACAGATGAGGATACTGAAGCTCAGAGGTATTAAGTAACTTGTCCAAGGTCATACAGCAGATGTAGCATTTCAACTTTGTCTCTCTAGTCCCAAATTCCACACCCTTAATCATCATACTATACCACCTCTCCAATCCCTGCATCTGTATTTAAATAACCTGGAAAAACTAGGACACAGAGACAGAGGCTGGTTATCCAGAGTCACAGTAATATTTCATTCGTTTACTCATTTAATAAACATTTAATACAAACACCATTTGCAAATAGTGCTAATCACTGAAATGCATGTGGGCAAAGAGAAGTGAAAAAAAGTAAAATAGAGTCTTGTTCTCCCTGTCTAAACACTTTTTATCATTTTATTGGGGGAGGTGAATACGTACAAAATCAGGGAGAGGAAATGAATGAAGTGGTAGGAGTGGAGACATTCTGGATGTGGGTTGAATACAGCAATAACCCAACTTTCCAAATGAGAAAAATGGGCCTTTGTGTGTTTCATGATTTAATCCTGTCACAGTGGTGTCACTGTGATGGTCTTAGAAGTCGTCCCAGGTTGGGGTCAGCAAAGCCTGCAGGGTTGACTCTTCCATCTGTTCTTGGTAGCCGGGTTGGCCATTAGGGCAAACTAGGGCAGGGGCACGTAATCTCAAGACTAGCCCTCAAGCTCAGGCCCCTGACAGTCAGTCCTGCACATCTATCGATATGTTTTCATGTTGCAATAAACAGGACCCGAGAAATTAGTTGGCAGGCAACTCTAACCTGAGCAAGGGCTCGAGGAAACCTTAGAAATATCTTCCGAGTCACGCCAAAGAAAATCTACAAAACTGTTGGTCACGTGAAGTCATGGGAAAATACCTCTGTGGGTAGCAAAATAATAAAAAGACCTTTCCTCTGGAGAGAGATTGGTGACCAAAATCATCACTGCTAGCAGCTGCTGAGTGAAACCGTTTTCTCGGATTGCAAATTATTTTATCCTAGTTGAAAGGATGAAAAATGTAGGAGCCATAGCAAAAACTGGATCATCTTGGAGGGACTCTTTTCATTACGAGTTATTCTACCCGTCAAATCCGTTTTCCAGCCTTCAGATGCTTTGCTGTGTGTGTGTTCTTCTGTATGGCTTTACCTGATTCTGTGCAAGCCCTAAAACAGCTCAATTTTTAATTATAAGAGCTGATTCTTCTGACTCCAAATCCCCCTCTCTGCCCACGTGCCACATTGTCCCATCTCATAGCTGAGTAGGAGTTGGGCCCACGGTGGCATTCCAGCTTCGCGGGCTCGCTGAAGGGAAAACGGGTTTTGTCAGAGCGCGACTCCCCTCCAGGCCAGCTTATCTGAGGTCCTATTTGCTGTGGCCGAACAGCCGTTTTCCAACAAAAATCGATAAAAAGGTGTTTGAAAAATCAACCTTATGAATCATTCCATTGTGTGTGTGTGTGTGTGTGTGTGTGTGTGTGTGTGTGCTTGTAGCATTTCTGTGCCAAGTGTCCGTTGGTGACCTTACTTCCATTTCCTGCAAATTTATCTTGTCTACAGTATTTTGATCTCTTTAGCCTGGATAGAAAAAAAAAAATCTTCACAGCAAAACACACGCTCACACTGCAGACCGATTTGATTTCAGGTTCCTGTGAAGGTTTTTTTACCTCTGTATCGGTGGAGGCCTCTGTGAACTTCCTATTTCTGGTTGGCATTTTGGCTATTTTGCAATACATGGGTAGTGTGAAAAGTAGGTGATCTTAAAAAACAATTTTTTTTTTTTTTGCATTTTAAGGTTTTTTGAAGCTAATGCTTTCACAGCTTTATAGGATTTATAATAGAAAAAACATTTTACAGACTTAATCGAGAGGTGACACTGGAAGGTTTACGGCAACTGGCAGAGAAATAATATGTGTGCTGGTTTCCAGACAGAGTCATTTGAAAGTCACCCTGGATGGCACCAGTGAAACTGGCTTCCAGCTTTGCCGTATGCCAGCCTGCGTGACTCCGGACAGATCACTCACCCCTCTGAGCCTAGGGAAGAACTGAGCTAGAAGTACTTGCCCGACCAATCTTAGGATGTAGCTGAAAGATTCACATGAAATAATAAATGTGAAAATGCTTCGCTGACCTAAATTGCTTTGAAAATAAAAAGGGTGAGATTAAATGAATTTAAATAAAAATATAGCAGATGTATCAATATGGGACCTAAGTAGAATAGGTTGGGCATCCTAAAAATGATGATAACTTCATCAGAATAATAATATTGAGGTTGAATGTTATGAAGTCAATAATAAAATTTCTTCCTTTTCCTGCCCAAATATATCCTTTAAAAAGTACTGTTTCTATTTGTCTGTGGATGTCTTTGCTCGTCTCTGGACTCAAACTTTTGTTGTTCCTAAGGATGTGGTGGGATGGAGACAAGCATCATTTTGAGACCAGAGCAGAGGCAGGAAAAGAGGAAGAGTCAGGAGCAGGTGGTGGGGGGAAGGGGTAATGGACCCAGGCTCCAGTGTTTTCATTATAACCAAACAAACATAAATGACATCTCTCAAGTGAATTTAAACATTAACAGAAAAGACAGGTGTTTCAATTTGATAAGAAACAGAACAACTAAGTTAATTATTAGCCTGGGAAAGGCTTTTAATATTTTTAGCCATACCAACCTCCAACAGTTAATTTATAGGCAACTCAACTGCTCTCCCTCTAAAATCACAATAATAATTTAAAAAATATATACGACCTTCAAAGTGCTTTCACATACTTATCTTACTTGCTTTTCGTAACAATCCTGTAAAGTGGGCAAGGGGAGCAGAAAGTGAGCAGAGACTTGCCTAAGGTCACACAGAAGACAGATGTCCAACAATCTTTCTGTAGAAAGAACACGTATTGGACTCTTGATCCAAAAAAGGTCTAGCTACCCATTTTTACTTTGCCTGGCTTTGTTTTCAAACAAATAGAAGTTCTAAGTTATAAAAATCACAACAGAAACAGCAGCAAATTTCCACAAAAAAAAAAAAATAAATAAAAACCTAAGTTGGGAACCCAGGATGTAAGTTTTGTTACCAAATCCATTAATGTGGAGTCTCAATTCTAAATCAATTTACTAAAATTTCAGTGGTGGACATTTTCTTCCTATAAATACAACCTCCTACCTGTCTTTCCTTCTTACTCTGAATCCAGCTTAATTCAGTTCCGCCACACAGCACCTGCTGTATGCAACAGGCTGTGCTACATGTTCATGGAATCACAATTTGACTAGATCTTGTGAGAAGCCTCTACCGACACGCTGCCCAGCGGACCCTTTGCAACGATGACAATCTGTTTGTCGATCGCTCCGTGCTTCAACGTGGTGGCCACTAGACATCTGTAGCTGTTGAGCGCTTGGAAACCCTAGTGGTTTGAGTGAGGAACTGAATGTTAGACCTTTAAACTTTTTAATTAATTTAAATTTAAAGGAAATGGCCACACGTGGCCAGCGGTGCCATATGGGGCACTGTGGCTGCAGGTCAAACTCACAAAGCCTGGCCTTGTGGAGGCCTTGGAAGAATTTGCTCTTAGATATATTCTGTATGGAAGCAAGGGCACCGAAAAACATTTTTTCCCATCTCTTTCTCCAGCACATATATCCCTATTTTTATTGTTATCGCAGCGCTTCCTTTCCCTCCGCCCCTCCCCCCTCCTTTTCCTCCTTTTTCTTCAAGTCCATCGAATTCCTGCCCATCTGGTTCGGCACCGCAATCACGGTCGTCTGTTCTGCTCTTTCCTCACTGATCACCTGGGTTCAGAGCTTCTCATGAGTGGATCCTTTTCACTTCTTGGGACCTCAGTGAAGACATACTCTATATAAGATTCTATTGAAATCTTTCAACGTAATTTCATTCTTTTCTCGATGTATCCTTTTCTTTTGGACATGTGTTATCAGCTTGATCTTGCCAATCTTTTTCTGACCCCTCTGTGAGCATTCTGTCCTTTTCCAATGCGTGGACACAGTGGCTGTCATAGTAATAAAATCCATAACCTAATTTTGGCCTCTGTGGTTTTGCATTGTCTGTGATGCGACTGGAGGGGTCTCACTCTTAGCCCTTGTTCTTCTATTTTTGTTTAGGAGACGTTGGGCCAATTGCCTAATCTTGGTGGCCCTCAATTTCCTTACCTATGAAATGGGACAGGCAGACGAGGCCAGTGTCATAGGATCATTGTGGGGAATTAGGGGCCACACCAGGCCTGTAGAGCTCTCAGTGAATGTTTCCTTCTATCTTCTTTTCCTCTGTTTTGGATATGCCTTCAACTAGGAAGAAAACAGTTTTTTTAGGTAATTTAGTGAAACTCTCAAATACTCACAATTGTTCTGAAATGTGTTTTTGCCAGACTAAATGGAGGGCTTACACTGTTTCACATAAAGGCATTTGTCTTCGAAATGGAAGATTATATTTTGGCTGGCGCATCTCACCTGCTAGAAAATAGAGGTAGTTACTCATCAGGGAAACGAGGATTTCCAGAGCTTAGCGATGGTTCTATCTGAGGAGATGTCACCATTTAGTGAAGTCAGGGCAGCCGAGGTAGGTATGTCTGTCTTATTCCTCAGCTTCCTGTGAGTTGAACTAAACACTGGAGTTGCCCTTTGAGTTCTTAGAGTTTCAAGCCAAATAAGTTGCTATTTATTTGAATGTACTGTTTTCCCCCTTACAGGTGTGGGCCTAGGATGCTCAAATATCCACCAAAGAAGGAGAATGAGCTTTCATGATAAATGTAGAGAGAATGTAATAATTGAGTTTTGGTGGAAAGAGCTTGATCCAAAGTCAGGAGTCCTGTAAGACTGGGTCTGTGCCGTGAAACCAGCTGTGCAACGCGGGACATCGGGGTCATTGCATCAGTCTGGGCTTCAAGTTTGTGTCCTGACTGACACGTGTAGGTTTAGACGGTACGTTCAGTGCTCAATTTATATGCATATTCCTATAGCACCTTTTAATTTTAGCGCTCTCAGAGATATATTGCCTTTACCTGGAAAGTTCTTTCCCTAGATATTCATAGTAGTAACCTCCCCACCTCCTTCAAGACTTTGCTAATCTCACTTCAGTGAGTTCTCTCCTGGACTCTCTTTGAAAATTCTAATTTCATCCCTGTCTTCTCTCACCACTGCCTTTCTCCTCCTTTGTTTCTCCATAACACTTACGACCCAACAATACAGTTTACAAAATATTTAATATGTTTGTGGTCTATCTCCCAGCCTGGAGTAGTAGCATCAAGATGGCAGACATTTTCGACATTTCAGTTTACACCTACAGTAAACGGAGCAGGGACTTAATACCCATCGAGTGAATGAATGAAAGAATGCCTTCTCCCCTTGCATTCTCAGGCACTCCTGGGATGTAGTTGGATTATTTCTTTGCAAGTTATAATAGGAGACCCCAAAGGGAGCATGTCCCATGCCTGTCTTTGCTCTCCAACCGCTGTAGAGATTTGCCAAAGATTATTCACTCAATTCCCCATTTTAGAATATTTTGATTGTTTCCAAATTTCAAAGTTACTTTAATTCTTATTATTTATTTATTTATTTATTTATTTATTTATTTATTTTTAAGTTACTTTAATTCTTAAAGGTGTGGCTTAACTCTGTGGAACCCTGAGGGTCTTGCTCTTTTCCTGTTTTTTCATTTTATCCAGTGCAGTAGCCTTTGAAATGCCTATTTGATGGATGAGAAAAGATGAGAAAACTGAGGTTCAGAGGAGTTAAGGAATTTGCTGTTGTCTAAGAGCTGAACGGATCTCTCAGTCCAAGCATGTTTGGAAGTTCACACCTGCATTGCCGGCTGGGTGAACAGAACATGATTTTCCCTCTACCTCACTCTGCCATAAATTCTTTGTCAATATAATCTTAAATACTGTCTCAACACCTAGGTTACCTGGGCCGGGCCTACCTCCTGAGGCTGGGTTGGTTTTCCTTGTTGAGCGTCAGCAAAGGCAGGAGCATGAACGAGTGCTGCTGGGCCGGGGGCCAGTGAGCTGCCCGTTGTGTCCTGGGTAGAGCAGAGAGCAGCGAGAACTCAACCTGTGCTAGCTGTTTGGGACACAAAGAAGTCTCTGAAAGATTATGCTTCAGTGTTTGTAAGCTGACCTTCTGGATGAGGGGCGTGTACGGTCCATTAATTTACATGTGGAGTTCTAATGGGGAATCCAATTAGGCAGGGTGCCTAATTGCTGTGCTCTCAGATACTCAAATCACCAGAGTATTGAAAGTGTTATTTCCCTCACACGTGTACGCCAACTCTGAGGCCTTGGACATGAATGCCTTTGTTACATCCTGATTAAGTAAGTAGCCCTCCTTACATTCCAAGGTCACTGTTTATATATGTTGGCTCTGATTGGCTTTTAATTAGCTTTTATTTTACTGACCATAAATTCAAAAAATGAATTTGCTTGTTCTCATAAGTAACGTCCTCGTGGAAGACTATTTTTAGCTAATTAGGCCTGGTCAAGTTACTTAGTGCCTTCTGAGTCCCAGATTGCTTCTGTAGAAAGTGGGGAGCGTTTACCTCACACTTGCTGTGATGAGTAAATGAGAAAATGAATATACATAAATGCCTGACTAATAGCAGGCATCAAATCGATAGTATCACTATTAGTAGTACTGTAGGAGGATCCCTCTTGTGCTGTGAGATCATGACGAGAAGGAGATGGCTTATTGGTTTATTGGCATAGTCATTCATTATTCCTCCATTCAACATATATTTATTAAATATTTCCCGTGTGCCAGACACCGTTGTAAGTTTTAGTGGTAAAACAGAAAAAATATAGCAATGTTCTTGTCTTTACTGAGCTCATACTCTGCAAAGGGGCATGTATGAATTTTCAATGTTGCTATATCAAATTGCTACAGTCTTGGCTTGAAATAACGCATGTTTACTAGCTCAGCATCTCTAAGTCAGAAGTCTAACATGGTATCCCTGGGCTAAAACCAAGATGTCAGCAGGCTTACATTACTTTCTAGTAGCTCTAGGGCAAAATCCACGTCCATGACTTCTCCACCTTTAGAGGCTGCTCCCATTCCTTGGCCCCTGGCCCGCTTCCATCTTCAAAGCCAACAAAGTTACATCTTTCTGACCATTCTTCCATCTTTTTTGGCACATCTCTCTCTGATGTTTCCTTCAGGGCCTCCTGTGATTCAGTTAGGCCACTCTGGGTACCCGAGGATACTCTATCTCAACGTCTTTAACCTTAATCACATCTGCAAAGTCTCCTTTTTTTATGTAAGACAGTGTAGTCACCCACTCCAGGAACTAGGACGCAGACCTTTTTGGTGGAGCATTAGTCTACCTACAACAGAATACACATTGTTAACAAAACAAGTGAACGCGAATATGTGGAGTGAGTTTCTGATGAGGGTTAGGAACTAAAGCAAAGAAGGCTGAAAGCAATAGGGGGTGCCAGGGAAGGGAAGTGGTTCCCGTTTGGTTTGGGGGTAGTCAGGAAAAAGTCCTTACTGATAAGGTGACCTTTGAGCAGATAATTGAATTTGCTTAAAGCAGCATTTTTTTTAAACCAATAAACTTACACTTTAACCATGTTTTCTTAAGTGTATAATGCATAAACGAGGTCTGTTTACTAAATATTTGATGAAGAACCATGCCCCTTTTGACTGCATGTGCCTTCAGATGGGACACTAATCATGCATCATCTAAGATTTTCCATGTAATTTTTTTTTCAAGCGGACCAAGAACCTAAAGGTAGTGATATAAGCAATTTGAAATCATACTCTTCTGGCTTTTGTCTGTTTCACTGCAACCCTGTGTAGTTGTTTCAGTGGCAAACTTTTTATTAACCTGTATCTTTTTACATCCATATTTTATCAATTAACTAAATATTTGAGTAGATTATGTAATTACAATAGTAGATACAACTACAAATAGGGACAAGTATAAATGACTCCTGATAAACATGCCGTTCAGGTGTTGGGAGCACTCCCTGCTGTATATGGGTGTAGGAGAGTGAGGCTGCCACACACAAGGGCTCACGTAGTTTATGGAGGAAATGGGGACTATCATTGTTTTGTCTGATGTGTCAATTAAATGGCTTTTTAAGAAAACTTACAGTATCACTAACTAACTTTAATTCAGTCAGGCCCAATCCTGACTAATCCAGGTTCTATAATGTTATCGTTTTAAAATTATGGTAAGAATGTGGGGGTGCCTGCATGTCCGACTGATGATTTCCACTCAGGTCATGATCTCAGGGTCGTGGAATCGAGCCCCCGTGTCAGACTCTGCACTCAGCTCGGAGCCTGCTTGTCCCCCTCATTCTGCTCTTCCCACTGCTCGTGCTCTTTCTCGCTCTCTCTCTAAAATAAACAAATAAAATCTTAAAAAAACCCAAAATTGTAGTAAGAATGTTTAGTAAGTATTGGAGGTAGAGAGGAGTTTCTAAATCTAATATATCGGTATAAAGCTAGAGGAAGTCACAGAACCACATTCATTCAATATTTATTCCAAGAGACAGTCTGCTGAAGTGGTTCAGATGATGCCCAATATGACTCGACATCCTAGATTCAGGTCCGTCTTCTCACACTGAAGAGCTGACTTTGTGCAAGTTACTTACTCTTTCTGTTCCTCAGTTTTCTTATCTAGAAATTGGGAAAAGTAGTAGAACTTATCTCATAGGGTTGTCATGAATCTCAAGTAAGTAAATTCCTATTAAGAGCTTAGATAAGTGCCTGAACATAGTGATCCAGCAGCAAGTGTAGGTATTATTGTCAACAAAACAGACATTAATTAATATTTATTGAGCATCCAGAACTGTGAAGAATACTGTGAATGTAGAGACCAAACAAAAAGTCTATCTCCTGAGTTCAGTTGGTTGAGTACTATGTTTGCAGTTGAAATCTTGTGGGTATCATAGAGCATGAGATGACCACATGAATAATTCTCTGCTGAAAATTGGATTTCCAGAGAAGTTCCAGAAAAATATAGATGTTATGCTATTGAAAACAGATCTGGGACACCTGGGTGGTTCAGTGGCTGAGTGTCTGCCTTCAGCTCATGACCCCGGGGTCCAGGGATCGAGTCCCATGTCGGGCTCCCTGCTGGGAGCCTGCTTCTCCCTCTACCTGGGTCTCTGCCTCTCTCTGTGTCTCTCATGAATAAATAAAATCTTTTTTTTTTTTTGAAGGAAACACAGATTTAACAGGAGTAGGGAGAGGCATAGGAAACACCATTTTTAACAAGCATTTCAAGTGGTCAGAGGACTACTCTTGAGAAACACTGACCTAAGCACCCACAGATTAAAGTCAAACATTTTAATATTCTGCTCATTTTGCATATGTGTATATTTCCATTCTTCTGTAGGATGTGGGTACTAGTGGCAGCTTAACGTCCCCAGTACAAGCGGAAACCTCCCCAAATTTTTAATTAAAAAAGAATCTAAAGATTAGAGATTAGAGGAAGAATTGAGAAATAAACAAACCAAAATTCCAGAAGGGGATAATTATTCCACGGTGAAAATACCTGTTTTTCCCTTGGACCAATTGCCAGTTCTGGACGTAAGGAGGAGCAGGCTGACCGGATAGAGAGCCTCTGTGGGGGAAAGAGGAGCTAGTCAAGTTTCCAGGACTATGTGGGGCAGGAGTGATGAATTTGGGACATCTTCTGAGTTGTGGGGCCATGCGGATGCTAGGGGAATGGCGCATGAGGGCAAGACCAAAAGCTAGTAAGGGTAGAATGAAATTTTCCACAATATTGTGGTACTTATGGAGTGGTCCTGGCCCCCACACATAACTGGTCTTCCCCTAGGAGCTGCTTGGTGAGGGAAATTAAAACCTTAGGAGAACAGAATTATTTCTAATAATTATTTCAGAGCTAGAGAGCTGGGGCGGGAGTAGGGTTGAGAGACAGAGAGGGAGATAGAAAGAGAGAAAGAGAGGGAATTATAACAAAGGTTAAGAAATACATTTTTTAGATAGATAGATTAAAAATAAAATGATTTAAGAAGATAGAATACCAAGGAAAATATGGAATAACCAAAAAAAAAATTAAGATAAGCTATAGGTAAGGAGCACTTTTAGGCAATATTTAGGATGGTAGAAATACAAAAGAATATTTCAAAATGAAAAGGAAATATATCGAACAGTATGATATGTATATCACAAATCTGTATATATCAAGAATACAATTTTAAGATATGTGAACCAAAAATTAATACAACTAAAAGAATAGAGAACTTCACAGTCATAACTGAGATTTTAACACACATTTCTCAATAACTGATTTAAAAATACAAACAAAAATCCACATTCTACTTTGCTTAAATCCAATTTTCAGCAGAGAATTGTTTATGTGGTCATTCAGCTTCTTGTCAAATCCTTTTTTATGACGGGGCCCTCCCTACTTTTTGAGTTAGCCCAGTCTATCTCCGGGGAGCTCTGGTTTGTCTAGTGACTCGGATTTTATTAGATAGTAGGTTTGGGAAACTAAAGCACAACAATAATATATGTATTGCCTAAGACTATCCAGCCAGTTAGTGTCAGATCTGGGTCATGAATCCTGGTCTCAAGACTCATAATTTAATTAAATTTTTTTTCCTAAATGAATTATAGATCTTATCTGACTGGACAAAAACTCCTTGAGAGTAGGGACTTGCTCTTGGCCCTTTTTGCAATATGTATCTTCAGAGAACTCAGCACATCACTGGACACCTGGGTGGGGGTGGGGAGTCGTGTTGGTGGGGAAGGGGCAAGAGGACAGAGACCACTGCCCTGGTACCCGGGTCCGTTCACAGCACGAGTTACTGATCACTGATCGCGTGGCCCCAAGACACCCATCTAGCTTCTCTGAGCCTCACTTTTCTCCACTTAAATATGGATAATCCCTGTTGAATTTCGTTGTGAGGCTGAAGAGCTGTTACATTTAAAGAGCCCGTATAGTACAGGAATATCATAATTGGTAAATGCACAGCGCTTGATGAATACTTACTGTCTAATGAAGAGGCACATGAAGGGTTACTGAGTTAATCATTAAATGAAAAAGGCTTTGAAATCCTTCAGTGAGAAAGATGGCACAAGCATACAGGCCAAACTAGACTAATGGTAAATTCCACACGTTATTTGTTAGAAAACAGCATCCAGTTTCATAGCAGTAGCCCATTATGAACTCAACACACTTCTTATCTAAGTGGTTTTTAGCCGACATTTACTCTTTTTTTTTAATGTTGCAAAATTATCCTCTTATTCAAAGTTTGAATGGCTCATGACGAGACCATTAATAAATATTTCCCTCTGTCAGCCTGAGTTTTCAGCTCTTCCTGTCCAGAAAAGCAGAGACCAATATAATAATAAGTGGGAACACAAACATATTCTCTTTTTACAATGTCTCTGGTCAGAGGACAGGCTCATTAATGTTGCCATGGCAACCATCCCCTCACAGGTTACAGGCTCCTAAGCTTCTACTAAGATGCAAATCTAGCTTAAACAAAGCAAGCTTACTCTAAAATGGCACGTCACCTTTCAAGGGGGACGCTGGCGTTTCCGAGAATTTTATTTTTCCCATATTCAGTGTACTATTTGAAGAGCTCAGTTCCCTGTTTGCTCTTACATGCTAATTTTTATTTTGTCCAAGAGAGAAAAGAGAAGTCAAAATGGAATCTGAATAAAAGCTCTCCTTCCACATGTATTTGCTTCCTCCTATCGGCTATCTTATCATCCCTTGATGAGTCGATGCAGATTGAAACATCCAAAAGTCAGCCTAAAAAAATTCACTGTGAACTCGCTGTTGAAGCCTTCTTCTCCTCTTGGATCCATCTGTCTTGTCTTGCCCATATTGTGGCTACGGTTACTAGCATTATATTTTGGAAAGTGAGAAAGCTGGGATGAGAAAGCCTAGTCTGAGTCAGTTCTTTGGTGTTGGAGGTTAATTCTCTGTTCCCCCAGACCCCCGCAATCTACACATCTGGTCCTTGGCCCATAGAGGATGGTGCATCTGCTCCCTCTCCTCATAGAAGAGTATTGAAAGGAAGACTTCTGCTTTACCTTTTTTTTTTTTTCTCCTAAGAGAAGGGGAACAACTAATTCATTCAGTCACAGCTTGGCCCTCAGTGGGACTATCTCCCTTATTGGGTGCCATTTGATGTGACCCCAGAGCCAGAGCTAGGCCTCACACTTCCCCTTTGGCTTCCTCCACGGAGTTGCAGAAGCCATACTGTCTGCATTGCCTGCTCTTTCACTTCCTCTCCCCAACAGCAGCAGATTCCTCTCTATCACATTCCTGTCCTGCTTCGTCCAGCCTGTTGCTAGGTAAATTCCTGTAACTGACCTTCTAAACCAGCCTTTTCTGTCTGAAATGCGGCAGAGTTGTAAGGCAGGCCTGTTCTTCATCTGTGAAGCCGACTGGGCATAGCTGGAATTTGGGTCAGAAAGGTGGAAGTCTCACTTTATTTATATTTTTATTATTTTTATTTTTTAAAGATTTATTTACGAGAGAGAGAGAGAGAGAGAGAGAGAGCGCCTGCACGAAGGGGAAGGGCAGAAACCAGTCTCAAGTAGGCTCCCCACTGAGTACAGAGCCTCATATGGGACCTGAGATTATGACCCCGAGATCATGGCTTGAACTGAAATCAAGAATTGGTCACCCAGGCAAGCCTATCACAACTTGGTTCTTAAACCAAATGAGCATGAAGAGTGGGTCCCAATGTAGGATTCTAGTGGCCCAGATAAATCTTTCTTAAAAAAAAGAAAATGAGGGGATCCCTGGGTGGCGCAGCGGTTTGGCGCCTGCCTTTGGCCCAGGGCGCGATCCTGGAGACCCGGGATCGAATCCCACGTCGGGCTCCCGGTGCATGGAGCCTGCTTCTCCCTCTGCCTATGTCTCTGCCCCTCTCTCTCTCTCTGTGTGTGTGTGACTATCATAAATAAATTAAAAAAAAAAAAATTAAAAAAAAAAAAAAAAGAAAATGAAAGTAATGGCATAAGGAGTATTGCAGTAAATAGCAAATTAAAGTTTTCATTCTGCTCGGTCCTTGTTTTTCTTGAAGATGGTGAGAAATGTAATTTGAGTTGCTCACTTTCACACATCTTAATTGATAGACCTCTTCCTTATGTTTTGTTCCCAAGAATTAATGTTTGTGTTTAATACCCTGCTGTCATTATCTTGTCTTCTCTACACTGAAAGGATGAAGGACATCTATATGGGAATCCCGATTACCAGCAAGGATTGATTGATGAGCAGGTTATTGTGAGAAAGAAAATGAGCTGGGGAGTCTCAGTGTCATATCCATAAAATAGCTGAGTGTAATCATCACCATTATAGGGTGTAAAAGATGAGGGTCGATATGTTGGTTGGAGCCATGATGGAGACACTTGACAGTCTTGATTGGTTCCCATGACTGGTTCTTGCCTACTGGTCAGCTATTGCTCATCTAAGCCCCATCATTTTTATACCTTTAGTAGCAGTGGGGATTGGTATCTTAGCAGTTCTGGATGGTAGGGAGCCTGTTCTTGCTCAGAGGAATATCAGGTGTGCTTGGCGAACCTTCATGGAGAATTCCTTTCTAAGAGTTGAAGGAGAGAAGGCTGACAGAGTCGCTGATATCGCGATTGTGGGTAGACATTACCCGACAGGCTAAAGAGTATCATCCTCATTCTTAGATTGTGGGGAGTCACTGAAAAATCTTGAGCTGTCATCTTTATGCGAGTTTATCAAACTACGCACGAGGTAGATGAACCTGGCTTTTCTGGTACCTGCTGTGAACGAGGTTAAGATCATGCCTTTTCTGTGACTCCATTTCCCTCGGTACTTTTGTCTACAATTGCACTTAAGACGTTCCTCTGCTAATGCCGATTCTGTGTTTCCCTCCTCCACTCTAATGAGCTCATCCTGGACTCAGACTAGCTTGATTTGTTTTCCTATCTGTGTTTCACATATTGCCTGATAGAGGAGACAGCAGCCCATTTATGGAGCACAAATTCTCCAAAGCTATTTATAAGGTCACCTCCCCCATCCTCCTCATCAAACTAATCTAGTTAATTGGCACTTCAACTCTTCTGTGAAATGGATATTCCCGAACCTCAGCCCTGAAAGAAACCAAGTAACCTCTGAATCATCAAGGAGATTCAATTATACTCAACCTATATTTTAGTAATTGATATGTTGGTTGTATAAAATTATTTGGAAAGTTGTTCCTCTGTACACAGGATATTTTATTAAGTAGGGCATCCTGCTTCCCGGCTATCATTATCTCTTTATGTGGATTTAAATCATCTGCGTAGGTGAGCAGGTGACAGAGAAATCAAATGATTTCAAGAGTTTTATGAATATTTAGTGGGGATTTACAAACAAAAAATGGAGTATAGAGCCTGACCGACCGGATATCCTTCTCTCTGGGAGTAAGCTGAGTCCTACAGGATTCCGGTGAGATGTGGAAAGAAACTAAAATCTTTTGAACTCCTGCAATACTCAGGGAAATATGCTAGGCATTTTACATATATTTTCCATTTTAAATCTCCTCATAACCTGCGCAGCTAGCATTAGTATCCCCATTTTATAGGCAAGGAAATTAAAGCTCAGGGAGATTAGATCTATTATTCAGAGCAAACATCCAATAGATGATCTCGAGGACCCCAAGATTTGCAAACCAACATTCCACGCAATGAAGAGTAGGATCTGTCTTTAGAGAACGTGTCTTGAAAACATCCGACACTAACTTCCATGATGCAATGGCCATTTTTCTGCCTTCCCCTGTTCCCGTTCTTATGATTCTTCCAGACTGTTCTAATTAATTGGCATTGCTGGAGTCTGTCCCTTGGGGATTTGCCTCACCTTAGATGGCCTGTATGCAAAGCACCTCTAGGATAGAAAGATCAACTTATAAATGTTTCTATGGCAACCGTGGACTCCCAAAGACAGCATAGCTCCTCCTTTGACCATGCATCTGAAAGCCAGTAAAATAGATGCTTTTTAAAGTTGTATTTTAAAGCAAAGTCCACTTACCAATGATCAGCCACTATTTTTTTTAAGTGTAATTAGTTATGCAACCCCTGCTGATTGTTGCCAATCTAAATCAAGCCGCTTTGAGCTGTACTCTTCCCTCAGCACCTACCTCCCTTGCCAATAGATTTTTTTTTTTTTTTACTTGATTTTCTCCTGGAGCGGCCTTCCTGGCATGGGTTTTGTACACAATTGAAGAAATAAAATACAATGATGTATTTCAAATAAAATCATATTCTCATTAAGGCTTGCCATATCTTTGTCCCAACAGTCAGAATATTTCGTGTAGTATCAATGCTGCATAACACAAATGAGCATATTTTTGCTTTCAAAATTTTTTGGGGAAAGGAAATAGGAAAATATTTTTAAACTGCCTTTTCTCTCTTTCTGCTTGACAAATAAGAAAATGGTCGCCTAGTGGGAGATTCATGGAGTAGTTGCATTCAAAGTTGTAAGTTGAAAAAGAGGTTTAACAGCTCGGAAGTTTCTTGTTCTTGTAACGATTTAAAACACAATGATTATATTTTTCTAAACAAAATATGGGGGCAAATTGTCTCATACATTGTGTGGCAATGGGAGGAAATGTCGGCAATGAGTATGGTCTAGGAAAATATCATGAATAAGTTGTTCTCTTGTAACTAGAGAAGAAAGAAGAGATGATCATAAGCTCTGGAGCAACCTCTTGGAGGAATTACAAAGAGACACGGGCAGGTTATTTTACCATATACCCACTAAACATCTCCTCTTATGACTTCAGCCTTATGCTCCCATGTGGTAGGATATTCAAAAGAATATAAAAAAAATATTGTCTTTGAGAAACTTCTGGTATACTTGAGGCTGTAGGGTGAGCACACCTAAAGCAACCCGTGAACAATGGATAATAGAGGAGAGTGGGTAATTCTTAGCCATGCTGCACCATCATCCTAATGAAGTTGCTGGGGATGGGGGTGGGAGTAATTTTCTGTTTCTACAACTGAGCCTAATTTCTTTTATCCAATGGCAGAAACTGATATTTTCCATCCATCTTATATTTTCTCAGTCATTTGGGGCCTACCTCTGTCATTTTAGGTTTTTCCCTCTTCCTCCTAATCTCCATCTCCTTCGTTGATGCCAGGAAGAAGGACTCTTTGTAAAATCATGACACTGAAGGAGTGTAGGACAAGGAGACTGGTCTGTATTGTCTTCAGTGCAGAGTTGGCATCTGCTAGGGTGGACCATTGTGTTTGTTCTTGGCCGTCATGACCCCTCCTGCTTGAATTTGCTGAGATGACCCAAGTGTGCTTGGCTTCTGGTCATGTGATTTATGGTGCTTTAATGCTTCCTCCCACTGACAAACCGTTTTCAGAGGGAATTCTGTTCTCTCTCTTTCTCTCCCTCTCTCTCCAAGCATGGTCCAGACTTGGACTAGAAAAATGCTTAAAAACCCAGCCAAACTGTTTTTAGACATTGGACAATAGGCAGCGTAGGACCGGGATCCCCGAGAGAAGGAACACATACAGGATGAACTTTGCCCTGCCCCAGCTTTCTGCCTAGAGGGAATTTTCAATATGTAGTGCAGGCAGGGAGAACCCAAGCAGAGCGTGGTGGTTTTGCGGAGTTGAGGAGTCGGATGTCTGGAGTTTTTGATTGGATGCCATTCTGTGAATGTATTGGTTGAAATTCTATAAGTATGGATGAAATGATTCTTGGGGGAAGAAAGATTTCCTGGGAGCTGTAAGTTGAATAATTTCCAGACTAACACAGGACTGGAAGTCATTTGACTTTCACACCCAGAATAGAGAGAACTTGTTAAATATATGAGACAATTATTATAAACCCTAGAAAAGTCCAGGGGAAGTAGTGATACTACATTTTACCAATTGATAAGTCTGCTATTACCCCTAAAATAGCTGGAAAATTATGCTCAAAAGGAACAAATTGTTGAGCAAATAAAGCAATTGCTTGCAGTAAGAGTCTAAAACTCTCTCATAGAGTACACCAAAATTTAACATTCAGCCATGGAAAATTCACAGTATCTGACATATAATCAGAAGGCATAAGACACATAAAGAAGCAAGAAATTGTGACCCATACACAGGAGAAAAAACAAGACAATAGAAATAGGTCCATTAATAATGGAGATGAAACAATTAGCAGGCAGAGATTGTAAAAGAGCTTTTATAAATATGCCCAAGCTTTTAAAGAAACATGAACCTAAAGAGGAAAGACATGGGAAAAATGTGTCAAAAACTAATGGACACTCTAGGCTGGAAAATAAGATATCTGAAATACATTTTCACCGAACGTGCTTCAGATGTGTTAGACACTTCAGAAGGAAAGATCAGTGAACTTAAAACATAGCAACAAAATCTGTCCAGAATGAAGAACAGAGGGAGGGAAAAATAAATAAAAATAAAAACTGAGCTTAAGTAACTTGTGAATAGTAAATATCAAGCTGACACACGTATTCTGTGACTGAAGCCCCAGAATCCAAAGTTTTCTGTAAATCTAAAACTTCTCTAAAAAATAAAGTCTATTTAAAAAATAATTAAGGGATAGAGTAAGATATTCTATGATACCACTAATCATAGGAAAGTTAGGATGGGCTATATTAAGATCAGACACAGTAAATTTCTGGGCACTGAGTATTGCCAGAGATAAAGAGTGACATTTTATAATGGCAAAAAAAGATGGATTCATTATAAAGACACAGCCAATATAAATGGGTATAAATCTCATAGCAGATATTCAAAATACATGAAGCAAAAATTAGCAGAACTAAAAGGAGAAATAGAGAAATTCACAAATATAGTCCAAAACCTCAACACTGTCTTTCACTAACTGATGTAATAGTAGTAAGAAAAATCAGTGGGGACCCAGAAACAACTACCAACCACCTGGACATAATTAGTATTTATAGAACTCTCCACCCATCAGCAGAAGAAAAAGACATTCTCTTATTTACCAGAATAGACCGTATCTTGTACCGTAACCCAAGAGTCTCAAGTCTCTGACCCACGGTGGACTTGACTTGGAAATCAGCAACAGAAAAATATCTGGACATTTCCCACACATCTGTCAATTAAGCACAATGTTTCTAAATAACCCAATGAGTCAAAGAAGAAATCACAAGAGAAATTAAAACCGTTTAACTGGAATAAAATGAAAACATATAAAAATTATAGGATGGCATGTTTTGGTCTGTTCAGCTGCTGTAACAAAGATACCATAGACTGGGTGACTTACACAACAGAAAGTCATTTCTCACAGTTCTGGAAGCTGGGAAGTAAGTCCAAGATCAGGCTCAGCCAGCTGGTTTGGTTTCTGGTGAGAACTTTCTTCCTGGCTTCTAGAAGGCCTCTCCTGCTGTGCCCTCACACGGCCTCTCTGTAGTACTCGCATGAATAAGAGAAATATCAGAGAGGGAGACAGAACATAAAGACTCCTAACTCTGGGAAATGAACTAGGGGCGGTGGAAGGGGAGGTGAGTGGGGGATGGGGGTGACTGGGTGACGGGCACTGAAGGGAGCACTTGACGGGATGAGCACTGGGGGTTATTCTGTATGTTGACAAATTGAACACCAATAAAAAATAAATGTATTAAAAAAATAAAATAAAAAAAAGGAGAAAGTAAGCGATCTCATTTACTCTTCCTTTTGTTCCAAAGCCACTAATCCAGTGCTCATCCCATCAAGTGCCCCCCTCAGTGCCCGTCACCCAGCACTGGGTGTCATGCTCTATGTTGGCAAATTGAACTCCAATAATAATAATTAAAAAAGTGCCCCTGATCCTATCATGAGGGCCCTACCCTCGACCTCATCCGACTCTACTCATCTTCCAAAAGTCTTATCTCCAAATATCATCATGGTGAGGGTTTAGGGCTTCAGTGTATGACTTTCGGGGGACACAGTCCTTCAGTCCATAACATGTCGCCAAAATATCGTTCAGTTTTCAAAGCAACAATAACAACAACAAACCCACAAAAACAAAAACCAAAAAGCTCTGGAGAGAACTTTTTTATCCTCCCACACTAGAACTCTGTACTATGAAATAACCCTCCGTCCCTCCTCCCCTAACCCCTGGTAAGCACTGTTTTACTTTGTCTCTAAGAATTTAACTTCTTATTCTAGGTACCTCAGGTAAGTGGAATGATATGATATGGGTCCTACTGTGTTTGGCCTGTTCCACTTAGTATAACATCTTTAAGGTTCATTCAGATCATGGCAGAGCTCCATTCTTTTTAAAAGGCTAAATAATATTCCATTGCATGTACATACCACATTTTGTTTATCTGTTGATCTATCAGTGAACATTTGGGTTATGTTCACTTTCTGGCTATTTGACTAGTACTGTTACGAACATTCATGTACGAACAGGTGTTTGAGTCTCTGATTTCAGTACGTACCCAGAGGTGGAGTTTTTGGATCACATTGTAGTCCAATGTTCAATTTTTTAAGAAACTACCATCCTGCTATCCATAGTGATTGTATCACCTTACATTCCTTCCAGCAATGCACAAACGTCCCATTTTCTCCACGTCCCTGTTGAGATCCTTGTTGTCTTATCTTTTTGATAATAGCCACCCTAATGGGTGTGAAGCGGGTTTTATCTCCTTGGGGTTTTGATTTGCACTTCTGTAATTAGTTGTGATGTTGAGCATCATTTCATGGGTCTATTGGCCAGTTGCATGTCTTCTTTGGAGAAATGTCTATTCAAGTCTTTTGCTCAATTTTGGGTTTTTAAATTCTCAGATTAGAAATAAGAAAGGTTTTTAATCAGTTATGTTAAAGAAGCTAGAAAAAGAGCAAAGTAAAGTCAAATCAGTATATGTAGGGGAATAGTAAAAACAAATGTGGAAATCGATGAAATAAAAACTAGAAAAATCGACCAAATTGATTAAAACCCCAGTCAATTAATCCTTACTGCCTGAATATTTCTTTAGTCTCTTACCCTTTTAGAGTCTAGGCTCTTAGATCCCATGTTACAGTGTAGTAGGAACTTGTTTACCTGTTATTCTCATTTGACAAGGAGAACTGGGCGGTTTTCATCTTGGTAACTCCAGTGTCTGGCACAGCACCTTGTTAATAATATCTGCTCAATTATTCCTTGACCAATTCACAACTTTGCCTCATAAATTCAAAATGATAAGATAGGATGGGGCAGACATATGTAAACAACATAGGACAGTGAGGGAAGTGTAGGGAAAGGACACAACATCTAGAATCAGAAAACTCACCTCTTAATTGCGTTACTTTACACCAATTCTTGTTGCTCGATGGATCCTCATCTGTAAAGTGGGTGCAACTTAAATGATAAATATGAAAAAAATGGGGCAGCCCCAGTGGCTCAGCGGTTTAGTGCCGCCTTCAGCCCAGGGCCTGATCCTGGAGACCTGGGATCGAGTCCTGCATCGGGCTCCCTGCATGGAGCCTGCTTCTCCCTCTGCCTGTGTCTCTGCCTCTCTCTCTCTCTCTCGCTCTCTCTCTCTGTCTGTTTTTCATGAATAAATAAATAAAATCTTTAAAAAATATATGAAAAAATGTTGTGCTTCTTAATCCCCTTGGATTCCCCATTTGCTAAAAATAATTTCAACGATTCAGCTAAACTTGGTTTGCTCCTGTCGAATCCTGCTCTATTTCCCATTGGTTCTGTACGGTGTCCCCACATGTGCCTCTTCATCTGAAAACTCACCCTCTTTTGCGCCACCTTCTTTGAATTGTCATTCCAGCCAAATCACTCCACACGAGAACCTTGAGGTCAAGTACGACGCCTTGTCCTCTTTGCCTTCCTTGATCCTAGCAAGTTCCTGGCATAGAGGAAGCATAATAAATCATTGTTGAACAGTAGGGTAGAACGGTAGGAACTGGTACAGAGCCTGGAGAAAGGAAAAACGGCCTAATACTTTATTTCTGAAAGAAACTAACGTAGGGTCCACTTCTCAACAGTTCCAATATCTTTTTTTAAATTAATTAATTAATTAGTTAATTAATTAATTAATTTATTTATGTTTTATTTATGTTTTATTTTATTTAATTTTTCAGTTCCAATATCTTTATGTAACACTTGTCACTTGAAATGCCAAGGATGAGGTTCAGTATTCGGTTCTTGGCAGGCTTTTGCCAGGACCTCATTGATACCAGACTCCAAATTGTTTTCAGACTCTTTGGCAAATCTCTGTCCTGCTCTACAAGCGTTGGAGAGCTTTTCTCCCTGGCACACGTTTTCCATACCGTGCTTTCCTCATCCACCGAGACTTGTGGAATGTGTCCATGCTTTCAAAGCAAAATAGAAACCGTGAACAGGAAAAGGAAAACTGTAAACCTGACTGCGAACTAGCACAAGGTAGAAAACTATGAAGCTGGAAGTTCCTGAACGTCGGTCTACAGTCAGATCGCAACAGACTTGTCTCTCCTCTGCGTCCGAACCACATCCATCCTTTCAGTCCCTACTCCAGTCCTCCAGTCCCAGGCCCTTTATCACCAGACCATTCATTACCCAGTGCCCTCCGTTCATCTGAATTTCTGTAGCATTTATAAGTGGTGCCACAGAAGCTAGTGCCTGTTTAAACCCTGTCCTGTCAACCTAATTATGTCTGTGCCACACTATATTTTTGAAAATGCTTTTACATTGACCTCATTTGGTCTTCGCGGTTCTTTGGAGAAGGTATGGGTGTTAATGCACCCATTTTACAGGTCCAAGTCAGAGGGTCTCAGGGACTTACACACGGTTACGTACCTGACTGGTAAAGTTTCTGATTTCAAACATGTTCACTGGCCTTCCCGACTGTTTCATGTGGTTTGTGCAAACCTGGCCTTGTTTTACTCATTTCCAACGTAAGCACAATCTGTCTTCCCATGAGAGCCTAGTGGAATGCCAGGCACAAAGCAACATGCTTGGTGATTTCTTTCTTTCCTTTTTTTTAAGATTTTATTGATTTATTCATGAGAGACACGGAGAGACAGGCAGAGACACAGGCAGAGGGAGAAGCAGGCTCCATGCGGGGAGCCCGATGCGGGACTCGATCCCGAGACTCCAGGGTCATGCCCTGGGCCGAAGGCGGACACTCAGTTGCTGAGCCACCCAGGAGTCCCTGCTTAGTGATTTCTATTTGTCTACCTTAAAGCATCTGTTGGTGCAAAATTCAAATTTGTCCTTAAAACATCGTATTTCTGCTCTTTTGTCATGTTAAATGATCCTTGCTTCAGATTTTAACTAGCTCCTCAGGTACTGATTTGTAATGAGGCCTAGAATAATAGAAAATAGAAAAAAAAAAAAAACCAAGCTGTGAGGAAACTTGAGATCATATAAGCTACCTCTCTTCTTTTCCAGCTCAAAATTGATTGTTCCTTCAGATAAAGGACCTGGCAACTCGGCCGAGAAACCAGTTCCACATGGCTCTGTTGGTGGTGGGCGCTTCCACCCTCCTTATCAGCCACAGAGTTGAGCACATGACTCGGGTCCAGACAGCCACCTGATGCCCTCGTCAAGGTTGTTGGTTCAGCAACGGGCACATGATTTAAGAACAGCCAATCGGAATTCTCCCTGAGAGTTTTATCTTTTCGCCAGCGCTTTGGGGAAATGGACTTTTTCAGTGAGTCCTGGGCTCTGAGCCTCCGTCCTACTCACACATGGAGAGACTGTACCCGAGTACAGTCATTGGAGTCCTGTACCTTGCCACACCTTCACTAACACCAAACCTGGTCTTTTCAATTAATAATTCTCTTCAATGCTTAAAACTAGTTCAAGTTGTACTTTTGTTACTTAAACATTGAAAAGAGTATGGACTAATTCATCTGTCACTCTACAGAAGAGAAGACTCATGTCTAGAAATGATTTAGTGAAAAAACACAAGTCTAGTTAGTGACCATGTCTGGAAAGAAGTAACCCAGGCCACTATAATTTTAGTAGAAGAGCTTCTGTCTGGAGTACATTCCAGAGCCGTACTGGTAACACAGGGCCAGAGAAGCCACATAAAACTGCTCAGTGTCACATAGGGAGTAAGGGACAAGGTTAATACTCAAATTCAGTTCTGTTCGACTCCAACCTATGATCTTTTTCTGTACCAGAGACCTTCACATTTCTCTGCTTTTATCTGAGCTTTTCACTTGACTGTTGAGAAAAATAAAGCTCAGAAAGTTTTTCCACTTGTTCGTGCCATTTAGTGGCAGAGCCAGAACTTATTCACAAACACCAAACACCTAGATAATGCTGTGAGTCCCGAACACAGGCACTCATGGGTCCCCCTTGGCTTTTGTGTAACCGGGATACTAGCTGACAATGGAATTATTTGCTTTGCATTATGCTTGAGTTGGTATTCCCACTCACAGCACCCAAATGTTTAGGCTTCTGGACTCCAGAGCTTTAAAGAAACTCTTGAAAACATAGATGTTCCATCCTCTGATCGGGGTTGTATTTGTCAGGGTTTTCCAGAGAAACAGAGCAACCTGGGCGTAGGTGTACATGTAGGTATAGATATAAAGGAAGAGACTTATTATGGGGAGTCGACTCGCCTGATTATGCAGACAGAGAAGCTCCACAGTCTGCCCTCTGCAACTGGAGACCCAGGAAAGCCCATGATGTGGTTCTCGTCCAAACTGGACGGCTGAGAGCCAGGGGAACTGATGGTGCGAGTCCCAGTCTGAGTCCAAAAACCTGAGAGCTGGGGACCCTGGGGGGGTCAGATGGTTAAGCATCTGCCTTTGGCTCAGGTCATGATCCCGGGTTCCTGGGGTGGAGCCCTGCATCAGGCTCCTTGCTCAACTGGGGAGCCTGCTTCTCCCTCTCCCTCTGCCGCTCCCCCAGCTCATGCTTTCTGTCTATGTCTCTCTCAAATAAATAAATAAATAAATAAATAAATAAATAAATAAATAAATAAGATCTTTAAAAAAACAAAACAAAATGAAAACAAAATCCCGAGAGCCAAGAATGTTGATGTTGGAGGGCAGAAGACAGATGTCCCAGCTCAAGCAGAGAGCAGATTTTCCCGTTCTCTGCCTTTGTGTTCCACTCGGACCCTCGGTGATTGGATGACCCCCTCCCACCTTGGGGAGGATGGCTCCTCTTACTCAGCCTGCTGAATCGACTTCTAACCGGTTGCAGAAACACTCTTATAGACATACTCAGAAATGATGCTCCACCGGCTGTCCTGGGCGTCCCTTAGCCCACCCAAGTTGACAAAGGCAGCCATCACAAGGGGGCTGGGCTGCCTAGCAAGTGTCCTCTGCCAGGATGATGAGTCAGCCCAGGTGGCCTCTTAGGGCCAAGGCCAGGAAACGCTCCAGGAGGCAGGGGTAAAGCCGCGGCAAGACCCTTCTGATGGTTACAGTGAAAGAGACCAAGTCTGTTGTTGGGTCTCATGGAACAATATGGATCTGAGGATGGAGAAGAAAGCCAATGGGTGGAGCTCGAAGTAGCACAGGAACAGGGTGGGTGCTCAGGTACAAAGGCAAGAGTGACCGTGGGGGTCTAGGAATGTCACGTCACGTGGTGCAGGGACGCTCGTGTTACTGGTCTGCAGTGCACGGCGCTTTGACAGATGCAGCCTGACTCATAGGAGATGTCGGCAGTGGTTAGGGGAGTTTGGGAATTCCACTTCAGAACACACGTGGGACGCCGACTTCGCCTTCCTAATCATCGTCGGTGAGGGCCTGTGCGATGCTTCTTCGCCACCATCAGGCTTCCCCGTGAAAAAACTCTTTGCTACTTTAATACCTAAAAACTATTAGCCATTAAATTCACATTTGCTTGATTATTAGGAAGGTTAATCATCTTTTTTTTCACATGTCCATATTTGTTATTTTCCTTGTGTGAATTATTTGCTAAATATCCTTTGCCTACTTTTGCTTTGGGATTTGAGTGATTTTTTTTAAATTGATTTGTGAACGTTCTTTATAGATTAAGAATATTATCTTATCAGCATGTTTCTTATAATTAGTTTCCTTGGTAAGTAAATTTCATTTAAAGTTTTATTGTGTTTATTGGGTTTTAATTTCATTTAAAGTTTGATTGTATTTGATGTAGAGATTGTCTTTTTTATTTATTACATTTAAGCTTAGAAAGTTTTTCTCTGTTACAAGATCTTTAAGATCTTTGAGGTTTTATCCACCTGATTTATTTATTTGGTTGCCATTTAGCAGATAAGTTAGCCTGGCTTTGTTCCATTTTGTGGTACGTAGTAAAATGCCCCCAATTTTTTTCCTTACAATGAAAAATTCTTTGGTACTATTTGTTGAGTAATCCATCCATTTACCTGTGAAATGTGATACTTGTTTGTTTGAGAGAGAGAGAGAGAGAGAGAGAGAACAAGCAGGTGGAGGGGCAGAGGGAGGGGAGCCCGACACGGGCCTGGATCCCAGGACCCCAGATCATGACCTGAGCCAAAGGCAGGTGCTTAACTGACTAAGCCACCCCGGTGCCCCTAATATACTTGTTTTATCACATATTAATACAATATTTTCTACCAGTTATTTCAGGCTTATCGTATTTAAACCTTAATGATTGTAGCTTTGGAATATTTCTTAAATGTGTGGCAACGCCAGTCCCTGTTTGTTTCACTTGGCTTGTAGAGTAAATGATCGTTGCCACCATTATCCGTTTATTATTCTCTATAAATCTGAGAATTGCTTAGTCAGTTTTCTCCAGAAATGTTATGTGTGAAAACAGTCATTGTCCCTGCCCTAATGAAGTATAATTTACAAAAGGAGAGAGACAGTAACCATATAAACAAGCCAGTGGATATATAATTTTAGAGAAGACATGCACCGCAAGCAATGAATAGAGTTTGGTGACTGAAAATGAGAGTATGTGGGATTTAGAAGGCTGGTAGGGAGGCGACTAACAGAGCGCGTGCAGGCAAGATCTTCCTAAAATCTTTAGAGCCAGGGTCTGAAGACTTGGAAGATCCAGGTACCCAAAGAGCAAGAAGTAAGGACAGACAAGGCAACCGGAACAGAATATGCAAAGGCCCTGTGGTGACGCTACCCGAGCACGTTTGAGAAGCTTAACCAAGGTGAAGGGGCTGACGCATCACAGGCAGGAGCGGGAGGCAGGTGATGAGGCTGAGCGGGATGACGAGGGCAGAGCTAAGAGTGTGGCGCGTGTCGAAGGTGCAATGGGAACTCGTCAACGGTACGATCAGATGTGTTTAAAAAGGATTATTCTAGCTGTTTTGTGGAAAATACACGTTGGGAGGTAAGAGCGAGAGGACGCAGGTCCACGAGGCTGTTGCAGTAGCGTGTGTCATACGTGATGCTATTATTCATTGTTGCATATTTATTTTGTATTCAGTTACTGTATTAAAAAATCCTGATTCTTATAATTCTAGAGATTTCTAGGTTCATTTATTGAGATTTACAGATATATAAACGTTTTCAATTAATAACATTTTTTCTGTAAAATATTAATTTTGCCTCTCGTACCAGTTTCATCTCTTGTAGCCGTGCTTAGGCGTTCCAGAGACGGAAGCTAAAGTAGCAAATGTGACGGTGGCGGTTTTTTCTTTTCTGTCATTTTAATGGCAGTGCCTCGTGTGTGCCATAATTAGATAGTGTGATGCATTGTGTCTCAGAAGGCTATTTTTATCATGTTATATTTTTATTTTTATTTATTTATTTATTTAATAATAAATTTATTTTTTATTGGTGTTCAATTTGCCAACATACAGAATAACACCCAGTGCTCATCCCCGTCAAGTGCCTCCTTCAGTGCCCATCACCCATTCACCCCCACCCACCGCCCTCCTCCCCTTCCACCACCCCTAGTTCGTTTCCCAGAGTTAGGAGTCTTTAGGTTCTGTCTCCCTTTCCGATATTGTTATATTTTTAAATGTGGTTTCACGCGTAATAGATACGTGGCTGCATCAATGCCATCTCTGGCGTCTACATGATGGTCACGTTGCGCTTCTCTTGGTTGTGGGCTTAACTCGTCTCCTGGTCACACCTTTCATGAATCCTGTCTTCAAAATCCAGCTCGGGCGACTCCGTGGCGGGGGAGACCACTGGCTACACTAAGGAGCCCTGGAGGAAGGAAATTAATTGACTTCCATAGTCACACAGGATTATCCGGTTCTAGACTTTCAAGTCCTTGCAAATGCGTCCATAAACATAACCTCTTCTTGAGTTCATTTGCTAGTTTTTACCTGGTGAGACTTGGTCCTGCATGCAGGAAGGAACAGAAAGGAGAGAAAGGAAAGAGCCAGGAAGAAAATATGACATGGTCAAAAGTACAAAGAATTGGGCATTTCTTTTTTTTTTAAATTTTTTTAAAAAAATTTAAGTTCAATTAGCCAACATATAGTACTCATTAGTTTCAGATGTGGTGTTCAATAATTGATCAGTTGTGCATAACATCCATGCTCATCCCATCACGTGCCCTCCTTCATGCCCATCACCCGCCACCCCACCCCCTCCTCATCCCCTCCAGCCACCCTCAGTTTGTTTCCTGTAGTTAAGAGTCTCTCATGGTTGTTCGTCCTCTCTGATTACTTCTCATTCAGTTTTCTCTCCCTTCCCCTATGATCCTTTGCACTATTTCTTAGATTCCCCGTATGAGTGAAACCATATGTTTGTCCTTCTCTGACTTACTTCACTCAGCATAATACCCTCCAGTTCCCTCCATGTCGAAGCAAATGGTGGGGATCTGTCCTTTCTAATGGCTGAGGAATATCCCACTGTATACACAGACCACAGCTTCTCTATCCATCATCTGTCGATGGACACCGAGGCTCCTTCCACAGTGTGGTTACTGTGGACATTGCTGTTGCGCACATTGGGGTGCAGGTGTCCCGGCGTTTCACTGCATCTGTATCTTTGGGGTAAATCCCAGCAGGACAATTGCTGGGTCATAGGGAAGATCTTTTTTTAAGTCTTTGAGGAACCTCCACACAGTTCTCCAGAGTGGCTGTACCAGTTCACATTCCCACCAACAGTGCAGGAGGGTTCCCCTGGCTCCACATCCTCTCCAATATCTGTGGTTTCCTGCCTTGTTAATTTTCCCCATTCTCACTGGTGTGAGGTGGGATTTCATGGTGGTTTTGATTTGTATTTCCCTGATGGCCAGTGATGCGGAGCATTTTCTCGTGCTTGTTGGCCATGTCCATGTCTTCCTCTGTGAAATGTCTGTTCATGTCTTTTGCCCATTTCATGATTAGATTGTTTGTTTCTTTGCTGTTGAGTTTCGTAAGTTCTTTCTAGATCTTGGAAACTGCCCTTCACCTGCTAGGTCATTTGCAAATATCTTCTCCCATTCTGTAGGTTCTTTTAGTTTTGTTGACTGTTTCCTTTGCTGTGCAGAAGCTTTTTATCTTTATTAAGTCCCAATCATTCATTTTTGCTTTTGTTTGTCTTGCCTTTGGGGACATGTCTATCAAGAACTTGGCTGCAGCTGAGGTAGGAGAAGTTGTTGCCTGTGTTCTCCTCTAGGATTTGGATGAATTCCTGTCTCACATTTAGATCTTTCATCCATTTTGGGTTTATCTTTGTGTCTGCTGTAAGAGAATGGTCTAGTTTCATTCTTCTGTACATGGCTGTCCAATTTTCTCAGCACCATTTATTGAAGAAACTGTCCTTTTTCCAGTGAATAGTCTTTCCTGCTTTGTCGAATATTAGGTGGCCATAGAGTTGAGGGCCCACTTCTGGGTTCTCTATTCTGTTCCATTGATCTATGTGTCTGTTTTTGTGCCAGGACCACACTGTCTTGATGACCACAGCTTTGTAGTACAGCTTGAAATCCACCATTGCGATACCCCCAGCTTTCGTTTTCTTTTTCAACATTCCTCTTGCTATTTAGGATGTTTTCTGGTTCCATACAAATTTTAGGATTATTTGTTCTAACTCTGTAAAAAAATGTTGATGGTATTTTGATAGGGATTGCATTGAATGTATAGATTGCTCTGCGTAGCACAGACATTTTCACAATATTTATTCTTCCCATCCATGAGCATGGACTGATTTTCCACCTCTTTGTGTCTTCCTCAATTTCTTTCATGAGTGTTCTATAGTTTTTAGGGTACAGATACTTTAGCTGTTTGGTTAGGTTTACTCCTAGGTATTTTATGTTTTTTAGTGCAATTATAAGTGGGATTGATTTCTTAATTGAGACTAAAGACTCTTTCTTCATAGTTAGTGTGTAGAAATGCCACTGATTTCTGGGCATTGATTTCGTATCCTGCCACATTGCTGAATTGCTGTATGAGTTCTAGCGATCTTGGGATGGAGTCTTTTGGGTTCTCTAGATACAGTATCACGTCATCTGTGAAGAGGGAGAGTTTGACTTCTTCTTTGCCAATTTGGATGCCTTTCATTTCTTTTTTTTTCTTTTATTTATTTTTGTTGTCTGATTGCTGAGACTAGGACTTCTAGTACTATGTTGAGCAGCAGTGATGACAGTGGACATTTTTGTCGTGTTCCTGACCTTAGAGGAAAAGCTCTCAGTTTTTCCCCATTGAGAATGATATTCACTTTGGGCTTTTTATAGATGATTTTTATGATACTGAGGATGATACTGAGGACTGTTCCCTCTATCCCTACACTCCTGAGAGTTTTTGATCAAGAAAGGATGCTGCATTTTGTCAAATTCTTTTTCTGCATCAATTGAGAGGAACATATGGCCCTTGTCCTTTCTTTTATTAATGTGATGTATCACGCTTATTGATTTGCAAATGTTGAACCACCTTGCAACTCAGGAAAAAAATCCCAATTGGTCGTGGTGAATAATTCTTTTAATGCAGCATTGGATCCTATTGGCTAGTATCTTGGTGAGTATTTTGGCAACCATGTTCATCAGGGATAGTGGTCTGTAATTCTCCTTTTTGATGGAGACTTTGTCTAGTTTTGGGATCAAGGTAATGCTGGCCTCATAGAGTGAGTTTTGCTTCCATTTCCATTTTTTGAAGCAGCTTAAGAAGAATAAGTACTATTTCTTCTTTAAATGTTTGGTAGAATTCCTCTGGGAAGCCATCTGGTCTTGGGCTCTTGTTTTTGGGAGGTTTTTGATGACTGCTTCAATTTCCTCCCTGGTTATGGTTCTGTTCAGATTTTATATTTCTTCCTATTTCAGTTTTGGTACTTTATAAGTTTCCAGGAATGCATCTATTTCTTCCAGATTGCCTAATATGTTGGCATATAGTTGCTCATAATATGTTCTTAAAATTGTTTGTATTTCGTTGGTATCGGTCATGATCTCTCCTCTTTCATTCATGATTTTATTAGTTTGGGTCCTTTCTCTTTTCCTTTTGATAAGTCTAGCTAGAGGTTTGTCTGTTTTATTAATTTTTTCAAAGAACCAGGTTTTAGTTTCATTGATCTGTCCTACTATTCTTCTGGTTTCTATTTCATTGAGTCCTACTCTAATCTTTATTATTTATTGGATTAGGCTTTATTTTATGTTCTATCTCTCTAGCTCCTTTAGGTGTAAGGTTAGCTTGTGTATTTGAGATTTTTCTAATTTTTTTGAGAAAGGCTTATATTGCAATGTACTCCCTCTTAAAACTGCCTTTGCAGTATTGCAAAGATTTTGAACAGTTGTGTTTTCATTTTCATTTGTTTCCATGAATTTTTAAAATTCTTCTTTAATTTCCTGGTTGACCCATTCATTCTTTAGTAGGTTGCCCTTTAACCTCCAAGTGTTTGAGTTCCTTCCAAATTTTTCTTGTGGATTGAGTTTCAAGGCATTTTGTTCTGAAAATATGCAGGGAATAATCCCAGTCTTTTGGTACTGGTTGAGACCTTATTTATGACCAAGTATGTGATCTATTCTGGAGAATGCTCTATGTGTACTCTATTACTTTTGGATAGAATGTTCTGAATACATCTGTGAAGTCCATCTGGTCCAGTGTGTCATTCAAAGCCCTTGTTTCCTTGTTGATCTTCTGCTTAGACAATCAGTCCATTGCTGTGAGTGGGATATTAAAGTCCCCTACTCTTATTGTATTATTATCAACAAATTTCTTTAATTTGGTTAGTAATTGGTTTATATAATTGGCTGCTCCTAAGTTAGTAGCATAAATATTTATAATTGTTAGATCTTCTTGTTGGAAAGACCTTTTAAGTATGATATAGTGTCCCTCTTCATTCCTTACTATAGTCTTTGGCTTAAAATCTAATTTTTCTGATATAAGGATTGCTATCTTTTCTTTGCTTTCTTTTGAGGTCCATTAGCATGATAAATTGTTCTCCCCCCCCTTTCACTTTCAATCTGGAGGTGACTTTTAGTCTAAAATGAGTCTCTTGCAGATAGCATATAGATGGATCTGGCTTTTTTATACAATCTGGTAACCTGTGTCTTGGAGTATTTAACCCATTCATATTCAAAATAACTATTGAAAAATATGAATTTAGTGCTATTTTATTACCTGTAAGGTCTCTGTTTCTGTAGATTGTCTCCATTTCTTTCTGGTCTATGTTACTTTTGGGCTCTCCCTTCGCTTACAGGTTCCCCCTTATTATTTCTTGCAGGGCTGTTTAGTGGTCACATATTCTTTTAGTTTCTACCTTTCCTGGAAGCTCTTTATCTCTCTTTCAATTCTGAATGACAGCCTTGCTGGATAGAGTATTCTTGGCTCCATGTTTTTCTCATTTAGGACCCTGAAGATATCCTGCCAGCCCTTTCTGGCCTGCAGGTCTCTGTGGAGAGGTCACCTGCCAGCCTAATGTTTCTACCACTGTAGGTAAAGAACCTCTTGTCTGGAGCTGCTTTGAGGATTTTCTCTTTATCTCTGAAGTTTGCCAGCTTCACTATTATATGTTGGGGTGTTGATCTATTTTTATTGATTTGGGGATGGGTCCTTTCTACCTCCTGGACTTGAATGCCTGTCTCCTTCCCCAGATTAGGAAAGTTCTCAGCTATAATTTTCTCAAATACCTTCTCTCTCTCTGTCTCTCTCTCTTTCATATTCCTCGGGGACTCCAATAATTCTAATATTGTTTTGTGATATGGCATCGCTGATTTCTCAAAGCCTCCTCTCATGGTCCATTAGTTGCTTTTCTCTTTCCTCAGCTTCCTTCCTTTCCATCAACTTGTCTTCTATGTCACTTACTCTCTCTTCTGCCTTATTTAACCCTAACTGTTAGAGTATCCAATTTAGACTTCATCTCAGTTAGACCATTTTTAAATTCAGCCTGATTAGATTTTATTTCTGCACTAAGATTCTCTTGTGTCTTTTATGCCTTTTTCAAGCCCAGCTAGTAACTTTATACTTGTTATCCTGAATTCCATCTCTGACATTTTACTTATATCCATACCAATTAGATCTGTGGCAGAGTATTACCTCTGGTTCTTTCTTTTGTTTTGAATTCCTCCTTCTAGTCATTTTACCCAGAAAAGACTGGATGAATAGGTACACAAAATAAAAAATATCAACCATGACCCAAGCAAAATACACACTAGACAAATTTGAAGAGATTAGAAACCAAAAAAGAAAAGAAAAAGAAAGAAAAAGAAAAAAAAAAGGGTGGGGGGGGAGGATGTGGGGAGAGAGAATATAATGTTACAGGGCAGACAAACAGGGTCATCCACTCAGTTCTGAGTGTATTTTGGTGTGTTAAAACACACTAAATCCCAAAATTGTAAAGAAAGCAAAATATATGTGTGTGTGTGTGTATACATATATAATATATATACACATGTAAATATATATATGCAAATATATAGCAAATACAAATATGTATATGCAAAAATAAAATTGAATATAGTGAAAAGAAGCCAATAATGAAGAATATATCCATAAGATGTAAATGTAAACACTGAAAGTGTAAAAAAGACTTAAAAACAAAGAGTTGATAAAATAAGAAACTAATTGAAAAGGGAAAAAAAGAAAAAAAAGAAATGGAAAATTTTAAACTGAAAGATAAATGAGTCATGAGAAAACCCCCCTTGAATTCTGTGTACTGCTTTCCCCTAGTGCTGGAGTTCTGCGGTTCGGCGTGGCCCATCGACGTGCTGTTCACCTGTTCTCCCGGCTGGTCCTCCGGGGAGGGACCTGCCGCGCTGCTTCTCAGATGTCCTTGCCTGGGCTGACCCCTCGCCGCCCCTTGCCGCCCCTTGCCAGGTGTGCGCCGCTTTTGGTTGCTCTGTGTGGCTTTTGTTCCCTGAAGGTTTTCGGTGCCTCTTTAGGGGATGAAAACACAAATGGCCACTCCCGGGTCTGCAGCCCCAGAGCTGAAAGGTCGTAGCCCCTGTCCTCTGTAACCCTCGGGATGAGTGCTCTTCCCCTTCGTGCGCGCCAGACTCTGCAGACTCCTGCGGTGGGCACCCACTCGCATCCCCGGGATGGGGCAGGGTCGCTGTGTGTCTGCACTTTGCGTTTCCCGGATCCCGTGCTACCTCCTCTGCTCCTCTGGGGGGAAGGTGACGGGTCGTCCCTGTTCTGCCCTTACAGGGCCCTGCCCTGAGAGCTGTTGTCCCACCGTGCACTGTCCTGGCCTACCTCCCCGGGAGGGCAGGCGGCCTCTGCGTTCCTGCCCTTCGCAGGCCCCACGAGAGAGCTGTGGCCAGATTGTGGTGTGGCTGCCACCGCCCCGAGAGTCCTCCCTAGGCTCGCTAAGCGGAACCAGTCTCCCTGCTCCAGTGCTTGGGAACTCTGCTGGCTCAGGTCAGGCTCCTCGGTTCTTCCTGCGACGCCTGGAATCCAAGACCACACCGTCCCTCCTTGGATCCTGCCCTGCTTCGCCACCTGAGCACCTTTCGGGCCCGGCCGTCTCTCGGCTTCTGGTGTTGTGCTTGGGGCTCTCACTTTCTGGTACCGGCCTATGGAGCCCCCCCCCCCCCCCCCGCCTGCCATTTATCTTCCCATGTGTCCACTCAGATCCACTCCTCTGCTCCTTCGACCTTGCAGAAAGTGGTCACTTTTCTGCTTGTAGGGCTCCAGTGATTCTTTCCTTACATCTCAGGTTGAATTCATGGGTGTTCAGGATGATTTGGTTGTCACCTCGCTAAATCCAAGGGCCCAGAGAAGCGAGATCCCCTACGCTCCTGCCGTCTTGGCCCCCCTCCTGGGGCTTTGTTCACTGCGTGGCTCCTGTGCCACCTTGGCCCTTAGCAGTCATACAGCTCTCGACGGGTTGCTGAGCCCTAAGGGATAAGGGTTTTATAGGAGGGCTGTGTGGATCGGGTGATAACATTTAAGTAAAGAATTGAATCCAGCGGCTGGCATCAGGGAATTCTTAGATAAATATTTTAAGATGAGCATAGCCACTGTGTTAAACGCTGTTTTGTGCTAAAGTGTTAACTCCTTCAATTTTCCCAGCAACCTTATGAAGAGGGTGTTATCGTCACTGTCTAGTTTTACAAAGCGGGGAAATGAGACACGAAAAGACTGATTAGCCTGAGATCCCACTGCAGGTTAGTGGCAACACTGGGGTGGGAACTCGGCAGTGTAGCACCCGAGGCCCTGCTCTTGACCACCGCTCGATATGACCTCTTGCTTTAAGAGTATACGTGTCTTCCCATATTCACTAAGCGGGCAAGCCCTGAGGAACCAGGCGGTACTACTGCTCCATTCTGCACATGAAGGCAGGGAAGCCCAGGGTGCTAAGTGACCTGCCCAGGCCATAAAACACATGAATACCCAAACTAGGACTCAATCCTGGTCTCTTCATTCCATTTTTGCATCATTTGCAAGTAGAAGGGCCTTCCAGTATCTCTACTTTGGAACATTTTTCAGGCTTCCTCTTGGGGTCTTGGGTGGATTTCAAGTGTTGTAAGGTGGCAAGGGGCATTTATCTGCATTGCATGGTACCTTTCAATCAATTTTTTAAGACTTTTCTTTAGGTCAATGATAATTATTTCAAGGGCTTTAGTTATAAGCCTTTGTGGATCTTCAGGATTCACTACAAGTGATTATATTTGTTATATATATATATATATATATATATACATTTTTAAGTATTTTATTTATTCATGAGAGACACAGAGAGAGGCAGAGACACAGGCAGAGGGAGAAGCAGGCTCCCTGCAGGGAGCCCGATGTGGGACTCGATCCCGGGTCTCCAGGATCACGCCCTGGGCTAAAGGCGGCACTTAACCGCTGAGCCACCAGGGCTGCCCTATATTTGTTATATTTCAAATGCAGAGGAAAATGAGCAAAAAACAAAAACTGAACAAAAGAGCAAAAGAAAATCTCTATGCCTCTAAGTCTCTTAAGTTTCCTTAAGGCTTAATTCTCCTGATCTAACTTGGATTTCTAGCTCAGGTCCGGTAAGTACAAGCAGCACCACGCTTCAGGATGGCAAAATGGATTCATTCCCAAGGTGGATAGAGCAGCACCTATAACACTGATCCCGACTTTCTAATTGTCCAACTCGATAATACCAGAGATTCGTTCCTATGGAGAAAACCTTCCCCAGTGGGCTTACCTGCTACTATTTGATAAGGACTGAATGGGGGCATTAGGAACTTAGATTTTAGGGACGTTATCCATTAGCAGTTCATTGTCGGGGGTCTTCACAATAATTTCTCTCTGCTCCCTGAAGTTTCCATATTGTAACATGGAGCTCCAGCAATTTTTTTCCTGGCTGCTCTTTCCACTGTTGTTGCACGGAACCTGAGCAAGTATCAGCACACATCAGGTGCGTGGGATGGCATCACAAGAACTCCCCTGCACGGCTTCAGCCTATCTTGGAATAAATCTCAACTCCACGAGTTGGCAAGGACAACCTCATCTCTTGAAGTGGTCCATTTGTTTCCTGAGACGGGGAACTCATCACATCCCCACCATCACTGTGATCACCTGTAACGTTTCCTGAGAACGCACCATAGGCTGAGTGCTCTCCACATATGCCCTCTTTCATCCTTTCAACAACTTTATGAGGTAGTTATTATCACTCAAGTTTTACAGAAGAGAAAACAAAGGCCCAAATTAAAAAAAAAAAAAACTAGCTCATAGTTTCACAATAGTGGAGATAAAATTGAGCCCAGTCCTGTATTGGTTCTGAGATAAGTCTCTGTGGTCAACCTCTGCATCCTAATTGAGAAGCCGCGGTTAGAAGATGGCATCATTTCCACCAAGGGGATCAAGAGGAAGATTTATTTCTTCCTTCATATCTCAACACTCCGGCTGCTGACATAGCCCAATTCCTTTGTCATACCATGCTGGGAGCACAAGGACTTTTCCAGGTCCTGAGAGTTTTGCAGTTACAATTAGTGAGTCTACACACATTGCCATCTTCCCCTGCATATTTTAGAAGCAACATAGGCTTAGGCAGTAGAGGGGACTGTGATGTCATGCTGCTTGGATTTGAGGCTAAGTTCCCCAACCAGTTACCTGTATGACAATGGGCAAATTACTTTACTCTGTCCCCAAATCTTCCAGATGGGGATGTTGTGAAGATTTGAAGAATTCGTAGGTGTGAAACACTACTGGACACTTGGTAAAGCCATATGAATGGGTTTTCTATTAGTATCGTTACAAATTAGCCCAGCCTGATTTCCTGCCTCTTTCTGTATTCCTACTTCTCAGAGCGCTGGGGCTGCCTGGGGCTGGTTGGGGCTGGTTGGGGCTGGTTGGGCTGGTTGGGGTTGGTTGAGGCTGGTTGGAGTTGGTTGGGGCTGGTTGGGGCTGTTTGGGGCTGCCTGGGGCTGGTTGGGGCTGGTTGGGGTTGGTTGGGCCTGTTGGGGCTGCCTGTCCTGAGACTGAATGTGCTTCAGTATTTCATTTCCATTTGGGGGCTCACTGTGGTTTCACCCAGAACCTGTCACTCTTTCCCATCACTTGACCCATGTCCACACTGTTCCCGAATTTCTTGGTGCCACTTCCCTGCTTACAAGCCAGGATGGCTCCTTGGAGTCCACACTTTGAGGCACACAGAAGTGAGCCTCACTCTACCTGCCCGTCCTTGACACCTGCCACTCAGAGTAGTTCTAGTCCCCCCCCCCGCCCCCCGCCCCAGCTACTTATCCTGCCCAATGTTCCAGCCCCTTGGAATAACTTGTCTCCCCAAGCGTCCCTTCCAGGGCTCTTTATCATTCCATTCCCTCTGTCCAGAAATCTCTTATCCGAAGGGCAAAGCCCCACTCATCCTTTTAGAAATGTTGCGTCTTTTGAGAAACATCCATAGGCCTCAGCTGGCCTTCCTCTTCTGGATTACCAGAGCCTTACGTATTTGCTGTCAGGTAACCGGGATGGTGCTAGTGGGCTCTGCTTTGCTGTTTACAAGAATGTCTTCTCCGTCATCTCTGTTCTGGGAGCTCAACGAGGGCAGAGGTGGAGACTGACGATCGTTTACGAGCCACGCGGTGCAGTGGATTGGAACGTGAGTTTGCAGCCCGATTTTCTGGATTTGAATTCTAATTTGCTAACTCCAAACCGTGTGTAACCACGAACAAGTCACGGTGTGGCTCTCCTGGCCTCAATTTCTTCATAGGTAAATCGGGGATAATAACAGAAACTGCCTCATAGGACTGTTCTGAGAATAAAATGAATTCATAGATGCAAAGAGCATGGAAGATAACGAGGCATCTCGTAAGCATCCAGAAATATTGGCTGTTAGTAGTAGATGATGATGGTAATGATGGTTATATCCCTCTTGTCTGTTGCTGGACGTGGCCTGACACGGAGACTCAGCCACCATTTGGTAATTGAATAGAGGAATTCCGACTTAAAAAAAAAAAAATCTTTGATTCCATACGAATTCCCATTTTATATCCTACCCATGAAAATAACAAGTGAAGCCACTCTCATTTCTGAAAGTTTTCCCATGTGCATGATAAGCCCCGACCCTCTAGGCCTGAAACCTCCCTTTTGCCTGTTCCGTCCTCTCTGGGACCTGGAGTGTGGTCCTCACCCTCCGTCTTAGACCTGGGCCTCCATCAGCTGACAGCCCCAGCTCTTTGCTCTGGACTCTGCGCAGCCCCTGCCTGGCTTCCCTGCCTGGCTTTGCCGTCCTCCCTCCCTCACAGGCCTGTCCTCCTGCTCACTGACTGCTTGTCTGGACTGTGCCCCCCGTCGCCCATCCGTTCTGCAGCCCATTTATCTTCCTGGCCTGGCCTGGCCTCATCCCATCCCCGTTTGCCGCATCCCTTATAACTCGGAGTAGTTCTAGCTGCCCCCTGGCCACAGGCCTCGTCCAGAGGGCTCACGGGGTTTCATCTAAACACATCTTACAGCCGGGTAGTGAGGCACGGGGAGGGCCAGTTCAGTTTGTAGTTTGGGTATCATCAGCTTTTTTTGCATTATTAAAAAGTATAGCGCGAGGTAGAGCTGTTTTCCTTCGAGGGTGTCCAGGTGGTGAGCTAGACGGTGTTTGCGGAGGGTGAACGGTGAGTCTTACTCAAAATGGTTAATAGTAGCAGCTGAGCGCCCCCAAATCCGAGTGGGCGCAGGATGGGAGCCATCAGTTTAGCTGTAGCTGGGCGTTCTCAGCGGATGAACCGGCACGGAAGTTACTATCACAACACTCCTTCGGCGTCTGTAATAAAACAATACTTATGAGAAAACGTCTATGAAATACTTATAATAGAAACAACTATGGTTTGCCTAAAATTCAAAGCTGGGGGCCACCCTGAGAGTAGTTTGCTAAATCTGGCAGCCCCGTTTAACGGTGCCTCATTCCCAGCTCTGCTAACCTGAACATCGGGTCCACTTTTCTCGCCATAAAGTTGAAATTCTCCGCCTTTCTAGCACACAGGAGGTGCTCAAGAGCTGTTTGCTGTATTTTGTTTTATTTGAAGGAGATGGACGGAAATCACCAAGTGAAAGTCAAGCACAGGGAAAGCAACATCTCAGAACAGTGCAAGGGCCCCGTTTCCAGACACAGTCACGCGGCGCGGCCTGCGGCAGCGGAGACCTGGTGCGTGAGAATCTCTCCCCAGGGACTGACCACGTGAATTTGGTTTATATCATATTTGGAAAAGGAGCAAATTGCTTGTCTGGAGACACTGAAGTGCAGCATTGTGGACCTTCCGGAAAGGCTCGCCCGCGGCAGGGGCAGTTCTGCGTTTGCTTGCTTGGGTGGCACACGGGCCGTTCCGTAATAGGCTTTTCCAGTAGCCACGGTCCCAAGCTGTCATTTTTCCACAGTGTTCAGGTCCCTCTAATCCGGGAGAAGGACCCTAACGAGGCCATCGGTGCCAGTCAGGGGGACACGGTGCGATTTAGCAAACTGCGTCGAACCACGCGGCGCCTGTGGGCCTGGTGGGTGGAGCCCCTGGCAGGGCATTTCAGGTGATCCGGAGGCGATGCCGCCCTGACTCCCTGCATCCCAGCCGCACCGGGCCCTTCGGGCTCCCCACTGGGCCGTGCTCTCTCAGGACTGCCACGTCTTTGCTCCTGCCAGTGCTCCGGCCCCAGTGCTCCTGCCAGTGCTCCTGCCAGTACTCCGGCCCCAGTGCTCCTGCCAGTATCTGGCCCCAGTGCTCCTGCCAGTACTCCGGCCCCAGTGCTCCTGCCAGTATCTGGCCCCAGTGCTCCTGCCAGTACTCCGGCCCCAGTGCTCCTGCCAGTACTCCTGCCCCAGTGCTCCTGCCAGTACTCCGGCCCCAGTGCTCCTGCCAGTACTCCTGCCCCAGTGCTCCTGCCAGTACTCCGGCCCCAGTGCTCCTGCCAGTACTCCTGCCCCAGTGCTCCTGCCAGTGCTCTGGCCCCAGTGCTCCTGCCAGTACTTCTGCCCCAGGTGCTCTTGCCAGTACTCCTCCCCCAGTGCTCCTGCCAGTACTCCGGACCCAGGGTCCCTGCCAGTACTCCTGCCCCAGTGCTCCTGCCAGTGCTCCGTCACCAGTGCTCCTGCCAGTACTCCTGCCCCAGTGCTCCTGCCAGTATCTGGCCCCAGTGCTCCTGCCAGTACTTCGGACCCAGTGCTCCTGCCAGTACTCCTGCCCCAGGTGCTCCTGCCAGTACTCCTGCCCCAGGTGCTCCTGCCAGTATCTGGCCCCAGTGCTCCTGCCAGTACTCCGGCCCCAGTGCTCCTGCCAGTACTCCTGCCCCAGGTGCTCCTGCCAGTACTCCAGCCCCAGATGTTTTTCTCCATCCGTGCTCCATGGCAGGTCCTAGGCCTCCTCCCACGTTTCCCTGCAAAGTCTCCAGTGCTCTGTGTGACATTCCCCAGCTTCTGATCTCCTCTCACCTGAGCCCCTTTTTACCACTGCTAATGCCCAGATGGGCGGGGGGAGACCCCCCCATTTTTGGGGCTCCACATGAGTCAGAGATCTTTATGTGATGGGAATTGCATCCAGCTATGAAGAACAGGAACTTTCCAAAAAATGGCTCAAACCAATGGGGAGTTTCATTTTTCTACTTAAATGTGTTGTCCGGGGCTGGCCTTGTAGGGCCGGTGTGCTTAGCTCTGACGGACAGGAGGCTCCTTGTTTTTTCGGATGTGCCGTCCATGATCCGGCATCCTGGCCCAGGGAGCGTTTATTTCTGGGAGATCGTCAGGGCTGGGGGCCGTCCCATTCATTCCCCTGGTATTTTTATCATTGTTCACATCCTCGTGGCACAGAAAATAACGACTATGCACTAAAAGCTTATTAAATGAATGATAACCAATGAATAACTAATGGAGAATTTCTCACTTAGAGAAAAGGGGAAAATGTATATTTGATCATTATAAATAAACCTCAAAGCCCAGACCTATGGAATTAAGAAGACTATTTAGTGCTCTCCCATATTTCATTTAGATATTTTGGTTTATTTGAGAAAATATCCATTTTTTAGGCTCTTACTGTGTTGATTTGAAAAATGAGCTTAAAATATAGCCTCCAAGTTAGACTATAATGTATTCCTAAAACACATGTTATAAAGTGGAATGTGCTTCTTATGGAAACAATATTATAATTGACACTTATATTTTCAACCAAGGATTTGTCAACAAATAAATCACAGAAATGGTGATTAGTATGTCATAAAAACACAAAGCCAGAACAATAATTTAAAAGTGTAAAATTATGCCTTATGTCCTAGAAAATGAACATACACTCACAGTAAATATTTATGAAACAAAGGGTCCAACTGTACTGTAAATTGTATATATTACACACAAAATGCAACTCTCTTGTGCCATAAACATGACTTAAAACTAACATGCTGGTGTAATGATCCTTGAAGGTTTTGGAGTAGATCCCACTGATCCCGTAACCTCCGGGCTCACCACAATCCCTGTCCTGTAGAAAGTCCTCAGCGAATGTCTGTGCGTGGAATTAAGCTGGGGCGTCCGTGCGGCGTGCACACAGCACTTCCACACCCTTCGTCTTTTTACTTTCTCAATCAACCTTCCGTGTCGTTAGTTGTGTGCAGAGCATCCCCATTTATGGGTAAACTGAGGCCTGTAACGATTTAGTGACTCGTTTTCTCAAGGTCAGAAAGTCAAGTCGTGGGGCCAGATCTCCAAGTTCCAAAGGCTTGCGGGTGGCCTCACGCAGACATCCGTGATTCATGTGACCCGGGTCTGCGGGACCCGGACCTCCAGCTTGGACCTCCAGGCTCCTTTACTCTTAGTAGGTTTTCTTGGGATAGAAACGTTCCGCTCCGTATTATCCATCTTAGTCGTGTCTTCATGTCGAGTGACTGCTATTGCCGAGCATGATGGAAACGGGTGTTTTTCTCAACAAGTGATAGTTTCCACAGGAAAGTCTGGCCCACGGTTTATCCCTAATTCTTGATTTTTATTAAGAATCGTAGTTTGCTGTCAGGATGAAGAAGGGCCGCCACATAATGTGCATAACGATGAGCAATACATTTAGTCCACTTGGCCTTCGGGTCGGGACTCGAAACACTTCCCATTCCACGGGAGACTGCACACAGTAATCGTCACCAAAAGCTGTGCTTTTACACAGCGCCCCGGTGCGTCTTCCGAGGATTGCTAACGTGGGAAGGCAATGGGATGCCAAGAGGGCATCGTCCACCGCACAGTTGGCGCCTCGCCGCGCTCAAAACCGTGACTTCTGAGTCTAGACTGTGCATTGTTCCAGTCCCTTCTCTGCTTCTTGCCAGGAGAGTGGTCTTGGCGAGTTACTGAATCCTCTCTGGGTCATGGGGACGAGCATGGTCCCTACCTCTTAGGATTGTGAGGGTTGAACGTATGAAAGTCAGCCAAGCACCAAGCATCGCCTGGCAGGAAGGAGGTGCTGGGCGAGTGGTAGCAGGGACTCTTGTTGGTTTTATATTTGGAGCGATCGTGGCAACTTCTCATCGTCTGCCTAAAATGTGTGGGGAGTTCGGAAGCAAGATAATTGCTTTTATTATGGATGTTAGTAAAACCCAAATTAGTGGTATCTGAATGCAGATTGAATTCCTGTCACGCACAATGCAGAGTGCTGGTTCGGGTTATCACAGTCGTGAGAGTCACAAACGGAGCCAAAGCTGTGCTTAGCCCCGGCTCGTAAACCGTGCACCCGGGTGAGCCTCTGTGCTCACCGCGACTTTTTCTCACACAGTTGACACACTGCAGGCGCACGATAAACATTTATTTTTGTAAAGATTTTTTTTTTGTAAAGATTTTACTTATTTGTTCATGAGAGACACAGAGAGAGAAGCAGAGACACAGGCAGAGGGAGACGCAGGCTCCATGCAGGGAGCCCGACGTGGGACTCGATTCCAGGTCCCCAGGATCAGGCCCTGGACTGAAGGCGGCCTAAACCACTGAGCCACTCGGGCTGCCTATTTGTTTTTTTAAAGATTTTTAAAATTTACTTATTCATGAGACACACAGAGAGGGGCAGAGACACAGGGAGAGGGAGAAGCAGACTCCTTGCAGGGACCCCAATGTGGGACTTGATCCCGGGGACCCCGGGGTCACACCCTGAGGGGAAGGCAGATGCTCACCCGCTGAGCCACCCAGGTGCATCTCAATAAATATTTCTATAATTAATGAGTAGATAAATGAGCAAAATAATTACTAGCATTTCCACAAGTCTGACTTGTGATTAAGTCACCCCATGGCTACCCAGTACACGAAGAAAAACCGCTGCAGGAGGTGACCATACGGATTGTGCTACTAAATGTGCAAACTTGATATGTAGATGAACTCTCATGAAATACAGTTCTTTTGAAGTTTATAAGGATATGATGCTCTACAAATTTTATTAGTGCTAATTGTTGGTCTCTCAATTACTCCAATCCCAATATTTCCACATTACCTCTGCTCTGGTTAATCATAGAAACCATAATAGAAAAAAAAAAGAGGCTATAATTCAATGCATCTACATTTGCCGTGATGGAATGGGTATCCGTGCCTGTTAAGTAGGAGCTAAATGTCTAAAAAAATGTATTTAAATATGATCTTTGCAGAGTGCAATGACTCTTTCTGAGTAGAGAGCCTTCGTGTTCCATGTTCTGTCTCTGTCCCGAAGACTTTGTTGCTGACCAACCATTAATAATTCACAAGTAAGGGCAGCCCGGGGGTGGGGGTGGGCTCAGCAGTTTGGCGCCGCCTTCAGCCCAGGACCTGACCCTGGAGACCCGGGATCGAGTCCCACGTGGGGCTCCCAGTGAGGAGCCTGCTTCTCCCTCTGCCTGTGTCTCCACCTCTCTCTCTCTCTTTCATGAATAAATTAAAAAAATAATAATAATTCACAAGTAGCTTCTTCAGGAATCATGCACAGGGGTCATTTTGGGTGGTTCCCCTCTGGCTGCTTTACTAACTTCAGGAAAGAGGAAAGAAGCGTCCCTTTCCTTCCTGAGCCTTGGTGAGGCTTGGGAACCACTTCCATGGCCTGGGGACGTTGAAGCCTCTGCCATAATCCGCATCCAAAGCCGCGAGCCACTGCATTAGTTTGAAGAGCACATGGAAGCGCGGGATCCTGTGCCGCGTGCCCTGCGGACGCACGATGCTCCCGGGTCTTCAGGTTCTATTCGCTTATTGGCTCTTGGGAACTGGACGCTTTGCCACATCAACGATGTTAGCAACTGAGATGGAGAAAGCACCAGCTCCCGGCCTCCCTCCCCACTCCGCGTCCTGCAACCGCTGTTCCCGTGGAAAACCTCATTCCACATCCCCGCTCTTCCCTGTGCTCGGTTCTGTGCTTCGGTAGGACACACGAACTCATTAACGGTCGCGTGGAGCAGGTGATGTCAGAAAGGTTTCTCCGGGGCAGCCCTGGGTCTGAGGCCGCCATCTGGGTCTGATCCTCTGTGTAGGGCCCCGAATGCCAAGGAAAACCTTTGGATGCATCGGGCCTTACAGCAGGAGAATGGGCAGGAAGAAGGTCCTCATCCTAAGGCTCTGTGGGTTGGAGGGAGGAATAGTCATACCCTTGGTGATGGGAGGTTCTCGCTATGGGATACTCTCGCCGGGACCGGTGCAACGTCCTGACCTCATGCCCGTCGTCTCACGGAATCCTCAGGGCACCCGTTTAGGATGAAGAGCCCAGGGCTGGGAATAAGCAGCTCGTCTAAGGTCACAGACCAGCAGGGCTCAACCCCGAGTGTCCTGGCTCCTGTTTCTGTTTCTCTCTCTTCCCCCGCCCGGTCCCCGCCCCCTGCAAACCGTTGTGCTTTGGTGACTGGGCTGTCCCCGCAGAAGAGGCCACACACAGTCCTGTTGCTCCATTGAGCACAGCAGGGAAGGCGCATCCGGCCGCCCGCTGTCTGCGGGTTCAGGCCACGCTCATGTCACCCCCTTCTGCAGACGCAAATACCCTGTCCTCTGCCCATGACCCCTGGTTCTCTTTCTGATCGTTTGCAAACACGACGAGGCAAGGATATGATTAATCACCAAACTCCAAACTCCAGTTTGGGGAACGTGATTAATTATCAACCTTCAAGCCTAGCGCAGGCATAGGGTTGTGATACTGTTTTATATTTGCTGGTTGGTTTGTTCTGGTTTTGTTGGAGTTTTAGGGACCCTCTTTCTTTTTAATGACAACAGATCCTTCTGCAAATAGCACTAAGTGAACAAGATCAATTAAAATACAGGAGGGAAAAAAAAAAAAAAACCAAACCAACACTTGCCCTTGGGAACGGAGCCTCTGACAACTGCATATAAACCCTCCTTAAGCCGAGCTTGCCGTGAGCTGGCTGGACAAAGTGACATTTGCACAGAAATGCCCTGCAGGCGAAGGAAACCAGAGTTGAAACGGAGCCACCATAAACATTGCGGCTCATAAACCTGAAAACAGGAAGGGTGACCTTTCCAAAGGCTAGAAATGCACTTTTCAGCCTCTAACATTCAGACAATTTTTGGTGTCAAAATCTCCTCGAGCTCCAAGTTACTGTTTTTATAAACGTGGCCAAGTCAAAGCCCACGGTAGCCGAAACCTTGGGTCTTCACATGAAGCCTGCACGGGGCCCGGCTCTTCCCTGGAGGGGCCCGGACTGGCCGGTGGGTGTCTCTGAAAGCCCTTTGCCACCATCGTTTCTGTTTACAGTTGACGTTAAAGTCAATCGGAGGAGGACGATCATCATATGGTCTCACTCATACGGGGAATATAAGAAATAGTGAAAAGGGATTATAGGGGAAAGGAGGGGAAGTGAGTGGGAAAAATTAGAGGGAGACAAACCATGAGAGACTCCTAACTCTGGGAAAGGAACAAGGGGTAGTGGAAGGGGAGGTAGTCACGGGGTGACTGGGTGACGGGCACTGAGGGGGCCGCTGGATGGGATGAGCACTGGGTGTTACACTATATGTTGGCAAATTGAATTAAATAAAAAAAATGTAAAGAAAAAAAGAAGAATTGCAGACATGACTATCCAACCCTCTTACCCTTTGCCTCCGTGTCCATCCCCAGCTAGGCCAACCTTCCTAACAATCCACTTTCCTCGAAAGATGCTAGAGCAGTAACGACTCAGGATTACTCAGTTCTCAGAAGATTTGGGTACAAACTTGGGGTTCAGGGAACCAGGAGGGTTTAGTGGAAGGACAAGGAGGCTTGGCAGCCTGCGTCCAGCTGCCTGATGGGCTCTCGCCAGAAAGGAGGTGGTAGCGGGCCCTGGGCCTCTGATTGCTCGGCTCCCTTTACCAGCTCTGTGGTCTCGGCCCCTGGCCCCCGTGTTCTGGGTTTTGCAACAGCTCACACCCGAAATCCCCCCTCAGAGGACTCTCCCAGGCTGCGGAGCTGCAGCACCCACAGACGCACAAGGACACGGGCAGGGGACGGGTAGGGCCTCAGAGTCAACGTCAGTAGTCAAGAGTAGTTGACTTAGTAGTTTGTGTCGGTGTAAGGCCGTGTAAGGCCGTGGAGCCCTTTGGCCCAAGCAGGAAGGGTTGGGGGGGTGATTTGTGCTCCGGAGCTCTCCCTTGCAGAGGGCCCAGCTCCCCTCCCAGGGACTTCGCCCGTCCCTGCACCTTTACTGGTGCCCTCCTCCTCCCCCGACGAGTTCCCCGGGGGCACCGCCGTCATAAATCACCAGCACAAAAATCCTTACTCAACGTCTGCTTCCGAGTAAGGGTTATTCGGTTAATTCTGAAAAATAAGATTAGGGCCGGCGGACAATGGTTAGAAGACTTGGCCTCAACACAAGAAAAGACTTTTTACAAATTGCATATCTCACATGTGATTTCTGAGAAACTACCCAGAAATATTTAACCAGGGGCGGGATGAGTAATTTTTGGTGCCTCGGAGGAGTTCGTGTCCCGGGTATGAGGCCTCCTCTCTCTCTCTGGGTCGAGCGGGGAGTGTGCGGTTGGGGCAGCTGTGACAGGTGAGGGACGTTGCGTTAAACTGGCTCCAGGGTAACACCTGTGGGAGAACCGCACCTTACAGGAACGTGAAAGACCGATTAATGCAGAAAAAATTTGTTTTTCCGAAAGGGAGAGAGCAGGCTGGTGACTGGGGACTGGTACACACAGGGGATGACACACAGAGGCGGTTCGGGCCTCGCCGTGGCCGAGCTGAGTTTTTATCGACCTGGTCAGTGATGTTTGCAACCCTTTGGCTTTCCTCGGGTGGCCTCCACCTTCGAGGGTGGGACATCCCCCCCGACACGACAAGACCAGTAACTGCTCCGACACCACCTCCCCCTCCCCTGCACAGCCTTCGATGGCTCCCCTCTACCCAGAGGTTAGAACCTCCCTTTCGCGGCTGGGCAGGTGCAGGTTCTCACACAGGCCTGGGAACAGGTTTGATGGCGGCAGAGACCGTTTTTGTCTTGTCTGCGTCCCGAGAGAGAGGAAGGGGCCTCATACGGGGCCGAGTTCAACCGGTACGAGGGAGCGTCACGTTAGGAGAGGGTGGTAGGCGGGTTAGAGACTAACAGGAAAGAGAAAAGCAAAAAAATCATGAGAAGCCAAGTTTTGGGGGCAAATCCCCCAACAAATCCTCAAGTTAAAAAGTTGAAAAAGAAGGAATACTAGGATTGCCCTGAGGGGAACTAATAAAGGTGGGCGGGAAATATTTGTCAGAGCAGAGCTGAGAAAATTTCCACCAAAAGGCACCTTCCCAGAAGTACTGGGTGGTTGGGAACTTTGATATTCCCACTTCCTGGCCTCAATCTGACTACATAAAATCGAGACTTGTTTGTAATCACTTTGTACTACCCTCGTTTCTCCGGGTTACTCCAAGTCCTTTATTCATTGATTTTACTCATGTGACCGTCCTCATCTCAATCAAACCAAATTCTATTCATCCCTAAAGGCCAGCATTGGGCTCCTCACTACAGGATTTTTCAGTCATTCCAGACGCTTAACATCTGTTGAAACCAAACCACAGTTCTCATACCGTTTATTTGACCCATATCGTGAAATGCTTTCAGAGATTTTCTCGTTCTTTCGTATACGGCAGCTTGCATATCGGGTTCGCGTGTATTTATCTCTTGCGTGCGACGTGAAGTTGCTTAGGCCTTGACTTCCCAAGTCGATCTCGATCCAGGGAGCCACCCACCATATATGCAAATTACATCCATTTGGGTTATAAGATTTTCACCTAAGAAAATAAACGCTCTGTGTTGAGGGTTTAGGAAAGATTCCTGGTGACTGGTGTGTGTCAGGGAGCCTTGATGGCAGCTGGGGAGAAGAACCCAGCGGTTGGAGGGCGTAACAGACTCAGAACCTTCAGGATTAGCATGTAGCCTCCTAGAAGAAAAACCCATGGTAACAGCAATAATCGGTAATAATAATTAGCACCGTGCTAAGCTTTACTTAGGAGATATCACTTAATCCTTCAACAATAAATTTCATTTTGTTGGTAGGTAGTATAATTCTCATCCTAAAGATGAGGAGGTTGAGGCTTAAAAATGATCATTAATTCACCCAAAGTCACGTACGCTGTTGAGTAGTGGAGACTAGATTCCAAGAGTGTTTTAAGTGTGTTACATACACTGTTCCAATAGCAAGATTAGGTGTGACATTTACAGTTTCAAAGGAATGTGAAAATGTGTCTCTTGAGCGTTAGCTGCTCTGTCAAAGATTTGGGAGCTGTAAGACCCTAATGGAGCAGAGACGACAACTTATGATGTAAATGCTCAGTTTTGTTTCTTATTTTCACCTCCTGTTCAGGCCCCTTGTATTCCCTCCCAGCATCCACATGTAACGCATTTCTTTGGAGCATCATTTAGCGCTCGTCCAATGGCTTCTGCGATTCCGCGGAGCCGCTTGGAGTAGTGGAGGGGACCATGGGGACAGACGTCCGGTCCTTGCTTCTACTACCTAGAGTTGCAGGCTCCTGAGACTGGAGGTCAGGGGGACTCTGGCTTTATCTGAGTTGCTTAATTATGTGAAAACACAGAACTATACCAAATGATACACGGCTGATCATTAATTAGAGGTTTGAGAAATATAAACATTTATTACATTATTCTCCATACTTTTCTCCATTTTTACTTCATACAACGATATATGTTTTTGATTAAATTTGTTAGAAAGTTGCTATTTTCCTTTGAATTTTACAAACAGAGAAACAAAACAAAGCAAAACTAAAGCCAAACAAAACTATGATGTTTTTGCCCCACCATCATGCTATTTTAAGACTAGTAAAATACAGAGGACATAATTTCAAAATTAAGATGAATCATTTAGTTCCTGAAAACCTCATTTTATCCTCTTTATTGTCTATTTCTTTTCCTTGGTGTGGTGAGAACTTTGTCACGGCCTTTACCCAGCTACGTACTGGGGCTTGGGACCTGTTGAAATGGACAATGTTAAGCTCACTTGTGCCCTCCTGTTGTGTCTCTGAAACATTCGGGGTCTTTATATATAGACAAAGCAGAGGAGAATTTAAGGCACTTGACTGCCTCAAGGCAAGTTTCACTATACCTGGATTCTGTTTTGGGTTCACATGAAATTATTCATCCATTGACCCCCATCAAGCTTTCTGCCTTCGCTCCCTCCCTCCTCTCAAGTTTGGTGCATCAATCACATATGAAAAAGTCCACGTACAAATATAAATGACACAACCAGATCACGTAGAAATGCACGGTGAATCCACAGACCCAACGTCTGGATATTTGTTGAAGGAAGAATAACGTTACGGTCAGCAACTCTAGCACCGTGGCATCGACTGGCGTCTCTCACACCATGAAGTGTTTAGCTCATTAACTTTGCAAAATTGTGTCTCCCAGCCATAACCTGGTCTTTCTGATTGTTCTCAGAAGCAAACTGTGTCCAGGGTAGCAGGTTTTGCTCAGCTGGGGATGCTCTGCTGTGAGCTTTTCCCCTTGCTGTCCTTCACAGCTTGGGTTTGGCAATTATTAGGAGTCATGGCATGAAGCGGTGACTCCCTGTAGTTCATTGAGAGAGTGGGGCTTTGTAACGGGGGGACAAAGCCGGGGATCCGACGGTGGCTCTGAAATCCGTGGAGCTTTATTGTTGTGAGTTCGTGGTGTCAAGTTTGGTTCTGTTGCCATGGTGTTTGGCTACTTGGATTGTTTGTTTTAGCTTTTGTAAATGTGCCCAGATATGGGATGTGCATTCAGTCCCCTGAAAGGAGGCTGAGGAAGTACGGTGAAAGAGGAAATAATTACACTCTGGTTTGGGAGTGAGTCAGAATCCCAAGGTATTATTTATTACTTGGGTTCATATAAATGCACTCCTCAGCTTCCTTTTCAGAAATGAATTTCTGCTTTCATTTCGTGGTAATCAATATTTGCAGCCCTGATCCCTGCAATCAAACATGGGACTCAGATTAACATTCAAACTAACAATATTTAAACAGGAAATTTGAACTTGATATGAGGATTACAGTCTTTACCCTTCAAACAAGACAAGGTTTACATAATCAGCCTTCATAATATCTTTTGCCAGTGCCTGACATTTTCCCCGGGTTTTGGCCTTTCCACTTTCAATGTGATCTTCTGAACGAAAATTATTACCTACTAAACAATTTTTCCCCCATTTCTTCATCTAAAACTTGCACAAGATGACCTGCTCCTTAGTTTTCTAACCAGAAATTCAATGGCTGTCTCTACGTGGATCCAGGAAAATAAGTGGAGCTTCCCTGCACCAAATGTGAGTCCTAATTGTTTAAAATCCCATGTGCAATACTTCAGAATCCTGAAGCTTTCCCAAAGAGCAAATTTCAACAAACGAGGTGAACCAACGTGAGGGGCCTGGTATAGATTGCCAGTGTGGATCTTCATTTATTTATTCATTTATGCATGCATTGTTCTCTCATTCTTGCCTTCATACATTTCATAATGCATATATTCACCTGTTTAGTCACAAGTTAATCGTCATGCATTCAACAGAATTCACTGTACGAGGTACCAGGCAAAAGGGGTAGAGTGGGGCATTAGAAGTAAATAAGATTTACCTTAGAGGGGGACACAGTGCAAATGGAGAAAAGACGTGAGCCCACCTAGTAACAGCAGGCTGCATTACAGTCCTGAACAGAGATAGTTTTGAAGCATTACAGCTCTGAAAAATAGGGGTTTATTTTTAACTTGAGTGTTGGTGAAGACAGCTGGAAAAGACCTTATGGAGGGCATGGATCTCCATCTGGAACCTAAAGATTGTTCATTCATTCATTCATTCATTCATTCATTTTTGAGGGAGAGGAGGAGTGGAGGAAGAGGGAGAGGGAAGGAATCTTAAGTGGGCTTCACGCCCAGTGTGGAGTCCAACTCGGGGCTTGCTCTCATGACCCTAAGATCATGACCTGAGCTGAGATCAAGAGTCAGACGCTTAATGGACTGAGCCCCCCAGGTGAGCCTGGAACTTAAAGATAATCTAGTTTTGTCTGGGAGATAAATAAATTGTAGGGAATTTCGGGCAGAGGACACTGGGCAAAGGTAATGATTTCTAATAAAAAAAATGATTGAGTTTAGAAATTTTCCAAGTTGAGATTCACTCACGTACTTTTTAGCTTTTATCTAAATGATGCCCAACAACTGGCTAGACTGAACATTTTCCGTGATCAGATGGTTTCCTTGGCACATCATAGACAGAGCCACAGGGGAGCTAAGTGATCTACCATGTTCTACTCTGTAAATCTTGGAGTCTCGGGGGGAACAGAAATCTGTCTTCTGACTTGTCTTTGTCTACTACCCAGCATTCTCATTCTTTTTCCAGTGAATAACAAACAGACCCTGCAAGTTTGGGTTGCAGTAGACTGGAATCCACACTAAAAGTTTGCTTTAATGTAACACGTTGCTTTAAACGTCTAACACTTGCTTTGGTTCACAAATCAATTAAATATTGATGACTCCTAACACCATATCCCAGACGCTCTTCTGAGTCCTTCCTGCACATCTTCAACTGCTTCCTGGACACCTCCTCAGAAATGTGCCACAGAAGCCACAAATTTCCAAGCAAAACAGTGCATCTGCTCTCTTTACTGGCTCCCTCTATTTTCTATCTTAAAGTCATCGCCGATAAAACACGGTGGGAGCATCGGAGTTACTACCATTGTCCTCTTCTCCTTTGACCACTCTCTGTGGCCATCTAACTGGCGTCTTACCAATTGTAGTCACACCCAATTCTGTGGCCTCTAGTTTCACCCCACTCTAATCCACTAGTGTTTAAGAAAAGTTGCTCTTCTCATTCCTGTCGAGGTTCTCAGAACGCTTCTTTCTTATTTTGCCACAATCTCTAAATCCTTAAATACGGACATTTTGAGCCACCAAATTGCTGTTCTCCCAAAACACCATGTCTTTTTTTTTTTTTCTTCTGGGAAACAGACCTGAGGCAGATCCTGTGTGATTCCTGCTAAAACACTCTCAGAAAGATTTTTCTCAGCTACTTCTTTGTTTGACCAATATGTTGCCTGCACCACAGTGAGAACACGTGAAATAGCAACTGACAGTTTGTTTATGAGCAATCACTTCTTGTTCATCTTGTGTCATCTTCTCAAATAATTAGTGCAATACTTGGTATAGTTTAGCTTGAACAATTGCCAAATCTATGGTAATCTTTCTGAATATTGCACGTTGACTTGAATGCAATGAGATGCCGCTGGATTTCTCAGGAATAAGAACTTTATATTTGTGGAATTCTGACTCTATAGCATCTTCTAAATCAGGTGTTATTCTGGGAGTCAGTGTAAAGGTTTCTTTGAGAGAGGGAGAGAAAACTACCCAACATTCAGTAAGACCAGTTCCAGAAGAGGTTATGTTTCTATACGACTCCAACATTTGTGACGTCTAGACTCTTATTTTTAGTACCTGTTCCAAAAATCAGGGCCAACCATTTTAATCTCTGTTGTCAGGGTGTCCTAGAGATGGTTGATATTGAAGATCTTTTTAAAATTGAATAACATCGGAAGCGTTGAGTAGTATTGTTATTATTGATGCTGAGAGTTACCCTATCCTAGGTCTTTATCTCAAAGTTAGAAAAAAACAAAACAAAACAAAACTTAGCCTGCAGTCATTAAAAAAATTTTAAAGCAATCCTCCGAATCAACTTGTGCTGTTTAATTATTTAATTCTGACTGTTTGAGAGCCTAATGATGGACCTAAGCCTTGCTGACTTTAATGAAGTCCAATTTCAAATCTCATTTTAAAAAGAATCAAGGGAAATTTCTGCTCCAGTCTTATTTGGCAAGACTTCTCCACCTCCATTTTTCTCTTTTGTTGAATGAGCATTATCAATTAGCTGTGAAGAAGTTCCTAGAAAAAAAATTGTTATTAATTTAATGTACATTTATTAGTCACTTAGATAATGGGAAAGTTTGGATGCAGATTCAATTATCAAGTCCCCTTACATTTTCAACAGTATCTGAATCAAGAAGAATGGTCCATTAATTACCTGTATTGTCAAGAGAGTCACTCAGGAGACTTTGGAAGAAAAGGAGTATTCATTAGTAGAAACAGAAAATGGATGGAGCTTGAGTTCTTCATTTCTCGGTTTCATGCCAACTTTGAAAATGGCCTCGCTGCAACTCTTAGCAGTAGATTCCTGTAATTGCAGAGGACTTAATAATGTGTCTAGAACATCAGGATATGGCTTGCATTGTCCCCCACAAATGCAACTTCTGGTTGTTGGATTTCTGCTGCAAGGTGCCTTTTCTTGTGCCAGAAAAACTTGTACATCTTGAAGTTACCTTCTGATCCAATTTCTTTGTAACTGGGCCCAGACTCAAGGTTAACAGGGAAAGAGAAAAAAAGTTGTCTGCCTTTGGCCTGCACTACACAGCTGTCACCTTTGGGTATCCAGAGCCTTCTATGCAGCCACCGGGGCTTACCTTGGCTCACAGTGAGTTTCCCGTGTTGACGAAGGATGACTTTTCCAGTATGGGGTGGTTTCTGGAATGACTTCCGGAATGCTGAAGTTCTTGAAATCACACAGCTCATGCCATATGATTGATTCTTGAAAATTATTCAACAAGATCAAAAAGTCTGGTTTACTACCAATCTTTAACTCATTAATCAGTATTTACTGAGGAGTTCCAGGTTGTCAGGCGGCAGGACACAGTGAGTCCCGAGATGCCCCTCTCTCCAAGACACTTAAAATATAGGAGGCAGAGACAAATAAAAACACTGGTGCAACAACCTCAGTTCTCTTTGGTGCTGGCTCCCATTTCTCCCAGTTCTCTTTGGTGCTGGTCATCCCATTTGTAGATGAAGAAATTGAAGAAGAGGCAACACAACTGGTTAAATACTAAGAAATGCTAGAATTTAAAACACGATGGTCTGATGATAGAGCCCAGGATCTTGCTAAGTCATGATCTTATTCCAGTTATTGGCGTAAGATTGTTTTGAGTAATTGGAATAGGATTGTTTTGAGGAATAAATGAAATAACCCATTTAAACTTGCATCGTACTTGTCATTCGCTAAATGCCCACCTAAATGTTAAATGCTAGATGTTCGTTGACATTATTGTTATTTTAATTATTATCTCCCTATCACTCATGTTGGAAGAGCGTAGTGGTTAAGCAAGTTCTGTGCTCTACAGACTGCAAACAAATCCTGACTTGGATACTAAAAATGCCTGTAACTCCCTCAGACCTCAGTTTCCTGGAAAATGGAGATTATAGCGATAGCCCCCAGGATCAGGGAACCTTCAAGGGAGTGAGCATCACTTGCTTTCCTTTCCGTCTTGCTCTCGGCTGTAACTCAGACCTCTGCCTACCACGGAGTAAGGGCTCAATAAATATTTGGCAAATGCATGAATATCTCCTGGAATTATTTTAAGGTCTAAATGAGTTAATCAATGTAAGGCGCTGAGGAAAATGCCTGGTATGAGATACGTGTTCAATTGGTGTTAACCTGATTTTACTTATATCACTGCCATTGCAGTTGTTATTATCAAATGCCACTTCCCTCAGGAGGCCCTCACTGATTATCTCAACAGGACACGGTCTCTTTCTTCTCTGCACATTTAAATGTATTTTCTTGGGCTTCCCTCACCACACAGCTTCTTTTCCGAGCTATAATTTTTCTCGTGTTTTACCTCCCGTAGGAGACTGGAAATTTTGTGACCACAGGCATTGCTGACACGCCTTTGTGACTAGCACGACATGTTAGCAAATCTCGACTCTGACAACTCCATCCTGTTCTTGCTTAATTAGGCTCCTGTATCTTTGTAGTAAGATTTTGTTTGTTTCTTTGTTTCGTCGTCAGAGACAGAAAGCAAGTTAGGTCTGCAGCGTCATGGCTTCTCAGGGCAGACGTTAGATGCTGCAAGAGCCACGTTCCTCCCTTCTCAGATGGTGTCTTCCTCCCCCAGGTGCTACCTAGAGGTGTCGATGGGCGAGCACAGGGACGAATGGAAGATGAAACAAGCGTTCTTTCCGCAACTATTAATGACATAGGATGACGTTGAAGTCTCTGAAAGTAGATGCTGTTGAAAGGGAGGATGGAAAAGCAGAGCTCTCTCAAGTAACAGCTGTGTGTGGACAGAGCTTTAGAGCTACACGCAGCATTTTCAGACGGTCTGTGGGTGGGTGGAGGATGTGAAGTGACACAAGAGAGGTAAAGTCCAGGTGAGAGATGCTCGGATATAGGAGAGAGCTCATTCCCTTAGGATAAGGTTGCGTTTGAGGCTTTAAGCAGTGCCCTGTGTATTGCATGTCGTTTGGAAATTAATATCTTAGCAAGATAATTCCCAAAAGAATGGTTCCACCCAGTGGCAGGATGCTGTGGTGGAAAGCAAAACAAGACAAAGCATGTGTTTTGGAGCCAGACTGACAGAGACTCTAATCCAGGCTTTGCTGGATCGTCTTGGAAAACTACACCTTTCGAGACCTAGCAGCATCTTTGGGGAGAGAGAACGTGGACGTGGTAGTGGTGTTACCAGGGCTTACCATACCCTCCTGGGCCACAGAAGACCACACCTCTCAGCCCCTTTGGAGCCTGGTTAAGCCATAGGAATAATTTTGGACAATGGGTTGTAAGCCTAAATGACACAGGTCACTTCCAGCTCAGGCGGTGAAACACATGGCACAATTCTTCAATCTCTTTTTCCTCTAAGCAGCCAGAAAGGAGCCTTGTGTTGAGATGGAGCTAAAAAAATGAAAGCCTCTTGGGCATTAAGCACCACATGGAGGACGGTGGCTCCAGAAACTTGGCCTCTTAGTGTATCTATATTTTCTTGTTCACTAGCTCAACGAGATAGATAAACTACATAGCATAGCACACGGCACGTTGTAGGCCTCGAGTTAGCTCCCCTCCTTTACGGGTTTCAGGGAGACGGTTTGGAGTAGGAGAAATGTAGGAACATTCGAGTCCACATAGATGTCTGATTATGCAGCCCTTGTGTGAAAGGCTAACCCATATCTGACACTATTACTTTTATTTGGCTCGATGACTTCATATGCTGGAAAGTACCCGGTACAAAAGTGGTGCTTAATAAAGCTTGGCTGAATAAAAGGGGGATGGGAGTCTGCGGCCATTTATTGGGTGTTCCGATGAAGGGCTGCTATTGGGTGGGATATGTTGTTTGGATTCACCAGACTAGACATTTCCTTACATTTGCTTGGGGCTTTAAAGCTGGCGATTCCGTTTCAGAGCAGTTCCTTGGCAGTGTCTCATTTAATGAGTGATGTTCCATTAACTGTATCTCTTCCAAAACCTTCACTCTTCTCCAACAGGACAGCTGCTACTCCCTCCAAGGTAGCATTCCTGGACATAGGATTGACTCGGACAGAAAATGGGGCAGTAGCGTACACAGACTTGCTACTTTCAGTTTTATAGTGTGTGTCCTGCTCAAGGACTGTCTCTGCGGGTCAAGCCATGGCTCAAGGATGGATTCTCTAAGGAGGGGGTGCTTTTATTTTCTTGACATGGCTGTATCTGGGTTGCCTCTGATCTGGGGGGGGGAGGATACTTTTGTTTGCCCAAAGTGAATTAGCATCAGCTTGGGGTACAAATATATGGACACATGGTTGCGGTGGCCAACCTTCCAAAATGAATCCGGGGAATGTCCGTCTCCTGGTCATCATCCTTTGGTATAATCCCCTCCTCTGGAGCATGGCCTGGACCTAGTGACTTGCTTTAAATGCACTGAGTATGCCAAAGGTAATGGGCTGTTACTTCCGAGATTAGTTGTAAGAGGCGATGGCTTTTGTCCCACCCCCACTCTCTTTCTGGCTGGTTCTACCTTTCTTGACTTCTGACTTGCTCACTCCGGGGAAGCCAGCTTCCATATGGAGAGGTCAAAGTGGCAAGAAACTGAAGGTGGTCTCTGACCAACTGCCAGTGTGGAACTGAGTTCCTGGTCCAAGAGTCCCCGAGAACCAACCCCTGCCAACAACCAATGAGAGAGCTTGGGAGCACATATTCTTTCAGTGAGACTTGAGATAAATGAGTCGCTGGCTGACAATTGATTCCAGTCTTTTAAGGGACCCTGAGCTGGGTGAGCCAACTAGGGCGTGCCCAATCCCTGACATCAGCAGCTCTGAGCTGTGCACTGTTTATGCTTCGAGGTTTTGGAGTAATGTGTCATGCAGCAACGGGCAAGTGATGTACATCGTGTAATGCCTTTCTGCTGCTCATCTAGTCTTTCCTCTTCGAATGCTGCTTGGGTGACAGGCTCATCCCCATGTTTCAGCCCCAATGTCCAGCCCTTCAGACCAGCAGTGTGTGTTAGAGGCTCACCTTTGTGCATCAGCATGTGGGGCAGCATCATTTACGGAATCACATAGAACTAGACGAAGGTATTTCTCAAGCAGAGAAGCAGCCACACAGAGAGTAAGGGTAAGAGATGACTACATCAATGGGCAAGTAGTGCACTCCGGGGGCTTCATACAGTCGTCCTTGGCCTGGCCGCCCACAGAATCCCCGGACAACTCCCTCGATGATCCATCAACACAGGCTCTCTCTCAGGGCTGAAGCAATTTAGATATCTTTCTACTCAAAGCAAGTAAATGATAAGAGAAGACCCATCATTAACCCAAGGGCACATGTAGCCTGGATCCAACCACAAGTCTGTAGGAAGTTTAAGTGGTTGGATATTTGCTTTGATGCCTAGATACCTTTCCTAGCAGCTGTACGAAGAAGACCCCAGTCAGAATATCCTCTTGAGAAGCAGCATTCAGGAGTACAACCAGTTTCCCCACTTTTCTCGACAAATCCTTGAGTGCCACTGTTGGTGGGTGGACCCTGGGATCCACTGATGGACTCAAGTCATTGTTGTCACACTGTAGGTACCAGATGACTCTAAGGACCACAGACGTAGAAACTAGACTGATTGAAACCTGGACGGAAATCCACGTAAACCTGTTCAGATGTCAGTCCTCAGTGGTACTTGGGTGCGCTCAGTTGGGAAATAGTTCAAGTCAATAAAAACATTGAATTAAAGGGATATGAACATCTAATTGACTGAGAGCTTACCACACGGAGAGGAAAGACCACAGGATTTGGGGCGGGCAGTTTACGCTTTATCAACACGAAGTAATTAAATGGTTGGGGAGTACGCGGTACAATATCATGTGGTTGGGCATTCACTCAGGAACATGGTATGTGCAGCACTTTAAAAAATCAGCCCTGAAGCAAACCTTGTGATTTTTTTTTTACGACAATAAAGAGGGGATTTATTATTTCTATCCAGAGGTGATTTCATGCTGTAGAATTGTCAGAATAATAGACATTGGACTTAGGAGTGAAGTTTTAGGGACAAAGTGTCTCCATCAAACCTGACCCTATATCTCATTGTGCGGCATTGGGAAAGTTTCTCTAACTTTGCCTCCGTTTCCTCATCTATCAGATAAACGCATCTACTAATAGCACCTAATTCAAGAGATTGAAGTATGGATTAGAACAGCTCGAGGGATACTGAGAGGAGAGGCCGGTGAGTTTAGGGGTTGCTCACACGGACCCTCAAGCCAGACTAGCAGAATTTGAAGGTGAGCTGCGCTACTTCTCAGATGTTTGCTCAGAAAGTAACTTTGCACGAGGTTAAATTTCTCTGTGCCTCAGTTTCTCACCTGTAAAATGGGGGTGATAATAATTGTACATATTAAATTAGGTAGTAGTGATAATTGCTTATTAAAAAATATACAAACTAGGGGTGGTGGAAGGGGAGGAGGGTGGGGGGTGGGGGTGAATGGGTGATGGGCACTGAGGGGGGCACTTGACGGGGTGAGCACTGGGTGTTATTCTGTATGTTGGCAAATTGAACACCAATAAAAAATAAATTTATTATTAATAAAAAATAAATTAAAAAATATATATAAAGGGAGAATAGGAGTTGGGGATGCCAGAAAAGGAATACGAGTTGGGAGTTCCAGGAAGGCAGTGGGCATGTTGTAGCCTCAGTAGATGGAATGTTCAGGGTTGGCCTCATTAACATGAGGGCAAATGAGCAAAGACTTGAAAAAGACGAGGGGGTATCCGTGCAGTTATCCGGGAGCGTCTCCCAGGCAAAGGGTCCGGACAGACCAAAGCCCTTAGCTGGGAGCGTGCCCGGCATCCCGGAGGAGCTACAGGAATCCAGTGTGGCTGGACTAGAGCGGAGCCCCAGAGCGAAGTAGAAAATGGGACGAGAGCGCCAACGTGGGTTTTCCGGAATGCGGATCCCCGGGCAACTTTTAGGATCTTTGGCCTAAAGTCTGAGTAAAATAGGCTATTCTGTAAGATTATAAACGGAGACGTGACATGATCTAATTCATGGTCAGGAGGTTAGTTCTGGCTCCCGTGTGGAGAATAGGTGTAGAGAGACCAACACACGGGTGGGAAGGCCTTTGTGGCAGGTGTTCTGTTCGCTGTGCTCTTCTGCGTTTCCCGGGATCCCTTTCAGCTAACTTTGCCATGTGCTGGGCTCTGTCCAATGCAGTCGCCACAGGTGATTACATCACTTCCTCTGGAGGCCCCGAAATCCTAGAAATTGTAGTGCCCATCAGAAGGAAGAGGCCTGGGGTTTCTATAGTACAGCTGGGGGAGAGTATCTCCTGGGAGAACCACCAGCTCAGGGGCATCTGCTTTGAGCTTTTCATGAGATAAACATCAACTTTTATCGTGTTAGGTCACTCGTATTTGGGGATTGTTTTTAAACAGCAGTTAAGCAAGTTGCTCAACGTAACCGGTTGTAAGGCCACTGCTAGCGACTCAGAAAGAAATGGTGGCGTCTCACGTCACTGTGGTAGCAGCGCAAGTGGCTGAGAAAATAGAGCCTTCTGGTTGGGATTTGGGGATTTAAAGAAAGAAGAGTATCAAAGTATTTTGACTTCAAGTATTTTTACTTGAACAATTGCAAGGATGGAGCAACTAGAGTGGGGGATCATATGCAGAGCAGTTTGGGTGGGAGGTCAGGAATTTGTTGATTTATTTTTTGAGTTTGGCGTAACTATTCGACCTCCAGGTGACATTGTGTATATGTGTGGAGCTTGAGAGAAAGGTCGCACATACGGGTGTTGAGACTTTGAGTGCAATTTCATAGGATATGTAGAATTTTTTGGCGAGAATTGTTACTTTTGTGAGATTGAGACGTCTTCTCCATGGATATGATGTATATCTTCATTAGGGGTTCTCAGAAAAGTTTGACAATTTTTTTTATTTCTGAGAGAGAGAGAGAGAGAACACATGCAAGTGAGGGGAAGGGCAGAGGGAGAGGAAGAGAATCTTAAGCAGATGCTTTGCTGAGTGAGAACCCCAACTCGGTGCTGGATCCCACAAGCCCAAGATCATGACCTAAGCCAAAATCAAGAGCCGACTGAGCCATCCAGCTGCTTGACAAGTATTTTTGAGCAGTTTTGAACACCTCTGAACATGCACTCCTAGGTACTAAAGGTTCCTTTCCTTGGTGTCATAATGTCATAGTGTCATATTTACACAGAATAAAGTTCATGCATCCTAAGTGTTCAACTTGAGAAGTTTTGACAGTTGTATAAACCTGTGTGCACCCCGAACAAGGTACAGGTCGCTTTCACTACCTTAGACATCTTTTTTTATGACCCTTACAGTAGAAATTTCACTTGCCACCAAGGTAAGTGCTTTGGGATTTCTATCATTAGTTTCGCCTGTTTGTAGACATCACGTAAATTGGGTTGTCCAGTCTGTACTCTTGTGTCTGGCTCGTCTTCAACATGCTGTGTTGGGGGTTCTTTCATGTTCTTGCACAAGCAGCATTTCATTTGATTCTATGGCGTGCAATATTCTATGATTATATTACAGTGCATTTCGAGACATTTGGGCTGTTTCCAGTTTTTGCCTATTATGAGCAAATCTCTTAAGAATTCCTAAGAAAATTGCGCAGTCCTCTTTGTGGGGGTGGATGCCTTTCTTTCTCTGGGGTAAACACCTGGGGTGGAATTGCTAAGTCATAGGTAGATGTATAACTCTGTAAGAAATTGCCATATAGTTCTCCAAAGTCAAGGAATTCTTTTACACTCCCACACCCTTACTGGTTTTCTTCCTTTGTGTACACTTGTCTTTTTTTAAAACTTACATCTTGCATTTGTTTCTTGCAAATGGCATGTTAGCAATAAAAGTGATTTTTAATGTTGTTCTTGTGTCAGGGAAAAATTTCGAACTCTTATTAATAACGAGCTTGCACATACGTCTTCTTGGATTTTTCTGTGCCTGTTGGTTAATTCCTACCAGGTACAAACATGCCGTCGTGCTCAAACATTCTCACATAATCAATCTCTCTCCTCAAAGAGTTTATAATTTAATTTTGCGTCTAGGGGGCAGAGTGTGATATTTCTCACTAAATATCCATATGTTCCTCCACATTTCCCATCCTCAATTTGGATGGTGTCAATGTCACTAATTCTAGCCAATTCTTAACTCTTTTGAGGCAGTTACAAATGAGTGGGGCATCTCTCTGGTCTTGGTTCCCCCTCCCCCAAGACCCTCCTCTGTTTCTTCTATGCATTTCTTTAGCTCAAAGCAAAGGATTCTGAATAAAAGAGTTGAGGGTAGAAGCAGCCTGGATCCCTTGATGGGTTCTTAGGTAAGAGCATGACTATAGGGTCACCTGGTTCACACTGGATGGTGATTTAAGTGAGAAATATGGCTTTGTGAAGCCATGGAAATTTGGGAGTTTACTTGCACCTGAAGCTTAACTTATCGTGACTATCACAGAAAGAAGTCAATCGCAAAAATAATTGGCGCTACCTTATGATTAAACTCGGGGTGCCAGGGAAACACAGAGGATTCCTGACGCAGTCGGAGAAGTGAGAGAATGCTCTCTGGAGGAATTAAAGTCTAAACAGAGATTGCAAAAATTAATAGGCACTATTGTGTTCCAGCACAGTCCCTGGCACGGGGTCACTCAAGAACGCTTTCCGGACGAATCGATGAGCGCCGTCGGCAGTCAGGAGAGAGGTGTGCTCCTGAGGACGTCTGCACAGGGTTTCTGATCCATCGAACCCTTGAAGATGTGACGTTCTGTTTGGGCAACTCCTGGAGGCGAGGACTCTCTGGCAAGAGCTCTGTGTGTTCCCGCTGCGGACTGATGACCAGAGAACGAAGCCTGTCCTCCCGCCTGCCGCCCACCGGACAGGTTTCCCTGGGCTTGTGTTCCTGTGGGGTGACAGTATTTCTAGTTCACAGGCAATTCCGTGAGGCTTTTCAAAAACAGAGCAAGCCAGAGCCCAGAGAAGGTGATTAAAAGCAAAACCAAGAGAGAGAGCAGGGGTGTTTGCTGGCCTCTGGAAGACCACAGGGCCACAGGCTGGGGGGAGGGGTGGGCAGGGAAGGAGAGGGGGAGGCTGAAGGGAACTGGGCCCGGTAACAGCAGCGACCCAATGAGTCGCCAGCTACATCCGTGGTGACCTGGGGATAAACATCTGAAGGGAACGACTGCTGAGGACGGAGCCTTTTCATTTTGCATGGAAAGCACTGGAAAGAAATCTTAAACCTACTCATTATCTTCAGTCTTCGTGCAATGTTAGGACCTGGCCATCCCATGAAGGCACCAGAGGCCAATTATGCACACTTGTCAGTTCCTCCACAGAGGTGAGGATTTTATTAAAAACAAAGAGAAACCTAGAGCTTTGTTTTAACACTTGGGGGGACAAAGTAAGCGTTCTTTTAATTGCTTTCTATGTTTTCCCTGATGGATGTTAAATACTCATATAATCAAGCCAAATGCATTTTTTTTTCCTGGTGAGAACTCCTCTCTATCTAACCACTGACAGATAGTATTAGGTGTAATCTGCTCTGCAGGGGTTGCCATGGTAAGAGTTCATCTGCTTCCCCCTCTTTCCATAAATAACAGAGTGGGAAAAATGCACAGGAAGCCTATATAGAAAAGATGTCTGGGGTTAGAGCAAATGCTTAGCGCTTCGCCGTCCTGGAGACTCGCCAGGTGTAGGTTTTGTGTTACATTTTTTTTTTTTTTGTATTAAAAACTCTTTCTGTCTCTCTTTACCTCTTTTCTCTTGTTTTGGGTAGGTGTCCTGATTTTCAACATTGGGCAATTCAGAGCATCACCACCGAGCCCTGGCAGATTTAATTGAGTTAATGAAGTTGCAGCGTGCGTGTGTGCGTGTGTGTGTGTGCATGCGTGTGCGTGGGTAGATGCAGTTGAGTTTTAGTAGCAGCCCGCTCCTCGTAAATGCCAGCTCTGTCCTACGTACGTTGGACCTCGGAGTCACCTAATACTTACAGTGGTTTCAAACACAGCTCTGTGTTTCCTTCCCAGGAAGGAAAACTCGGTTATCACTTATTCGCCTGCCGAAAATCTCTAATTTTTTTTCGTGGAATTCTTAAGCAATTTCTCTCTTTGGGAGTGAATCACTATGAGGTGACATGAAAACTCTTTTTTCTTTCCCCTCTGAGCAGATCAACCTTCGATGTTCAATTTAGCAAGTGCTCATTTAGTGCCTGTTCCGCGCTCTGCGATTTTCTGGGGAATCCGAGGTAATTAGAACATGGTCCTTGTCCTCCAGGAGGTAGTGTTCAGAACATTAGTCTTGGGCTTAGAAGGTTTTCCTTGCCGGCTGGAGCGATGCGGTTCTGCGGCAGATGCCTGAGTGTGCTGTGGAACACCAGGTGGGTTGAGCTCATTGGCGTGAGGAACGTAGGAGGGCGTGAGTGGCGCTGCCTCGGCTGCCCCAAGGCCGACAGGTAGGGAGCGGCACTCTTCTTGCGTGTCCAGTCCTCAGTAGGTCCTAGGGGACCACAGCAACTATAGGGCTGAGGTCAGAGCCATCAGGAGAGGCCTCTGGCCACAGTTCTTCCATCTCTTGCCAAGAGACTTTTGCTACATTTTAAGCCAGAGCAGCTCTGGGGGTCCTGCTCAGGTCCATCTGCTCTAGCTGGGCCTCGACTTAAAGAGCAGTTGTTGAGTTGGGATGACACGGCGCCTCCATGTGCATCTCCCGAAAGGAACATTCACTTCTCCTTCTTCTTCTTTCTTTAGAGAGAGAGAGAAAGCGTGTGTGGTGAGCACACAAGTGGGGGGAGAGCCAGAGGGAGAGAGAGAATCTGAAGCAGGCTCCACGCCCAGAGTGGAGTCCAACATAGGGCTCAATCTCACGACCCTGAGGTCATGACCGGGGCCAGTATCCAGAGTCAGACGCTCAACCAACTGAGCCATCCGGGTGGCCCAGACATTCACTCCGGATATTCAAGGCCTTGGCTGAGGAAGGGGCCAACTACCTGGCCAGGCACAGAGAAGTGATTAGAGTAGCGCGGTATCTAGCTACGTGGCTCACAGGAGTTTTATACAGCAAACTTTGATTTCATTTTCACGTGATAGAAAAGAATTCATCAGTACGTCGGGTCTGCAGTGGAGTCAACAAAGTAAAGTAAAATAATCTAAAATGTAGTAAATAATGCTATGATAAATAATTTTTTTTTATGATAAATAATTTTAAGAAACAAGTAGATGCATTTAAATAAAAATATTAAGTCTACCTGATATGTGTAAATATATAAATGTTAAGTATACGAATAAATGGTGTATCGCGTGTCAGTCAGGGAAGACCAACAGCCATAAAAAATGAGGCATGAGTCTCAAAGACTTGATTTAAGAAAGATCTTCCATGCATGACACAACCCAGTGCCCGTTGACGTCATGGCTCTGCTCCGGGGAGTCACGACACCCCAGGCCTTTGTCCCCCGAGGTACTCCAGCACCCACTGAGCCTCGGAGTCCTCTGCTAGACCATCTGGGTATGGTTGGGAGATAAGGTAATAGGGAAAGTGGGGAGGATCGGTGGGCAGTCCTAATGCGCCAGGCCCGGGGATGTTGGTTGCCCCATCCACCACCTTCCTTGGGCTCCCACCCGGTCATGTGGCGGCACAGCTCCAAGGGCGGCTGGCAACTTCCATGTGTAGAAGAGGGGAACAGTTTGGTAAACAGCTAACCTCTGCCCGCATCACTATAGAGAATTTCTTAAGGTTAAACACAAATGACTGACTTGTGAGAAGTTTGATAAATAGGCAAAGAATTGAGCTCTGGAGGTTTTTGTTTTGCTTTTTAATTAGTGTTAATTAATAACACTAATTTTTTTATATGGGTCTCACCACTGCCATTTATTAATGAGAAGGACATAGTTCGGTTCTTCCGGTGCTCGAAGGCCCTTTGTGGAGAGTGAGGACATCTAGCTAAAGGGTTTTGGGACAAACAATAGGCGCTCAGGTGTGTTTAGCATCATGCACAATCTTTGGCATGAAGTAGATGCTCGTCATATGTTAATTCCCTTCCTCTGAGATACTTTTCTTCTTCACCTTTTGACCTAAATATCTGGGGAGACACCTTTGTCACAGGGAAACCATGTTAACAATTAAAGCAATAAAATATTTCTCCCCTTGGGGAGAAAGGGATCTTCCCTTTTGGTGTGTTGGCATGCTTTCAATTTCAATATCATATTTTAAATTTGGGCTCACATTGTAAGAATTTTTTTAAGTCATCGGCTGTGTTTATTTTTTAAAACATTTGCAAACTAATCAGTTTTGGTCTAGCTAGACTAAACCAAAAGAAATTAAGTTAAGCTTTTATAATAAAACCTGTCTACAATGGCTCCAAGTAACCTTTTTGGTGGGTCAGAAAACCTTGTCTTTATTCATGTCTATTCGGTTGCTACTTTCTATACGGGTCTGTCCTTTGACATTTAGTTAGGACAATCACGAGACATAAAGTCATATGAAGGAGGCATTTGTCCTTTAATATCCCGCCAACCTGAGGCAAGAATTTCTGAAGCCATTTCAGGTTTACAGGGTTAAGTTTTATATTTATTGGCCCATTTTCTTATTCATCCACAGTCATCAGATTCCCTTAATCTCTATTGAGAAGTTACTGTAACTTATAAAGCTTCAACCTAAATTAGATTCTAAAACTAATGAAACTTAGCAAATCTAGAGCAGTAACCAAATAATATTCTCCCCTCAATGAGCACAGGAATATTTCATTGTATTATGAATGAAGAAATTCTAGGAGTAATGGGTGGGAAATTGATCATGGCACAAGCACCAGTAACTTATACTTTATATTTTTCCCATTGGGACGTCTGATGGAGAATTTGTTCCCCTCTGAGATAGAGAAATCTCACATGTGATGCAGACACATCTAGATAGAGCTCCCCTAAGATTCCTGAGTCAATTTAGAATTTCTGGTGGACTGAGAAATCACCAAAATGTGTATTAATGGAAATAATAAAAACTTTTGCATTTATTTGGCACTTAGTATGCACAGACTCTCAAGCAGTGCTTCACAGCTGGTAGACGTATGGTTTCAACTCCAGCTGGGTGACTCCAAAATTTCTTACTTTTACCCCGACTCTGAAGACAGAACAAGACAAAAGACCTCTAGTCCTTTGGATTCACCAAGTTTGGAATCACAGAACGTTCCACCACAGTGTTCTGCTCACTTCCTTTGACACTACATGTAGGAAATCCATTTACCTTTCCAAATCCTCTCATTTCTAAAATGAGGATTAAACACTGTTAACTATCCTGGAATTAAATTTTTAAAAAATAAAATGAGGTTTAAAAACACTTGGAAAAATACGGTTTTCTATCTAGGTAGGTGATTATGCAAAGAACAGGTTATTATTTGGGGCTCTAGAGAAACTGAATGTCTGAATAGTCATTGCAAATAGACCATTTGGCTCAGATGTGTTATCTCGGCCTTAATGTGCCGGGGTGACAGGTTGAGTGCCGCTGGAATCTAGTACATTTCATTCCGTGAGTTACAGATTAATCCGACATAACGTGTACTGGGCACCGACAGTGGGCAAAAACCCATCCCAGCGTTTCACAAGAGCCACAAATATAAATGAGCTGTGAGTCTAGGGCCTCTGGGTGGCTCAGTCAGTTCGGCATCTAACTCTTGAGTTCTGGCCCAGGTCATGATCTCAGGGTCATGAGATCAAGCCCTGTGTTGGGCTCCACACTGAGTGCGGAGTCGGCTTGGGATTCTCTCTCTTGCTCTGCCCCTCCCCTCACTTGCTCTCTCTCTCTCTCTCTCTAAATAGAACCTCAAAAAAATGCTATGGTCTTGGTCAGCAGCATATTCTTGATGGCAGGTGAGAGAAACTGAATAATAACGATGATGAAGTAGGAAATGGATTGGCTTCCCTAACTCCAAGTCGAGGGGTATCCATCCACGCTGTCGGTGACGTCACCAGCAGTTGGTTTCTCCTCATGTCTCAGCTCTGCTTTCCTCTGAGGCGGGTGTTCCTGTAGGTAAGATGGTATTTTGTCGCTGTTGACTCACAGCTACCTCAATAACCCCAATGCAAAAGGAAATTCTCTTTCTGAATGGTTCCGCATGAACCCCAGGTGTCATTCTTATCAGCCTGGACTGGGTCACGTGCCTACCCCTAACTAGTCTTTAAGGTGAGGGGGGCAGTGCTGTTCTTTCTTTGAGCTGAACTAGGTAACGTTATACTCATTTTGTGGCCGAGGAGTGGCATCTGCAGCTCTACCAGAACAGGCGTAGAGAAGAGGTCGTTCTTCTAGGGACACAGATGGAAGCAGAGAAGTAGATGCTCGCAGTAGAGATCATCCTGGCCGGGCTATGAAGGAAGTGTGGGCTTTTGACTTAGAGACAAAGGGGTGAGGTATAGTTCAGGTGGAGAGTCCAACACGAATGTGATCATTTTATTTGTCCACTTGATTGGTCTGCGAGATGCCTGAGCAGATGGTAAAAACATTATTACTGGATGTGTCTGTGAGGGTGTTTCTAGAAGAGGTTAGCATCTGAATCCGTAGACTGAGTCAAGAAGGTTGTCCTCACCGGTGTGGGGGGGCCTCATCCAATCCCTGCTGGAGGGAGGAAGGGAGGGTTTGCTCTGTTTCAGCCGCGACCTCCGTGTGCTCCAGCCCTCCAACATTAGGGTGCCCCTGTTTTCGGCGCCTTTAGACGCAGGCTAGGTCATGCCGGTGGTTTCCCTGGTTTTGCAGCTTACCAATGGCAGGTCATAAGGCTTCGTAGCTTGTGTAATTGCACGAGCCAGTCCCTGTGATAAATCTCCTGCTCCTGTTCCTCTGGAGAACCTGACTTACACGAGTAGTGACACAAACACTGGGGATTTAGTTTGATTGAACATACACTGTCTAAGGAGGTTCGGTGGCGGGGTGGAGTCAGAGACAGGAACGGCTCCAACGCCAAACAAAGAACCTGCCCTTTATTTCCTGGGCAACGAGAGGCCTCTTGTGTCTTTTGGGGATGGAAAGTAAAATATCCCCCACTACAGGCTGAGTCCCTTCAGAGCCAGAAGATAACTTTCCCGCTTGCAGGCCGAGCACAAGACAAGGGGCCCAGCCCGCAGCTGGGTCTCATTAAGGACTTGGGAAGGAACATCAGTTTCATTACCAAATGGCTAATGAGAGGTGCTTCTGTGTGTCAGACACTAACTGCTTTATAGGCGCCTCATGGGTCGCCACAGGAACCATACGGAGGTGGTGTGCATGTTCCATCTCGTAGATGAGGGCTCGGATACTCAGAAGGGTCAGGTGGTAGAATGAGGATGAAACTTGAGGTCGTCCGCATTCAAATCACCGTAACATCCCCCGTCGCATCAACATGACCCCATGTGCTTTGTGCAACACCCGAAAGGATGTTAAGAGATTTCCACGTACACGCCTCACTGCATATCCACGAGGCAGGTGTTATCAGCTCCGTTTTATGGCCGATAAAACGAAATTCAGAGCGGAGAAGCAACTCAACCGGAATCACAGGGCCAGTAACTTGAGGTGCTTGACTCGGATTCGGCAACTCTGTCCAAAATCCGTTCACTTTCCCCACCAGTTAGTTGCCCCACCAGCTGCCAGGCCCCATCGTGAGTGGCAGGGAAGATGCTCTGTTAGTGTGTGTGTGCACGTGCGTGCACCAGCTCTAACGTTCAGAGATTCTAGGCTTCCAGCAAAATATTAACTGTGCCTAGCACTCGTCTCAACTCTTTCAGATGTTACAGAATGCGAGCTACACGGGCTAAAATGAAGAGATCATTGGAATAAGCTCATGATTTCAGTTGGAGCATTGCGGTTTAAATTCCATGAAAAAGGGCTCAGTTAGCTTTCTTGTATTTCTCTCTCGTACAAACATCCACGAGTTCTCTGCACCAGAGATCCTTTTACATTCCACCGAGCTTTGAGTGTGACCTGGTCCAGGCCACGAGAGTGGTAACTCTTCCACGAAGGGCTCTTGGCAAAGTGGACTGATTTGCAAACCACTTTGACCCTGTAACTTGGACTTTCATGCAACATGTGTCATATTGAGAGCATCTCGGCATCAAACCCCTGCACAAGTTAGGGGCGGAGGTGATGATCTGTTTTGTTTCATTTGACTCTGGAAGTCAAAAGAGAACAAGGATCTGTTTTTGGACAGTGTTGCATGTGCTGGGAGGATGACATGAAGTGAGGCAATAAAAAATGACAGTTACGATGATTAAAAAAATAAAACTAACATCAGTTGAGGGCTTGGGGGAGTGTTTCAGGCAATAGGTGTGGACTCTGCCTTTTAGCATGGAGGCGTGACTTGTTCTGTCGTTAGGTCATAGTTCTCCTTTTCTGGGAGAGAGGATTTTGGTGGACATTTTAATTTCATTGACATAGACACCGCACATCCCAAGACAAACCCCCAAACCCACGTTGCGTTCTTGACGAGGACCCAGTTGACAGTGGAATCACCCAGATGTAGATGCTGCTGATGATACGAAGTCATTTGCTTCGCAGTTTGCATTAGACATATATTTGGTGTCCCTGAAAATTGTACAAGGTATTTGTTTCCTAAATTTTAAATTTCTCTACGTGCAAACATTTTTTTGTTTTAGGGAAGTGTCTGGAAATGTTTGCGTGTTTTCTCGTCTAAGCATTTGCTCCCAGGAGATGGGGAGTGGAGGGCAGACCACGTGTGAGGGACGTGTTGGCTTGATTTTCTTCTCACCGAGTACTGGAGGAAAGACTGGGGGGAGGGCTGGGATCAGCTTTGGACAGCGCAGCATCTTCCTGGCAGAAACACTGACATCTGACACCCGGAGTTGACTAACCTGGAATAAACGAGCATTTTAGGAACGACTGTTGGGTCATGCGGACTGCCAGGACTCTGGGATCAGATCACACCTTGTGGGGGGATGGAATTTCTGGGGACGGGGAGGGATATTTTCCCTGCCGATAGTTGTAGGGAGAGATTAGTTCCAGGCCAGGATATGAGGTGGGATTTAAATAAGGGGTAGAGAGGTTGGGATTCATGCATCCTTTATTCTCATTCTCTGTGGGACTTTTCAAGGGAACGTGGTGATGAGATTAGACCTACAGTTGCATTTATGGAGATCGACATTGACCCTGGGTGGTGTAGGGGAGGGTAACGAGGCAGGAAGTCAGGGACAGATTCTGGTTTGAGCAGATACTCCTACTTAGGGAGTAGCTGCTTCTAAATGGCCATAAAGGAAACAACTAATGGTAGATCTGCGACTCCCCCGTAAGCCAGGGCGGGCTAAGTCCCCAGCGTAGGCCACCTATCTCTCCCAGATAGCAAATCTGACAGATCAGTTGGTGTCAGAGATTGCAGCCTGCTGGCAGGGTGAAGAGGGTGGAGGGGAGAACAAATAATAGCAAAGGTGGAGACAAACATTTGTTGAACGTTCATTGAAGGCGAACCTTGTTTCATTCATCCAGGTGCATGTGGCTCCTTGCCTGGGAGAGGCTCCCACCCTGAGAGGCGGGGGGACGGGACACGGGGACAGCAGATTCACACCTCCCTTCTCACCGAGGGACAGATACCAGTTACCGAAAGTGGGATTTCACATATTTCTTCTCTGGCTTTCCTCGCACGTCTATCTCTGGACAAGAGCTTGCGGTTACACGGATGTAAGTTAAAGGCGACTGTTGGATACTGTACTTGCACGACCTCGTTTCATCTTTATAACCAGCTTTCAAAGTAGGCAGGTCCAGGTTGTATGTCCAGGTTATCCTAGAGAAGTAGGGTAGTGAGGTTGAGAGACTTGCCCCAAGTGGTAGGAGACAAGGGGGGTATCTGGCTCTGGGGCCCCAGGGGGAGAGAGAGGCACATAATGGAAGCGAAGGGGCACAAGCTTCTTTAGGCCCCTTGCCCATCATCAGGGCCATGATTCGTGTTCATTTTAGACCTCCTCATGCTAAATCCACTCACCCTTTCTGTACCATTAGTTCTTTCCCATCCTGCTCACCCTCTGCTGCAGACTGTGTGCTCACCAGATTCCTATGTTTGAACCTATTCTCCACTCTGTCTGGGAGGTGATTAGGTCGTGAGGGTGGAGCCCTCATGAATGGGAACAGCGGCCCTAATAGAGGAGACCCACAGAGCTTCTCGCCTCTTCTACCGCGAGGTACCTGTGAGCCAGGAAGGGGGCCCTCACCCGACACCGAATCCACCAGCCCCCTGATCTCGGACTTCCCACGCCTCCAGGACCGTGAGGAATACATTTCTGTTGTTCTACAAGCCGCCCAGTCCGTGATCTTCTCTTTAGCAACCCAAACAAGACTTCCTTCAAATGGCTCCCGTTTATATCGAATTTCTTCTTGTCCTAGAGCATGATAGTCCCTTTCCCATGTCTTTGTCATGCCTCTCTCGTCCTTTTTGCCTGGGGTCTCCTTCCTCCTTGTACAGCTGATTAAAAAGCACTTTATCTTTTACAAATCAGACCAATATCAAGTTTTCAAGAAAAAAAAAAGTTTAGCGTGGGGTTTAATAGCACGGCCTCTGGCTCTGTCCCTTAGCATCCGTGGGAGTTCTCTGAACTTTAGTCAGCGTTGTCACATCTAAACTGTAGCCAGCAGAGCTACCTACACCCTAGGATGATTGGAAGTATTAACTATAAAGGGCTTTCCGTACATCCTGACGGAGATCTGACGCGGAGTCCACGAGTACGTGCCATTTTTTTGGTTCTCCACGAAGGCGTCCCTGATTCTTCAGGTACAGTTAACCCCCTTCTCAGATGAGTTGTAGACACTGTGCATGTCTTTATTATGGAATTTCTTCTATTATCTTGCAATTATCTATTTAAATACCTCTTTTTATACCACCTTATCAGTCCACCCCCAAATCTATTTCCTCTCGGTAATACTGCACACTCTGCCTTCCGGAAACTCTAGGCTATCGCAGTTGGAATCAGGAAAAGCCCTAGAGAGCAGACTCCAGCAATCTGTTTTGGAGCTGGATTATTCGTGGTCCAACAGCAACTCGAGACCCGTACTGGTGGGAAGTGGTTGGGTGAGAACCCCTGGATGCAGTGGCCTGACAATTACTGATGTTTTCACCTATGATTAACTGGGATGGCATGAAAGGAGTAGGCGAGGCATAATTTTGTGCAGAGGCTTTGCTAAATAGGCAGTTTGGGGAAAATGATAATTATGAGACTATTGGGGTCGATTAACTACATTGCAGTTCTTGGCAAAATAAAAAAACAAACCCAAAAAGCAGAAAAATAACAACAACAACAACAACAACAACAACAACAAGGATAGACTCAGAGCAATAACCTGCCAGCTTGAAGCGTGAAAGCCATAAGGGGGCTTCATGGCTGTTTCGAAGAGTGTGGTAGCCACGGAGCAGACTCTGTAGGAAATCGGAGGCCAGGGCTGCAGAATGGACCAAATGCACAGCCATGGCACGAGTCTTTAGTTAAGACCTTGATGGAAAGACAGAGGGAGCCTCAGAACTGGCCCAGGGACATTGGGGTGGATGAACCTGAGGATCTTGAACCCTCAAACTCCCTTGTGTGTCCAGCGTAGGAAGGAGCAGCCACCTTCCTCTTGCCAGAGGAAGCATTGTCTCCTGCTTGGATACCGTGTGAGGCTCTGCCCTGAGACAGGGCCTCCCAGTGCTGTCCTGGGCGCCTCAAGATCAGCCTGCCTCGCTCCTCGCTTCCTCCAGAACAATATCCAGGGTCAGATCCTAGCACTCGTCGAATGAAGAAGTACCGACTGGGCCCAGGGGAAAATAGCTTATACCCACAAGGCCTGCCAGGAGTTGCCTGATGCGTGCTGGTAGACCTTGGAGAGACCTTTCTGGGAATGGAATTACAAGGTATTGGAGCAGGCAGGGGAGACTATAAGGCTGGATGGGGAGAACTTTTGATGTCGGGCCTTACTCACGACTCTGGATTTGGGATCTGGAGGAGATACGTGGGTCTTCTGGACAGGCACCTGGAAGCTTAAGGATGAAGATGAACTACAGTGAATGGGCTGGTTGCCCGAACCCTCTTGGAGGTGTCTTACGGGGCAGATCCCAAGGCTTGGGTAGGTGGAAACGTCTGAGTGACCCCCCTGAGTGAGACCTCGAGAGTGCACCAGCAGGCCACGTTTCCCAAGGCAGCCCAGGGGATACACCCCCCACCAAGAGAGTAGGGGACTCGCTGGTGAGGGGCGCACTGGGTGCTTTTCAGTAGCTCACTGGTGGCTGTTTTATGTGGGTCTGGTCAGACAGTGAGAGACGTCTCTGTAAAACGGAGCTCTTTCCCATATAAATGTTGGATTTGGGGAATGACAGAAGCCACGTGGCCACATCGAAACAGCAGATGCACGACAGAAATCATGATCATAATTGGCATCAAGGCCAGAGCCTTGACAGATTTATCAGGGGCTGGTGATCCATACTTGGATGATATTGATGATGAGATGGACCCAGAGATAGAAGAAGCTTATGAAAAGTTTTGTTTGGAATCAGAGCGTAAGCGAAAACAGTAAAGCTAAATTTCAACGTATCCGTTTTATAAAGCAGTTTAGGTTATGGTGATTTAGCAGAACACAGGAAAACAGGAAAATGTCACACTTATACCAAATTAAGGATGTTGAGTTATGTTACTAATGTATGCAACTTTAATTTTGTTAAAGCAACTGGTGTGGCTTGTCCAACAGGGATAGGAATGGTGACTATTGTGACATTTCTCTGGTGGCGTGGGGAAGGGGGGCGGGAGGAGGGGGCAGGGGGAGGGAGGGACTGAGACACAGAACCGGAAAGTCATTTTAGGCTTCTCAGCTTGTGATGTCAGAGCGGATGGAGAGCCAGTGGGCAGAGGCTGACGTCCGTCGCACAACAGGAAGTCACGCTCCCTCCTTGAGTCTCCAGATCTGTACCGGTTCACAGACCCAGAACCTACTGGTAGGAAGAGGCAAGAGGCGCCACATCTCCAAACTGATCTCTGAAAGAATAGTTCCGTGTAGTAAACATACCGCTGGTCCCTTCCTACAACGACCTGTGGCCGTTTGGCCGGGTGACGGCACTGGGGAGAGAGGAAACCTGGGGCTCCTGCTAGATGTCAGCCGTGCAAGGGTGTGAGCTGACAGGAATGCTGGAGCTCTCCAGCTGGGGTGGGAGCCGGTGGGAGCACGGGAGTGAACGGCGTTTGGGCCCAAGTCCTTATTTTTGTGGTCATCATCCGGGGCTCCCATGGGGTGGAAAGGCTTAGCGTCCGGTGAGATGCTCACCTTGGTTCTCCAAACTGTGGAGTAAGGGTCATTAACTTAGAGGCCCCCCATCCACGGCCAGCAGAGCTGGTGAAATGAAACTGCTGTTATCAAAGATTCAGGGATGCAGAGGTGGTGGTTTCCGCATTGCCCCTGTCACCAGCATGGGCTCTGCAAACGCCATGGATCGTAGAGGATCACGGGGGCCACGGAAGCCTGGAATTATAAGCACAGCTGCTAAGCTGGACGTGGTGCTGCAGGTCCTAGCACTGTAATGTGTACATTAGGTCGGTGAATAGCTCTGACCTTTTTGACCTCATCAAGTGGGGGGCAGGTCAAAAATGTTTCACCTTTGTGGGGCAGCCCCGCAGCCACCATTCACCACCTCCCCCGGGGACCGTGTGAATCCTCCTCCCCCCCGCCCGTGGCAACACTGCCCCCGAGACACCTCAGCCAACTTAATGCCATCAGACCGTCACGCCGCCCACTGCTGATGCCATCATGCCACCAACTTGCCCGTCGTACTGTGCATATGCTCAAATGCACGAACTCACATCAAGTCAGATGGACGGAGCAGCAATTCATTCTTTGATGGCAACGTATGCAAAGGTGTATTTGGGATGGGCACAGGGAGATCTGAAAGGCGTATGCACACCACATAAGCAGGTGGCCTCGACTCACTCCCGTGCTGTATGGTGGGTGGCTGTCCTGACCCTGTCAACACACACCTGTGTCGGGGTGTTTCCTGTGACCAGCTGACAAGGAAGCAGAGGGCCCAGGCTGGTTCGCACATGGGCTGGCGTGGTATGTTGGTGCCATAGCTGAAAACGGACCACTGGTCTACCGTAGCACCACCTGGGGAGCGCTGAGGACAGGAGGGAAGGGAAATCCTTCTGTTGGGCAGTGCTTCCCACGCCTCGTCACCCGCTCGGTGTGAAGGGAGAAGCCGCCCTCGGTATAGGTAGATGATACATGGAGAGATGATGGATGGATGATAGACAGATAGATAAATAGATGATGGATAGATGACAGATGATGGATGATGGATGATAGATGATAGATAGATAGATGACGGATAGATGATGGATGGAGAGATAGATTAGATAGATGATAGATGACAGATGATAGAGAGATAGATGATGGATAGATGATGGGTAGCTGACAGGTGATAGATGGTGGATAGATGATGGGTAGCTGACAGGTGATAGATGATGGATAGATGATGGGTAGCTGACAGGTGATAGATGATGGATAGATGATGGGTAGCTGACAGGTGATAGATGGTGGATAGATGATGGGTAGCTGACAGGTGATAGATGGTGGATAGATGATGGGTAGCTGACAGGTGATAGATGGTGGATCGGTAGGTAGGTAGATCTCGGCGTGTCGGACACGGACACTCAGGAACTCTGCGGAATCCGGAACTCTGAAGAAGGCAGCTGTACACCATGACCGCTCCGGGCGCAGTTTAGGAACAGCCGACATGCACTCTGCACGGAAGGCAGATGCCCTGAAAGCCATGAAACAGGACGACGGCGTCCCTGTGGATGGCCGCCCCAGGAACATCCAGCTCGTCGCGTCACAGATTGACACAGCGGACACCCGCGCAGAGCATAAGCAGAGGCGGGATGACTGGACACCGGGGCTCCGGAGGTTTTGGTGGCGGCGGCGGCGGCGGCACCAGGAGAGGCACCTGTGGAGGGAGCCGGGGCAGAGGTCGAGGCACTGGTAGGAGTTCGCAGCAGCAGCTTTCTGCAGAGGAGCTGGACGCCGCCGGATGCTTATGACGCCAGAACGGACACCGGCTAGAGACCGGCAGATCCTCGGGTGGAGCCGGACCCAGATCTCTCCTCCGTGCTCCCTGGCGGGAAGGGGCGTGGACGGGGGCTGTGCAGCCAATGATGGATTTGTTTCTTTTATGGTTTAAAATAGGATTTAAAAACTCATGTAAAGGTTGTTTTTTTCTTTTTTGCCTGCCTTTCTTTCTTTCTTTCTTTCTTTCTTTCTTTCTTTCTTTCTTCTTTCTTTCTTTCTTTCTTTCTTTCTTTCTTTCTTTCTTTCTTTCTTTCTTTCTTTCTTTCTTCTTTCTTTCAAAATTCTGAAGCAGCCCTGTTTTGTACCGAGTTATTTTTGGGATAAATGTTACCAGTTGTCCTTGTGGGGAAGGTGGCGTTTTCACCTTTGCCATAATAAAACAGAGACGTGTGTGGAAAAAAAAATTTCAGATAGATAGACAGACGATAGATAGACAGACAGACGGATAGATGATATATAGATGATAGATAGACAGATGATAGGAATCCTGGACAGCGGCAGGTGGCTTGGTTGGAAGAAACATGATTGGAACACAAGAGAAAGGGGAGCTGGTGGAAAGAGGTATGTGGATAAACCCATGGCTCTGGGCCCAAAGCTTGAGGACCATTTTATGTCATGATAATGCCTGACGGAGGTTTTCAATGCCCAGGGGACAGGGGGAGAGAACAATCTGACCTGCACGTGTGGCTTTTGTCTTTGGCCAGTTCTGCTCGCCACAGCCTCAAGGTGACTGTTACACGATAGTTTTCCAAAACCATAAAAATAATATTTCTCTTCATTGCATCAGTTCCACCCTTTGACCATATTCAGCCTTTGGTTGTTGAGATGATGTGATTTATAAATTCAAAGAAACCGAGTCATAATGTTTCTCAGGCCAGATCACAGGGAGAGGACACAAACCATAGACGCCTATTAGGTTACCTGCAACTCATTCCCCGCTGTGGAATACTCCATGTGAACACAGACGGGCCCACAGAGACAGGAGGATTTCCAAATTACACGTTTAAAGAGAAAAAATAGGAGGTGCCCCTGGGTGGCTCAGTTGGTTGGGCTCTGACTTTTTTTTAAATTATTAAAGATTTTATTATTTATGAGAGACCCAGAGAGAGGCGCAGAGACACAGGCAGAGGGAGAAGCAGGCTCCTTGCGGGGACCCGATGTGGGATTCGATCCCAGGATCCTGGGGTCACGCCTTGAACTGAAGGCAGATGCTCAACTGCTGAGCCACCCAGTTGCCCCGGGCACCTGATTTCAGCTCAGGTCATGATCTCAGGGATCTGGGACGGGGACCAGAGTTGGGCCCTGTGCTCAGCGAGGAGTCTGCTTGAGGATCCTCCCCCTCTCCCTCCTGCTCTGCCCCTCCACCCCCCAACTCAACCATGCTCTAAAATTTCATTTCTATTTTATTCTAAAATAAAAAATAAATCTTTCTTGAAAATAAAGGGAAAAATGAGAAAAAGATGGAAAGTTCAAAATATTATGAAGAGTAAGATTTCTTTAGTATAAATAATAAATGAATATATGACTCTACATGCAGATTAAGTGATGTAGTTGATTAATTGATTTAATACTTTTAAAGTACTTCAAACTGTGTGGGCCTAATAGTTAATGCTTTGTAAGTTCTGGATTTTATTATTATATATACCATCATGTATCACATTTGTAATTTAAATTATTTATTGTTAATATAGTGTTAATGTCTGTGGAAGAGGGTGTGAGTATGGGCCATTGAGGCTTGGTTTTGCTTTTGTACCTTTGTGTGTGGTTGTTTTTACAAAACAAATTGATATGTTAGGTTTTTCCTCCTTTTTATCTTTATTTTTATTTTTAAAAATATTTTATTTATTTATTCATGAGAGACACAGGGGGAGAGAGAGGCAGAGACACAGGCCGTGGGAGAAGCAGGCTCCACGCAGGGAGCCCGAGGCGGGACTCGATCCCGGGTCTCCAGGATCAGGCCCCCGCTGGAAGGAGGTGCTAAACCACTGCGCCACCCGGGGCTGCCCCCCTTTTTATCTTTAAAGACGTCAGGGCTTATTTGGACAATAAATTTATCAGCTATTTCTTCTTTCCTTTTTGAGACTTCTCTATTTAAAAACTTAAAAATAATTTGGCTAATAACAAAAATTACCAAAAAAAAAAAAAAAAAAAAAAAAGAGCCCCGCAAAGGGTCATTGAGAGAGAAGAAGGTATTATCTTGAATCTGAAACAAGTGTGCCAAGGAGGAAAATTGTAGGTCCGTGCATCGGAGAGGTCGGTTCTGTCCACGCACTGTTGGTGGGAACTTGGGTCAGTCTAGTTGTTGCTCCTGACTTTGCTTCCCTGCCTGTAGAATGGAAATAATGGCACCTGCTGCAGAGAATCACCCTGAGGATTGAGATAGCCCTCTCAGTACTCGGTGGTGGTGCTGTTGGGGGTGTGTGGGGGGTGCTGCTGGTGCTGGGTGAGGGTGCTGGGTGCTGGTGGTGGGGGTGCTGGCAGTGGGGGTGTTGGTGGTGGTGCTATTGGTGCTACTGGTGCTGCTGGTGCTGGTGGTGAGGGTGCTGGGGGTGCTGGTGCTGCTGCTGGTGCTGCTGGTGCTGGTGCTGCAGCTGGTGCTGGTGCTGGTGGTACTGGTGTTGCTGGTGCTGGTGCTGCTGGTGCTGGTGCTGCTGGTGCTGGTGCTGGTGGTACTGGTGTTGCTGGTGCTGGTGCTGCTGGTGCTGGTGCTGCTGGTGCTGGTGCTGGTGGTACTGGTGTTGCTGGTGCTGGTGCTGCTGGTGCTGGTGCTGGTGCTGTTGGTGCCCCTGCTGCTGCTGCTGCTGCTGGTGCTGATGCTCCCGGTGCTCCTGCTGCTGCTGCTGCTGCTCCTGGTGCTGCTGCTGCTGGTGCTGGTGCTGGTGCCTCAGGTGCGGGTGTCTGCGAGGCGCCCCCACACGTCCGTCCACACCTACCGGCCCGCGGGAGAGCGAGCGCGGGTTTCCGGCATCCCAGGGGCGGGGAGGGCGGCGGGGGACGCTCGTGCAGGCGGGACCAGCAGCGGGTGGCCCGCAGGTGCCCGCCGACGCCGCGACTTTCCTCCGGGCCCTGCCCCCCCCCCCCGCGGCGCGCTCCCTCCGACGGGCGGGCCCGGGCCTCGATGCCGGGGGCGCAGCGCCCCCATGTGGCCAAGGTCGGCATTGCCCCCGACGCTCGGCCGGAGAGCCGCACCTGGAGGCCGAGCCGCACCTGGGGGCGGAGCTGCACCTGGAGGCCGAGCCGCACCTGGAGGCCGAGCCGCACCTGGGGGCGGAGCCGCACCTGGAGGCCGAGCCGCACCTGGAGGCGGAGCCGCACCTGGAGGCGGAGCCGCACCTGGGGGCCGAGCCGCACCAGGAGGCCGAGCCGCACCTGGAGGCGGAGCCGCACCTGGGGGCCGAGCCGCACCTGGGGGCCGAGCCGCACCTGGGGGCCGAGCCGCACTTGGGGGCGGAGCCGCACCAGGAGGCCGAGCCGCACCTGGAGGCGGAGCCGCACCTGGGGGCCGAGCCGCACCTGGGGGCCGAGCCGCACCTGGAGGCGGAGCCGCACCTGGGGGCCGAGCCGCACCAGGAGGCCGAGCCGCACCTGGAGGCGGAGCCGCACCTGGGGGCCGAGCCGCACCTGGGGGCCGAGCCGCACCTGGAGGCGGAGCCGCACCTGGGGGCCGAGCCGCACCTGGGGGCGGAGCCGCACCTGGGGGCCGAGCCGCACCTGGGGGCCGAGCCGCACTTGGGGGCGGAGCCGCACCAGGAGGCCGAGCCGCACCTGGAGGCGGAGCCGCACCTGGGGGCCGAGCCGCACCTGGGGGCCGAGCCGCACCTGGAGGCGGAGCCGCACCTGGGGGCCGAGCCGCACCAGGAGGCCGAGCCGCACCTGGAGGCGGAGCCGCACCTGGGGGCCGAGCCGCACCTGGGGGCCGAGCCGCACCTGGAGGCGGAGCCGCACCTGGGGGCCGAGCCGCACCTGGGGGCGGAGCCGCACCTGGGGGCCGAGCCGCACCTGGGGGCCGAGCCGCACTTGGGGGCGGAGCCGCACCAGGAGGCCGAGCCGCACCTGGAGGCGGAGCCGCACCTGGGGGCCGAGCCGCACCTGGGGGCCGAGCCGCACCTGGAGGCGGAGCCGCACCTGGAGGCCGAGCCGCACCTGGGGGCGGAGCCGCACCTGGAGGCCGAGCCGCACCTGGGGGCGGAGCCGCACCTGGGGGCCGAGCCGCACCTGGAGGCCGAGCCGCACCTGGGGGCCGAGCCGCACCTGGAGGCGGAGCCGCACCTGGAGGCGGAGCCGCACCTGGGGGCCGAGCCGCACCTGGGGGCCGCGGTCGCTGTCCCGGAGGAGCCGCGGCCCGGGGCAGGGAGGGAGGGGTGCAGGCCCGCGGGTCCCCGACACCCGGGGGTCCCCCCCCGCCCCGGGGCGCCGCAGCCAGGTCCAGGCCCGGCCCCGCCCGCTCTCCAGGCTCCAGCAGCGCCGCCGCGTGTCACCCCGGGTCGCCCCGGGCGGCGGGTGCGGGCGGCCTGACTCGGGGCGGGGACCCGCGAGCCCCGCGGAGGCCGCCAGGCGGGGGTCGTGGGTGCAGGACACGCGTGTCTCGGGCCTGCGCGTGCACCGGGGTCCTGCCCCGCCTGGTCCTTGGGAGGAGGCGCCCCGTCCCGACGCTGACCCCGGAGCCGCCGCGAGCATCGCCCGCAGCCCCGAGTCCCTTCCCGGGCGGCAGGTGCCCGGGGGCTCCCTCCGCCCCGGACCGCGAGGAAGGACGCGGCCGGGCCGCCCCGGGAGGGACGATCCCATCGGAGCCGCCGCCCCTCCCCGCTGCCGGGTCTCCCGCTCCCGCCACAGCCCGGGCCCTGCAGCCCCGCCGGCCGCCGGCAGAGGGCGCGCCCTGCCCGGGACAGACTCGGCCCGGCCAAGCTGGGGGGGGGGAGGGGGGGCTGGGGGTGACGCAGGGCCCGACCCCGTGACCCCGGTCGGCTCCGAGGGCCCTGGGGGCTCCATCCAGCTCCGTGGGCTGCTGTGCTCGGCGCCCAGGGGCTCTGCTCTCCCTCCCTCCCTGCTCCTCCGACTGTGCTCTCCCTCCCTCCCCTGCTCCTCCCACTCTGCTCTCCCTCCCTCCCCTGCTCCTCCCACTCTGCTCTCCCTCCCTCCCTGCTCCTCCCACTGTGCTCTCCCTCCCTCCCTGCTCCTCCCACTCTGCTCTCCCTCCCTCCCTGCTCCTCCGACTGTGCTCTCCCTCCCTCCCCTGCTCCTCCCACTCTGCTCTCCCTCCCTCCCCTGCTCCTCCCACTCTGCTCTCCCTCCCTCCCCTGCTCCTCCCACTCTGCTCTCCCTCCCTCCCCTGCTCCTCCCACTGTGCTCTCCCTCCCTCCCCTGCTCCTCCCACTCTGCTCTCCCTCCCTCCCCTGCTCCTCCCACTGTGCTCTCCCTCCCTCCCTGCTCCTCCCACTCTGCTCTCCCTCCCTCCCCTGCTCCTCCCACTGTGCTCTCCCTCCCTCCCTGCTCCTCCCACTGTGCTCTCCCTCCCTCCCTGCTCCTCCCACTGTGCTCTCCCTCCCTCCCCTGCTCCTCCCACTCGTGCTCTCCCTCCCTCCCCTGCTCCTCCCACTCTGCTCTCCCTCCCTCCCCTGCTCCTCCCACTGCTGCTCTCCCTCCCTCCCTGCTCCTCCCACTGTGCTCTCCCTCCCTCCCCTGCTCCTCCCACTGTGCTCTCCCTCCCTCCCCTGCTCCTCCCACTGTGCTCTCCCTCCCTCCCCTGCTCCTCCCACTGTGCTCTCCCTCCCTCCCTGCTCCTCCCACTCTGCTCTCCCTCCCTCCCCTGCTCCTCCCACTGTGCTCTCCCTCCCTCCCTGCTCCTCCCACTGTGCTCTCCCTCCCTCCCCTGCTCCTCCCACTGTGCTCTCCCTCCCTCCCCTGCTCCTCCCACTGTGCTCTCCCTCCCTCCCCTGCTCCTCCCACTCTGCTCTCCCTCCCTCCCCTGCTCCTCCCACTCTGCTCTCCCTCCCTCCCCTGCTCCTCCCACAGTGCTCTCCCTCCCTCCCCTGCTCCTCCCACTCTGCTCTCCCTCCCTCCCCTGCTCCTCCCACTCTGCTCTCCCTCCCTCCCCTGCTCCTCCCACTCTGCTCTCCCTCCCTCCCCTGCTCCTCCCACTCTGCTCTCCCTCCCTCCCCTGCTCCTCCCACTCTGCTCTCCCTCCCTCCCCTGCTCCTCCCACTCTGCTCTCCCTCCCTCCCCTGCTCCTCCCACTCTGCTCTCCCTCCCTCCCCTGCTCCTCCCACTGTGCTCTCCCTCCCTCCCCTGCTCCTCCCACTGTGCTCTCCCTCCCTCCCCTGCTCCTCCCACTGTGCTCTCCCTCCCTCCCTGCTCCTCCCACTGTGCTCTCCCTCCCTCCCCTGCTCCTCCCACTGTGCTCTCCCTCCCTCCCCTGCTCCTCCCACTCTGCTCTCCCTCCCTCCCCTGCTCCTCCCACTGTGCTCTCCCTCCCTCCCCTGCTCCTCCCACTGTGCTCTCCCTCCCTCCCCTGCTCCTCCCACTCTGCTCTCCCTCCCTCCCCTGCTCCTCCCACTCTGCTCTCCCTCCCTCCCCTGCTCCTCCCACAGTGCTCTCCCTCCCCTGCTCCTCCCACTCTGCTCTCCATCCCTCCCCCTGCTCCTCCCACTCTGCTCTCCCTCCCTCCCCTGCTCCTCCCACTCTGCTCTCCCTCCCTCCCCTGCTCCTCCCACTCTGCTCTCCCTCCCTCCCCTGCTCCTCCCACTCTGCTCTCCCTCCCTCCCCTGCTCCTCCCACTCTGCTCTCCCTCACTCCCCTGCTCCTCCCACTGTGCTCTCCTTCCCTCCCCTGCTCCTCCCACTGTGCTCTCCATCCCTCCCCTGCTCCTCCCACTCTGCTCTCCCTCCCTCCCCTGCTCCTCCCACTCTGCTCTCCCTCCCTCCCCTGCTCCTCCCACTCTGCTTCCCCTCCCTCCCCTGCTCCTCCCACTGTGCTCTCCCTCCCTCCCCTGCTCCTCCCACTGTGCTCTCCCTCCCTCCCCTGCTCCTCCCACTCTGCTCTCCCTCCCTCCCCTGCTCCTCCCACTCTGCTCTCCCTCCCTCCCCTGCTCCTCCCACTCTGCTCTCCCTCCCTCCCCTGCTCCTCCCACTCTGCTCTCCCTCCCTCCCCTGCTCCTCCACAGTGCTCTCCCTCCCCTGCTCCTCCCACTCTGCTCTCCATCCCTCCCCCTGCTCCTCCCACTCTGCTCTCCCTCCCTCCCCTGCTCCTCCCACTCTGCTCTCCCTCCCTCCCCTGCTCCTCCCACTCTGCTCTCCCTCCCTCCCCTGCTCCTCCCACTCTGCTCTCCCCTCCCTCCCCTGCTCCTCCCACTCTGCTCTCCCTCCCTCCCCTGCTCCTCCCACTCTGCTCTCCCTCCCTCCCCTGCTCCTCCCACTCTGCTCTCCCTCCCTCCCCTGCTCCTCCCACTCTGCTCTCCCTCCCTCCCCTGCTCCTCCCACTCTGCTCTCCCTCCCTCCCCTGCTCCTCCCACTCTGCTCTCCCTCCCTCCCCTGCTCCTCCCACTCTGCTCTCCCTCCCTCCCCTGCTCCTCCCACTCTGCTCTCCCTCCCTCCCCTGCTCCTCCCACTCTGCTCTCCCTCCCTCCCCTGCTCCTCCCACTCTGCTCTCCCTCACTCCCCTGCTCCTCCCACTGTGCTCTCCTTCCCTCCCCTGCTCCTCCCACTGTGCTCTCCATCCCTCCCCCTGCTCCTCCCACTCTGCTCTCCCTCCCTCCCCTGCTCCTCCCACTCTGCTCTCCCTCCCTCTCCCCTGCTCCTCCCACTCTGCTCTCCCTCCCTCCCCTGCTCCTCCCACTGTGCTCTCTATCCCTCCCCCTGCTCCTCCCACTGTGCTCTCCCTCCCTCCCCTGCTCCTCCCACTCTGCTCTCCCTCCCTCCCTGCTCCTCCCACTGTGCTCTCCCTCCCTCCCCCGCTCCTCCCACTCTGCTCTCCCTCCCTCCCTGCTCCTCCCACTGTGCTCTCCCTCCCTCCCTGCTCCTCCCACTGTGCTCTCCCTCCCTCCCCTGCTCCTCCCACTCTGCTCTCCATCCCTCTCCCCTGCTCCTCCCACTGTGCTCTCCATCCCTCCCCCTGCTCCTCCCACTCTGCTCTCCATCCCTCCCCTGCTCCTCCCACTGTGCTCTCCATCCCTCCCCTGCTCCTCACACTGTGTTCTCCCTCCCTCCCCTGCTCCTCCCACTGTGTTCTCCATCCCTCCCCCTGCTCCTCCCACTCTGCTCTCCATCCCTCTCCCCTGCTCCTCCCACTGTGCTCTCCATCCCTCCCCCTGCTCCTCCCACTCTGCTCTCCATCCCTCCCCTGCTCCTCCCACTGTGCTCTCCATCCCTCCCCTGCTCCTCACACTGTGTTCTCCCTCCCTCCCCTGCTCCTCCCACTGTGTTCTCCATCCCTCCCCCTGCTCCTCCCACTCTGCTCTCCATCCCTCTCCCCTGCTCCTCCCATTCTGCTCTCCATCCTTCCCCCTGCTCCTCCCACTCTGCTCTCCCTCCCTCCCCCTGCTCCTCCCACTCTGCTCTCCATCCCTCCCCCTGCTCCTCCCACTGTGCTCTCCCTCCCTCTCCCCTGCTCCTCCCACTGTGCTCTCCCTCTCCCTCTGCTCCTCCCACTCTGCTCCCTCTCTCTCTCCCTCTCCCTCTGCTCCCCCTCTCTCTCCCTCTGCCCCTCCCCACTGTGCACACTCTCTCTCTCTCTCACATAAATACATTATTCTTAAAAACCCCACAGAGCTGAGCCCGAGGCCTGAGAATGTGCAGGAGGACTGGGGCAGGGCCGCTTGCAGTCCAGGCTCACTCCTGGTTTCTTACCAGGGACACCTGAGCGCAGGTCACTTCTGTTTAAAACCCCACCGTGCACGGGGGAAAGGGTGCTAGAGTTCTGCAGGAACAGGTGGACACCCACATGTTTAAGAATTATTATCCATAAGGTTTTCAGGTGGAAAAATGTACACTGGATTTTTTCCCTCCATATTCTACTTTTTAGGTTGGATGTTAATACCACACATGCCTTGTGGGGAGTCACTTCTATGGTCAAAGAGGGCTGACAGCACCAAGCCGCGGAGCTGGGCAGTTGTTCCCGGGCTGCTGAGGCAGCGCACTGGTCCTGGGTTCCTCCAGGGTCCCTGCCTGACCCCTTGTCCCTAGCCTGGGCGTCCCCTGCAAGGGTCCCCTGCACACCGCCGGGGCTTGAGGGGTGTGCCCTGAACCCCCGGATCCCCGCTCTGAGACCTCCCCAAGGCCCCTCACAGGGCCCTTCAGCTGCTCCCTAACCCTGGGCCCTCAGTTGGCCCTAAGCCATTGGAGATCAGGTCTCTGGGGTGGCGTCTGTCCCAGGCAGAAGAGGGTCCTGAAGTTAAAGGGCCGCAGGAATGGAAAGAAGGAAGGAAAGCAAGGAGGGAGGAGGGAGGAATATTTGCAACACAGCTGCTCACCCGAGCTTAGTAGACACCCGAAGTGGGCTAGTGTTCATTTAGCTCCAAGGAAGAAAAGAGCATTTCAGTCACCGATCACTTGGGGACCAGACTCTTTCACCGGGTTGGCCGAGTGGGCATCACGTCCCTGGTGTAACACGAGGAGGCAGAACATGCGCAGGTAAAAGAAGTAATAAAGGCCTCAGGTATGAGAACAAAGGACGTGAGGCCTGGGACCTGCTGGACACCCGCCCGCGGCCTGGAGGAAGTGCCAGGGCCTGGGATGAGGAGGAGGTGCCCCCTCTGGGCCCGGGGCAGCCCCCCTGCTTTCTTCTCCCTCCGCTCCAGCCCTGCCCTGCACTGCCCTCCCCTTTCCATCCTCCCTCCTTCCTTCCTTCCTTCCTTCCTTCCTTCCTTCCTCTTCCCCCTCCCTTCTTCCTCCCTCCCACCCTCCTTCCTTCCTTCCTTTCTTCCTTCATCCCTCCCTTCCTTCTTCCTCCTTCCCTCTCTCCCTCCCTTCCTCCTTCCCTCCCTCCTTCCCTCCCTCTCTCCTTCCTTCCTCCATCCTCCCTACACCAGCAGAATTTCCACTCTTTGAGCTCCAAGCCGGGGAGTTCTGCCCCTGCTCCTCCTTACCGGGATCTCTCTCTTCCTAGCTCTTCAGGTGGCTGCGTCTTCCCGTCAGCGCAGATCCAGCCCAGACGCTAGGTCTCTGGGAAACCCAGCCATGGATTTCCCGTCACTCTCGCCAGAGAATCCCGTCACTCCCCAGCCATGGCGAGGCTTCTAGGTCCTTCTCCAGCCCACACCCCTGCCCTCTTCGCTTCCTAGCACCTGCCACAACCCGGAGAGTAGTCTGCTTCTGCTTGTATTTTCCTGCATTCTCTCTATTTTCTCCTGCTAGGGTGGGCCGTCCGTGAGAGCAGGGGCATTCCCTGGCTTAGGTCCCCTGCGTCGCTGTCCCCTGAAGCAAGCCCAGGTCTCCGGTTCAGAGTGCGCATCTTCGCAGTGGACTCGTCACACTGACCCTGTTGTCCCTGAACGTGCCGGAGATTTATCAGACCACCTGTAACTGCGTTTACATTGTATGGAAGACACATCTGCATTCTGCTTGGGGCCACTCACTCCGACCACAGCCCAAATTCAGAAGACGAGACAGAGCTCTATTGTAAAGAACAGAGCGGAGATAAACTAACTAGAATATAGAAAAACAATAGGATCGACAAGAGTTGGTCCTTTCAAAAGATCGACAAGACTGACAAACCTGTAGGTAAAGTCGCTAAGTGCATCCGGCCTGGGCTTCCTCAGCTCTGCAGAATGGGGACCACGGGCGGGGACTGCCCGACAGGTCTCCCGCGAAGGACAGCGGGGTTGGGAGATCTTGCCAACGCAAAACATCGCCTGGCACAACGGGAGCTCTCAGTCGTCGTTACATTTTTTTCGTATCTGCGGTCCTGGCGTTGATGCTCTCTCCTTGGGAGCTTCCAGTTTCTAGAAGGCTCCTCCTCCCTCATGTGGAAGTGCAAGGTGATGCTTGGAGAACCCAGACATCCATGACATGCTCCGGGGGATCCCGTCTACACAGGCAGCACTCACTTCTTCTCCGAGTTTTGCTTAAATCCCCCGTCTTTGCTTTGGAGACTCCAGGTGCCATCCCTCCAGCAGCAGCCAAGCCCACGGGGGGTGGGATGGGCGTGGGGCGCGGGCTTGGCTTGGCGCCCTTGGGCTGGAAGCCACTCGAGTATCTGCTCACTGAGCCGCGGCGTCCTGAGTGCTCCCTGTGCCCTCGGGCCTCGGGGCGAGGACCTGCACACGCGTGGCCCTGAGCTCTGGGACGGGCGGAGACTGTGCCTTCAGGATCCTCCTGGAGCTGTTGGTGCGAGGACCACGGGGTGAGCAGCCAGACAGCAGAGCTCCCCGGGCGCCCTGCCACTGGCCTGTGCACCCCGCACCCCGTCTCGCTGATTCCTGTGGGACCCGCTGCGCTCGGTGGGGCCGCTTCTCCCCTAAGGACCGCCGTGAATCCCGATCGCCGTCTAGCATCAAGGGCCAAACTTCGACGACGGCTTTCAGGTCCCTCTAAGCTGGCGTCGCTGCCCGGTCCCCACGTTTGTCTCCAGCCTCCCCCCAGGTGCTTGGGTTTTTTATATATGGCCACACCTGCGCTGGCCTCCGGGCTGGGGCGTCCTGTTCCCTGGATGGCACATCCCACCGTGTCCTGACAAGGCCCATTGACTTGGGCCCCGAGAGCAGCTCTTCTCACTTCTCCACCCTCCTCCTCCTTGGGCCGAGGTTAGGGACGCCTGATGCACTCATAAGCACGCGGCCTGGGACCCTCTGGTCACGCGCGTCTCCCTTACTCATTCCGGTCTCCCAGCTCAGTGTGTAACGCGTGATGGGTGGTCAAGAGACATTCATCAAACAGACGAGCGGGTATAGCAAATATTTCTTAAATTAGTAAATCCCATCAACATTCTGAGGTCTACAACTTTGGTGGCAATGGGAGAACATCGTGACCCAGTGCACAGCGTGGGTCACGGCCGGCTACCAAGCCGCGTGCAGGAAGTGCAAGGAAGACCTGACCAAGGAAGACCTGCTACGGCCTCGCGGGGGGTGACTCGGGCTCTACAGAAAATGACAGCCTCTTCCCCTCGGGGCCTCCTCCGGCGCCACCCTCGGCCGTGTGGCTCCCTGCGCGCACACACCTGTGCACAGCTGATTACGGAGCATGTCTGGTGTCTACGTGCGACGGATCGGGGACTCCCGATTCACCGATCTCCCTCCAGCATTTCTCGTATATAATACATGAACTTTATGTCCAAACTATGATCACCAAGACTAATACCAAGGAGATCTCCCCCTCTTTTCTTCTGGGGGTTTGATTTCATGCTTTACATTTAAGTCTTTAATCCGTTTTGAGCTAAGTTCGGTGGGCGGTGTTTTTTTTTTTTTTTTTCACGTCTGGACATCCAGTTTTCCCCGTGACACTTATCCAACAAACTACTCTTTCTCCATCGTGTGTTCTTGTCCAAGATTACCCGTGTCTGGGATATTTCTGGGCTCCCTACTCTACTCGACTGGTCTGTCTGTCTGCCGAGAGGTCAGTGCCACCCTATTTTGATGACTGTAGCTCCGTGATGTAGTGTGAAGTCAGGGAACGTGAGGCTTCCAGCTTTGTTCTTTCTCAAGATTGCTTCGGCTATTCGTGGCCTTTCGTCGTTCCTTGTCGATTTTAGTTTGTTTTTTTTTTCCGACTTCTGTGAAAAATGCCATTGAGGTTTCAATAGGAACTGCGCTGAACCTATAGATTGCATATCATCGGCATTTTAGCAATTCTTCCGATCAAAGAATATGAAATATTCCATTTATTTGTGTCTCCTTCATCTTTTTTCATCGATATCTTTTTTTAAAATTTTTTTTTATTTAATTATGATAGTCACAGAGAGAGAGAGAGAGGCAGAGACACAGGCAGAGGGAGAAGCAGGCTCCATGCACCGGGAGCCCGATGTGGGATCTGATCCTGGGTCTCCAGGATCGCACCCTGGGCCAAAGGCAGGCGCCAAACCGCTGCGCCACCCAGGGATCCCTTTTCATCGATATCTTATAGTTCTCAGTGTGCAGATCTTTCACTTCCCTGGTTAAATTTGTTCCTAAATATTTTATTATTTTTGATGCTATCATAAATGCGATTGTTTCCTTTGTTTCTTTTTCTCAGATAGTTGTTCGTGTATAGAAAAGTGCAAGCAATAAACACGAAAAATAAGCGAGAAGGATCACATCAAACTGACGTCTGCATGACAAAGGAAATAACATGGTGAAAACGCAGCTTATGAAATAGAGTATTTGCAAACCGCGTATCTGATGGGGGTTAATATCTGAATTACATAAGGAACTTGTGTGACTCAATAGCAAACGTACCCCAAATAAGCTGATTAAAAAATGGGTTGAGAGGGGCGCTTGGGTGCCACGGTCAGTTAAGCATCCGGCTCTTGGTTTCAGCTCAGGTCGGGATCTCGGGATCGCAGGGCTGTGAGATCAAGCTCTGCCTCAGGCTCCACGCTCAGTGGAGAATCTGCTTGAGATTCTCTCTCCTCTGCCCTGGCCTCTCCTGCTCTTGCTCTCTCTCTCTCTCTCTCTCTCTCAAATAAATAATTAAATCTTTTAAAAAAATAGGCAGAGAACCTGGATAGACATTTTCCCAAAGACATACAAATGGCCAGCGGGCACATGGAAAGGTGCTGCACGTCAGTAACTATCAGCGAAGCCACAGGGAGGTGTGACCTCACACCCTTCAGCACGGCTGTTACCAACAAGGCGAGAGGTGACGGGTGATGACAAGGATGCGGGGAAATCCCTCGTGTGCTGTCGGTGGATATATAGGTTGGTACAGCCCTGATGGAAAAGCCGTGCGGAGGCGCCTCAAAAAGTCGAAATCAGAAGCATCATATGATTCTGGACATACACCTGAAGGAAATAAAATCAGCGTGTTGGGAAGGTACCTGCACGCTCGTGTTCGTTGCGCATTGGCCACAACAGCCAAGACAGGCGTCAGTCACGGGCGAGTGGATAAAGAAAAGGTGATACAGATCGCACGTGTGTGCACCTGCGCACACGCACACAAGAACGTGATTTAGTCATGAAAAGGAAATCCTGCCGTTCCCCGCAACACGGGTGGGTCTGGAGCGCACTACGCTAAGTGAAATCGGCCACAGAGAGAAAGGCAAATGCCGTGTGTTCTCCTTATTCATGGAATCTACAGAAATAAAATCCAACTCAGGGAAACGGACAGTAGAGTGATGGTTGCCAAGGGCCGGGGTGTGGATGAAACGGGAAACCCTGGTCAGAGGGGACGGTCTCTCCGTCCAAGGTGACTCAGTTCTGCGGGTCTAATGTACAGCGCGGTGCCCGGGCCTCTCTAGGAGAGCAGGTCCTACGCGTTCTCACCACACACACAAAAGCTACCTATGTGAAGTACCTTACATGTACCTTCTAAGTACCTGCCTATATGAATTAACTTAATTGCAGTAATCACCTCACAAGGGGTACGTATATCAGATCATCCTGGTGTGCACTTTAAGTACGTACGATTTTATTTGTCAATTATGCCTCAGGAAGCCAGGGGTGACAGAGAAGCACCCACGTACGAGATGAGCCAGGTTCTACAAAAGCATGAATTGGAGCTCATTTGTTTCATATTTTATTATATTCTTGCAACAAAATACTAAGATTCGAAAAAAAATAGAAAATAAAGTGACCTTTATATGATTCTTTTTCCAGAGCTTGGCCTTTTTTTTTTTTTTTTAATTTAAGAGAGAGGGAGAATGCACATGAGCGGGAGGAGAAGACGAGGGGGAGGGGCGGGAGGGGGAGAGCATCTCCAGCTGTCTCTGCGCTAAGCACGGAGCCTGGCGCAGGACTCGATCTCACGCCTCTGAGACCATGACTTGAGCTGAAACCAAGAGCCCAAAACTTAATCGACTCAGCCACCCAGAGGCCCCTACCGGAGCTTGGCTTTAAGAATTCACAAGACGTATATATATATATTTTTTTGGTCACCTTTTATATCCTATATATGCAAATGTACTTGCACATAGACGTACACAAAGGAAATGCGTGCATCTGGGTTGGGCAGATTGCCCACTGGGTGGATGTCGTAGGGCAGAAGGCCGTGTACGGACGCCTCTCAGGAGCCTCGGCCCCAAGCTCTTTTGGCCTCTGTGCTTTGCTGATCCTGAGGCTCATCTGGAACGTCTGAGTCACACGTAGGGCGTGGAGGCTACAGCGATGGACTTCAGGGGCCTTCCTCCTTCCTCCCTCCTTCCCTCCCTCCTTCCTTTCTCCTTTCCCTCCCTCCCTTTTCCTTCCTTCCTTCCTTCCTTCCTTCCTTCCTTCCTTCCTTCCTTCCTTCCTTCCCTCCCTCCCTCCTTCCTTCCTTCCTTCCTTCCTTCCTTCCTTCCTTCCTTCTTTTCCTTCCTTCCTCCCTCCTTCTTCCTTCCGTCGTCCCCTCCAAGTGGTAAAGTGTCTATAAAGAGAAGAGAGAATTCATGCAAAGCACTTAGCACCCGGCCCGACATGTATTGGACGCTCAGTCAGTAAAGCTGGTGTCCGACTCTGGTCTTAGCAATGGGCCCCTTTCTGACTTTCCTCCATGATTCCCTGGATAAATCGCTCATGGGAAAAAAACTGTTATCAAGTTAACTTTGTAATGATGTGCAGTGAAGGGATCCCTGAGTGGCGCAGCGGTTTGGCGCCTGCCTTTGGCCCAGGGCGCGATCCTGGAGACCCGGGATCGAATCCCACGTCAGGCTCCCGGTGCATGGAGCCTGCTTCTCCCTCTGCCTAGGTCTCTGCCTCTCTCTCTCTCTCTCTCTGTGTGACTATCATAAATAAATAAAAAAATTAAAAAAAAAGGATGTGCAGTGAAATAAAAACTTCATTTTAAAAGTTCAAAGCAGCACAGAAGCTGTAAAACACAGCTGCTGCTTGGGTGACGTCTGCCTCATCCGGAGCGTGATGCATGATGCAGATGTGACTCCGGGCTCTGGGATCCACGACCCCCAAGAAGAAACCACATTTTAAGAAAAAAAGAGTGTCTTTCAGCTTTGATACAGTCAGGAACTACCAAGACAATGAACCGTTTCGCAGTTTGCAGCCTTCGGCGTCCTTTGCTGACGGGACACTGAGCTGCAGTAGCAGCGCAGACTTGGGAAGGCTTTTCATGCACGTGTACGTCTTTGTAAGAAATAGTGGAATGAGGGGGGCACGTGATGGGATGAGCGCTGCGTGTTCTACTGTATGTTGGCAAATTGAATTTAAATAAAAAAAAAAACCTCAAAACAAAAAAAAAAGGAAATAGCAGTGGAGGGGCTGTGAGCGAAATATCATGTGCAAACTTCAGGTTGCAGCTCATTTTGAGTCTGGAGTAAAATTTAGGTGTGAGTTGTCTAGAAGTTGAGGAGTCTAGATGTTGATATTAGAAAAGATTTGCGTGTCTAAAAACGCAATCATTTCTTTTAAAAATCTGGTTACAACAGCTGTTTCCAGGGACAAGAGTACAAAGACCAATGGAGAACTTGTTGTGCAGAGAGAGATTTCTTTTTTTCAGGATTTTAGAAAGGGGAAAAAAAAAGTTTCCAAGGGAGGGATTCATGGAATAATATGGTTTGGAAGAATCAATGTCAACACATCTTAGACCTGGACCAAATTCTGGAAGCGTCGGCAGATGTCCCAGGAAGAAGTGTGGTTTTATAAACTTTGAACTGCTGAGAGATGAGCCTTCATTCCCTTGGGGCCCCTCCCTTAACCTCAAGGGAAAGTAAGAAGAGCGATGGGGGTGAAGGACTCCTGGGAGCCGGTTCCACCGCCCTCCGACGGCAGGGAGGAGGTGGGACCAGGGACGTCCCTGCAGCATGAACACTGTCAGGAGCGGCCTCCGAGGAGCCGAGGGCCCATCGGTGGGTGCAGCCCCGCGGCACCTGGCTGACCCTGGGGACCGCACCGGGCGAGGAGGCCTGTGGCGGGACACCTGCATGGAGCTGGTGGGAGCTTCCCCCCCACCCAGGCCTGTGATGCAGTTGGCACCTGCTGGAAGACGTCTGGGCCCCTCTGCCTCCTGCCCACGTCACCTGTGCAGACCCCAGAGCTCTGAGCTGCGCACCAGGAGCATGGACACTGAGCTTGCCTTCGTTTAACGAGGTGTATGGATTGTTTTGTTTTTTTTTAATTAAAGCTGTTCTGTGATGTTTGATTTTTTTTTTTACTTTTACCATGTGTTTATATGATTTGGATAAGCAAATAATTATTAAAAATATGTGAAGGGAGAAGATAGGAAGGGAAGGAGGGAGGGAGGGAGAGAAAGGAGGGAAGGAAGGAAGGAGGGAAGGACGGAAGGAGAAGGGAGGGAAGGAGGGGAGTCCGCTGAGCTCTGCTCTGATGCCGTGACCTCTCTGGCCACCAACCCTGGTGCCGCTGCTGTTTCTGATGCCACAACCACAGCCTGGACGGGTTGTGTTCCGGACAGTGTGCTGTGTTTTGAGTGCATTGCCTAATTTAAAGCCTTTTATTTTGGGGATCCCTGGGTGGCTCAGCAGTTAGGGTCACCTCCGGCCTGGGGTGGACCCCAGGGTCCCAGGATCGGGTCCTATGTCGGGCTCCCTGCGTGGAGCCTGCTTCTCCCTCTGCCTGTGTCTCTGCCTCTCTCTCTCTCTGTGTCTCTCATGAATAAATACATTAAACCTTTAAAAAAAATAAAGCCTTTTATTTTGAATCTCCCAGAAACGAGGAGTGATAAGCTCTGACTAACGGCCACCTTGACTTGAATCGCTTCCATTCTCAATCTGCTCTGAGAAAGCAGGGCCACCCGCACACTTTCCATCACATACTTTACTGGACCCGGACACAGGTGCTTAGAACATTTCTGACAACAATACGACTTCAGGCTTTGAAATTTGGCGAGCTGACATGTGAAGGCGATTAGACCGGCTCTCAGAGTCAGAGAGCACCGGGGCTCGGCGGCCGGACACAGGGGCTCCCCTGGCCCACGGCCCCCCGACCAGCCCACGTGGTCCGGGGGCCGCGTGTGGATGAGCCCTAGTGCTGGGGGCTGTTTGCTGACCTCTCGTGCTCCCCGCCCCCCCAGAGCCTCTGACCTTCTCAGATGGATGCTCGCTCAGCCGGCAGCTGCGAAATGCCGGTTGGATAACACTGTTCTTGTGATATGAACGAAATCATCCTCGTGATCAATGAAAGAAAATAAATTCACCCCAAGTTATTTGACTTTGGGTTCCATCTCTCACCACCCCATTGAGGTCTTGTCCATAGCAGCTTTTTTTTCCCTATGTACAAACAAATCTTAAGTTTAAAAGCTATGCAACGATGACTGTAAATAGCAACAGTACGTGCTGCTGTTCTGCTTAAAAAACAAAGAAGGCAAACAAATACAACCTGTTCTGGCCCGAAAGATTGGTTTTTCAATAAGAAAGAAAATAGGTGATCTCGTCAAATGTTCATTTGTGCTCTGAGAGGCCGTATTCCCACCCGCCCCAAGGATGCTAAGTGCACGGAACGATGTTTCTATTTGCTGAGCTAATGGGTTTCCCTTGTTTTCTTACTGCACTCTGGCAAAATTAAAAGAGAGAGAGAGAAAAAAGTCCATGTTTGGGAACGTTACAAAAAATTGCATGCTTAAGACTTAAAATTACAGATTTCTAAAATTAAGAGTAATAACCAATGAAACAAACAGTCCAGGGAAGACAGGCTTCTGTTTGTGCTGATTTTGTGTTCTAACAGCTTTGGTTTCGTCATTTCTCCTTTATTTATTAGGCAGCTTCTTACCTAGATTTTTATGAAGTAAGTAAAGAATCCTCCACCAGTACTAAATATACTTGAAAATGTCTGCAAACAATAGATTTAATATTTATACATAATATCACCCATGGTCAGAAACCTTCGAGTTATGAAAATCGAGTTACCTGCTTTCTTTGACAAACTGCTGGGTCCATGAAGAAAATCGTGTTGTTCATAACTTTATTTTATTTATCTTTTCAGGATTTTATTTACTGATTTATATGAGAGAGAAGGGGAGCATGGGCCGGGGGTGGGAGGTGGGGGAGAGGCAAGAGGAGAGGGGGAAGCAGGCTCCCCGCTCAGCAGGGAGCCGGATGCGGGGCTCCATCCCAGGACCCTGAGATCATGACCTGAGCCCAGGGCGGCCGCTTCACGGACTGAGCCACCCGGGCGCCCCCAAGTTGTTAGTGGTTTTAGTCTCAATTTTAAAAACATGCAGTGACTGCAGTTATCAAACTTCAAACCTGTAGTGATGAGAGCCTCTTGGCGAGTAGAAATGTTGGGTGTTGGGACGTTTATGACACAGCGTGGATGCCTCCTCCTCCCCCACCACCATCACTTCCTTTCTCCTCCTCTTCCTCTTCCTCCTTCTCTTTCTCCCTGCTTTCTTTTCTTTTTAAAATATTTTCATGAGAGATCACAGGGAACCTGGCTATATCCTTTTCCAGAGAAAACCTGTTTGGAAAAATCACTCAAAATCAGAAACAGCCGATGCTTGTGTTGACTTTGGCATTTCAACCCGGTCATTTTCACGACTCAAGAGTAACATAATCGATGCAAAGATGTCAAAGGACCAAGTTGAAGAATAAAATGTTTCTTAAAAGGCAAAGGATTTGCATGTTCCCAGAGGGAGGTACATATTCCCCAAGTTTCTCAAATTCCCCTTAAGAGAACTACAGTGGCTGATAAAACAACTTAGGCCAAAGGTAGCTTCAGGTGGTTGTCAGGGGTGTGTTGCCATCCTCAGGGCATTCTCCAATGTGCCATCTCCCTCCACCCTGTCCTACGTTCTGGCTACGAGCCTGTCTTATTGTTATAGGTGCAAATGCCTAGTTCACAGGGACCCCGCACATTTCTTGGGATTCCATATAAAATGGTTTCTCAGGAACAACATTCCTAACAGGTCCAAGGGTCATATTTGCAGGTTTATTAGCGCCCATAGGTATTTATTTTGCACTCTTTACAGTATCATACATTATTTATACACACATCTATATGGGCACACACATGTGCACACATGTAGAGAGGAAGACCTTTATATAGGGTGCTAGGTTATTGAACAAGGCATAGCAATCTATCAATCACGCACACACATACTGGCTGATCCACCTACATGTGATATACATAGAAAGCGATGACCACAGATATCAAGGTCTTCTTGATACTGTGACTATGTGGACATATGACTTTTTATCAGATTTTGTGAGTGCTTATTATTTATTTTGCTAATATATAGCTTGTAACAGGAATAGGAGGACTACAGTCATGATTTCTTTCCCTTACTCATTTTTATTTGCATTTTGTGCTTGAATTGTATTATCTTCAATTAATATGTTTGAAAGAAATTGTTTCAAGTCGCCTTTCCACCTTATGAGGGTTAGAATTGCAGGCGTCACCGTTATTCCTCGATATCTGGATTCCCTCTACATCTGGGTATGTTGAGGGATTTCTTTCCTTTTTTTTTTTATTTATGACAGTCACACACACACACACACACAGAGAGAGAGAGAGAGAGAGAGAGAGAGAGAGAGGGGCAGAGACACAGGCAGAGGGAGAAGCAGGCTCCATGCAGGGAGCCCGACATGGGATTTGATCCTGGGTCTCCAGGATCATGCCCTGGGCCAAAGGCAGGCGCCAAAGCGCTGCACCACCCAGGGATCCCAAGGGATTTATTTCTTTGCCACCTGATTAGGTGTAACCATATGCCACTTCTGGGCAAAACTGACATGTGTTATTTCTGTAAAAAATTATTTACATGTTGGTGTGAAACCTCCTGTTCTCTCATCTTCCCATCCTTGCGGAGCAGGGACTTTCCAAATTGAAAAGTATAAATAGAAGGTACAACAATTTCTTTCTACTGCCCGAAAGCTAATCCTCACAGTGTCTTGGGACAATGTAATCTTTAGAAAACAAATCCAAACAAAATTACAGGATTGTGAACCCGGTTGGATTTCCTGTGGAACACAGGAGAAGGCACCAGGTTGGGTCCTGCTTACCACAGACCAAACTCCCACATATCAGTGGTAACTGTTATGGGAGTTGGGACTTTTAAATTTATTTATGTGCTAAAAAATAAATAAATAAAATAAAAATATTATTTATGTACTGACATTTTGGTTCTCTGTAGCCAATCAGGTCAAGAATGAGAATCTTCAATGCCACCCTGTAGTACGACACACGGGACAAGATGTGTTAACAGAAGTGCCATGAAGTCTTTGTCCTGTAACAAATTCATTATAATTCCAGGGGCTGTTCAGAAGGCAGCATTAGAACATGGAGCGACTTTGAGGAAGGAGACGTCTATTTCAAGTGAAAGGGCTCTCGGTTCAGTAATTTTAAACCAACTGTGAGTTTCTGTCTCGGTGTTTAGCTTAAGACAATTTCTTGTAGGGAATTGATTCCCTAGGTCCCTCAGGAGGTCCCAGAGTCAGACATCAGTGCCTTGATTTTGAGACAAGAATAGGAACGTGGTTAGTGTCTAAGAAGAGGTGTTAAAAAACGGCGTTAAAAGGCAGTTTACTAACAGAATCAACATAATGATTAAAGATAGACGTTCAACTGGCTTGTTAGTCATTCACCCAACCCTTACTCACAGTGGGTTTGATGGAAGTTCATCCCATCTACTAAACGCTGGGTGCTGGGCTACAAAGACACATAGGACATTATTTCTGTTCTGGGAGGGCTCCTACACCGGTGGAGAAGCCAAGGAACCCACCCGTTTTGGAAGACGGAAGAGCGAAGGGTGGTGAGGGACCCCAGGGCTCCGTGGTGTGGAACGTAGGGAGAGATGAAAGCAAAACCTTCCCTGGGGAGTTGGCCGCTGCTCCGGGGAGTGTTGTCCAGAAAGAGGAGACGGTGTTCTGGGAAGACCCCTGGCTCACGCAGACGCCCGCAGCCCCTTTCGGCCAAGTGCATCAGGATGAACGGGCTTCCTCGCAGCCCGCCGTGCTGGAGATGCCCTGCTGGCCCCGCTCCCCGTCCGCCCGCTCTGGTCTGCTCGCCTGGCGGGTGGCTACCTCTTCTGTGGTTTCCTTCTCTCCCACTGGAGCGTGAACGGGGAGGGTTGTGCATATGCCACCGCCCTTGTGTCTACGGTCATTACGCTTTGAGCACGGGGCCAACGAGAGATGTCTGAGTCTCACGGAGAGGCTGGAGAAGGCAGGTCACCCTGCGGAGCAGGAGCCAGGAGGCCCTATTCCCACAGCGACCCCGGCCCTCGCTCCTGTGGCTTCCGGCGAGGCCTGCTGGCAGCCCAGGCTTCGGCTTCCCCAGAGGTGCAGCCGACCCAGGAGATGAGGCGCTCTAAGACCCTCCACCGGGCCGGCCTCTGATTCTCCCCCAGGAGGCTGTAGAGCTTCGGGGAACTTCCCAAACGAGTGCCTTTCGGGGCATTGGCTCCGTGGATACTCGATGGCCTTTGCTGCGGGATTAGCCCAAAGCAAAGGGAAGTGATGGAGTCGGGGCAGAAACTGTACTCGTCGGGGGGGGGAGAAGACGGGGAGGGCGGGCGTCCTCATGTTCACCCCCCACCTGTCGCGTGGTGTTACCTGTTTAGCAAAACAAGTTCTCGGAGTCTCTGCTCTGTGAAAGTGGTGGCGTGGATTCCTCCCTGCAGGAAGCAGCCTCACACGCAGAGAAGGGAGCGAACACAGCTGGAGGTGGGGGTTTCCGACACCGACACCGACACCGACACCGACACCGCACTGGGGAAGGATGAGCTGACAAATGCGCAGGTGCTTTGGGGTTGTTGAGACAGACTGTTGAGACTGGTTGTCATGGGAATGAGGAGGGCATTTTGGAGGACGGTCGTTTTCTTCCCGGGTTCCCATCACATCCCCTTCACCAACCGATTCCTTCTCCTTGGTCAAATACAAGCTCTTTTCTATAATCATTTCCTCCACCTCCTGGGACGGGAATTGTCAGCCAGGTGCAAACACCTTCAGCCGCGGAGACAGAGTGATGCATGCCCGAGGGCGGGGGTCGTGCGTTACTGGGGGGCTCCCGGACAAAGGGGGTCTGCAGTGGGCTCCCCCATTTCCTTGTACGCTCCTCCCCAAACCCCACTACCCAGGCTTCAGGCAGCATAGGCTTCCTCGTAAGTGGGAATATAAATTGGAGCCAGCTCGGAGAAAAACCGGTAAAAAACATCTTAGATCTGCAGTGATATTGATTTTACAAGTTGTCATTTTTTTTTTTTACAAGTGTTTAATTTAAAGAAGTTGTGAATATCCTTCCCCACGGTTTTCTGGTAGGAGAAGTGATGCAGTCGGGGCAGAAACTGTAGGCGGAGAAGACGGGGAGGGCCGACGTCCTCATGTTCATAACCGCCCCCCCCCCCACCTTAACTGTCGTGTGGTGTTACCTGTGGTCAAGAAACTGTTTCTTGGGGGATCCCTGGGTGGCTCAGGGGTTTAGCGCCTGCCTTTGGCCCAGGGCACGATCCTGGAGACCCGGGATCGAGTCCCACATCGGGCTCCTGGCATGGAGGCTGCTTCTCCCTCCTCCTGTGTCTCTGCCTCTCTCTCTCTCTATGTCTATCATGAATAAATGAGTAAATCTTAAAAAAAAAGAAAAGAAAGAAAGATAACTACTTATCAACCCCCTTAAAAAAAAAAGAAAGTATTTCTTGAACGCGTGTGTCTTCTGATTCCTCGAAGGCATTCTGACGAAACGCTGGACGTTGTTCACTGTGCTACAGTGTCCCTCATTTTAAGTTAATCAAAATTTAAAAGTTAACTTTCTAAGCGGGTCTGTACTGTTTGCTCATAGGACCAAAAAAAAAAAAAAATAGGTTGGCGGGTTAGGCAGGCCTGTAACATTGACAGCAAATTCAGCTTGAGGACTTCTTGGGAACAAAGGTCAAACAGGGACACTACTTGGTTCCTGCTATGGACTAAACTCCGTATATTAAATTCATATATTAAAGCCAGGATGGGCCCTGGAGCCGGGGGTCTGCGCGGGGTAGTCAGGTTTACCAGACGGGCTACTGTCCTCTGCACGGTCCTCCCTCCCTGATGCAGTTCTACGCATTTGAACAGGTAGCGACATGGTCGCAGTCCCCTACCAGGACTTCTGTGGCTTCCTCAACGCATCTTTATCCATCACCCAACCCTTCCTCTCCACTTCAAAGACGATCGGTCTCCCCATCTCTGCTCCCATCACCTCTACTTTGGTTCCAGCATCGTAGACTCAAACCCTTTACAAGCTGCCTCTGAGCACCTCCAGGATGCTTGTGCTCCTGAGCAAAACTGAAATAAAATAAAACTCAACTTGCCCGTGGTTTATTTTTCTTCTCAGGATTGCTCTGGGGTCTTGCCCCCACTGTTTCCTTTTCCTAGGGCTGCCGTTCTGTTGGACTTCGACCCTGCACTTAGTCTCCTCTCCCCTCCCTTGCCGCTGTGCAGTGGACTCCTGGGTTCTGCCTCCGTGGGTTTGACGGAGGGAGCAGCTTCCGAGCCAAGTACTAATGGGCGATGACTTCCCTAAAACGTGACGGAACTCACTCGTAATCCATTGTATTTTCTTGGTTACTCTTTGGGCCAGTGGACTTCCTTCTGTTACCGGAAACATCCCTGAGATTTCATTTTTAGGAACCCTTCCTGTCCTTCATGAGAAGTAACCAAATGTAGCCAAGTGGCAGGTTTTCATCAGGTCTAGCCCTCGTTAGCTCTCCGGCCCCCCTTACCTTGCGGTGCTTCACTCCCTCACCTCGGGTCATGCACACTGTTCCTCAGCCTCACCAGGCACAAACCACCAGGAGTCTGGCCTGGCTGCTCCCTCTTCCCTTAATCGTCCACAAGAATCACACCTCTTCTTTGGAGACTTTAATCAGATGTCGCTTCCACGTTGAGTCCCGCCCTGATCTCTCGGCCCACGCCTCCAGGCCTATCATTTTAAAATATAGCGTGTTAGTAGAACATTTGAGCCACGGTAGGCCCACAGGTCAGGGAACAACAGCTATTAAAAGCATAGTTCATGGGACGCGTGGGTGGCTCGGTCGGTTAAACGTGGGAATCTTGGTTTCCACTCAGGTCATGATCTTAGGGTTGTGACATCCAGCCCCGCGTGGGCCTCCACTCAGTGTGGGGTCTGCTTGAGGATTCTCTCTCCCTCTGCCTTGTCCCTCTCTTGCTCTCCCTACTCTCGAATAAATGAATAAATAAATGTTTAAAAAATATATCATTCATCATTCACAGTTCCCAAGGGGAGGGGGTGTGCCACGCTACGGGAGGGCAGGCAGGGCAGGTGCCTCAGGATTACTTACTAGGCAGAGGGAGGGGGAAACTGTGGGCAAGAGCCTTGATCGTGGTTTCTGAGGGAGGGGATGGACGAGGCAAGGCAAGGAGGTTTAGGATTGGCTAGTTTGAGTGATTTCAGCAGCCTCTGGGACATAGGACTGTCCTTAATTGTCTGGCACCTGGCTCTGGGGTTATGAGGGCAGGTAGATAGTGGCCTGTTGTGTGGGAGCCCAGGAAGGGAAGTGGTTAAGGTATGGACCGTGGATTGGTTGGTTTGTATTTGAAAAGCGTGCCCTTGAGAGGGATCTTCCTCCCAACGAGGTGTGGACACCAAGGCAAGGTGGCTCAGACATTTTATCAGGTTGTCCAGAGCAAGCCATGCCCAGCATAGACAAGTCGGGCAGATGATAACATCTTTTGATAAGGTTTTACAGCATCAAATTTATAAAAGCTAGCAATATTGTTGATGCATTTGTACCCCTAATTCCTCTTACTCTAGTTTTTTCCATAGAATTTTATCCTCTTCTAACGTATCATACTGTGTACTCATTATGTTTATTACCCGTCTCTCTTCTTTAGACCATAGCTGTGTGACGATAAGAGATTTGTTTTTTCTGTTTTATTAACTGATATTCCCAGAATCTAGAACAATAGCTAGCAAATTGTTAGTATATGTGCTCAGTAACTGTTTATTGGGTAACTGTTTATTGGCAAACACCTTTAACTCTATAATCTATAAACTGTTAGCATTACGTCCCATGTCCCATGTCGCAACCACGATTCTGAGATGCTACACTCTGGCTAAAGATCCCTCTGATTGTTCGTGAAGATGGACAGGGTAGTCTGGACTCTGAAACAAAATCGAACTACTTGGGAGATCTTAGCCTCAGTCTATTTAATACTCTGGGTTGGTTTTTTTTTTTTTTTAATGTCAACGATTATCCGGATGCAGTATGTGGAATAACATATTGAATATTCTCAACGCAAGCTCTCACAAGCAGCCTTCTTTGTGAATGGATGCCAGTGCCTCTCTACCTGTGATCTTCCGGGAATTGTGAGTTCAGATTCAGAAGTGGCGTGTCTCTGCCCACATCCTCTGTGTGTGGGTGTGTGTGTGTCACAGCTGGAGGGGGACGAGAAGACGAGAGCACACGCACACCTCTGCAGACATGCCAGGGAATAGAAGGCTCGGGATGCTACTCATGGCAACCTTTTATGTCTTCTTTTCTAGTCAATCTCAATTTTTTTTTCATGTATTTTGAAGAGTGATTACCATGGAAACTATTAAAAAATCTCAAAAGCATTATAGTTTAAATTCTCCACTGAGAGCCTCTAACAAAGGGTGCCTTACAGATATCAACTTTCAAGTCTTTTCTTCATAATTACACATCATGTTTACCTTGTTTTATACAATGAAAAAAAAAAGAGCCCTGTACTATCAACGGAGTTGTTTATAGTTTACATTAACTCGTTTTTATCACTTGCGAGCTCAGTCTTGGGTTTGGATTTCTAAGGGAAAATATCAGATTTGATATCTCGATAAAATGATTATGTCCCTTTGGAAAAATTTCCTGAATTTAACCATATGGCTTATTTTATGCTTAAGGGGGGGAAGAAAAGCTTTCACTTTTATGACAGAATGAGAATAATATTTTAAATATCTCATGTGATAGGAATCATAACAAATGTTGTCAAAACACTGTGGAGATCAGTATGCCAGAGTTTCCTTTTTTAACCACCTGCTTTATTAAGAAAAATTGAGAACTGCACACCGAGACAGAAATCATGAAAACACACTCGGTATGCTTGGAACTAGAGGCTTTGTCTTTTGTTGTTACAATACGCCGCAACGAAGGAGCGTCTGGAGAACTGAAATCCGTTTTGTTTTTTCACTGCTGTGCATAATGTGCTGAGATTCAACAATTGCCAACTGGACCTCTTCCTCCGCTGCCTCTATCTGCACGACATGCCTTCTGCTAGTCATGATAATGAAGGATAAAAAATTACACCAGTTGGTGGCAATGTTGTTTTCACAGCAATGGTCACTTAGTTAAAATCACAGAGCTTTGCTTATTCCCCCCTATTAACGCTGTTATTTTGAGTTTCCAGCTTGTGCTACAAGTTATTTCTGGCTCGAAACCGAAGCCAGGTTTTCTGTAACCTCCGAGTATTCATCTTGTTATCTCTGAATCTTTTTCATCACCGAAGGCAAACTAAATGTGAAGTAATAAATAGCAGGGTTGTGTGGGCTGAACAAGCACATTCTGGAGACCACAGGAAACGATGTCAGACTTTGTCTTGCCTCATCAAGAGGCTATACATACACGCAGGGGAAAGCAGGTTTGGATCTTGGTTCTCGGATGCCGCTCGTCTGGGATTCTGTTTTAGAACTTATTACTTAATAGGCAGGATATGTGATATTTAGTGAAAACTTCCCTGAACATCAATTTTTATCCAACTAAAATCAGAAAACCCTCCAAGATAAGCAATTGATAAAGTTTAACTGTCGAAATTTATTTCACGCATAGAATGGACAGATGGGATACAGGAATACGTCTGGTGGTTGGAAATGGAGCACGTACATTCATTGGCCTAAACTTGAGCTAGAATTCTTTACCCTCTGGCTCCGACTTCTACTCATCAAAGAAATCTTTCCAAGTCACATCCCAGTTGGAATTAATATCTCTACCTCAACTGTTACCAACTCCTAAAATGCCTTATTTATATCTCTGCTATGGTGCTTATCACAACTTGGTTTACATCGACTATTTGTACACATATGTTAGTCCTATTAGACGTCAGCTTAATCCATCCGAGTTTACCGGACGTCAACCAGGCTCCAGCCACGCTGCTGGACATCAGCGCTGTGAACTTTGCAAACTCACTGGCTTTGTCTGGTTCAGTTGTGTATTCCTCGTTGTTCCCTCTATCACGGGACATCAGTAAGTGTTTGTTGACTTTGAGGAGATTGGAGCCCACATCTTTAAAGGACGGTGCTGGTGTTCTTGCTTCTTGATTAAGTGCAATTGTGCAAACGTAGTGTCAAGGACCAAATAGATGAGCCAATGAAAAGAGAGTGGACAGAGACCCAAACACCGGGGATAAGGCAGATGGAGGAACAACAAAATACAGCAGGTGGGTTTAGCGGGAAAGACACAGCGTGGGGGAAATAATAATAGTAATCATAGTCACGAAACAACCACTACCACGTTTATTGAGCTACATGCTTTTGATGAATTAGCTCATTTAAGCCCCCGACAGCTTCCGAGGTGGGCATTATTATCGCTATCCCCCTTTTGTAGATGAGGAACCTTGTAGGTGTTATTGTTGGCTTCCTACCTGAGTTGTTTCCTAGTTAGTCCTTTCTATGTATCTATTTGGTTCAGATACTCACCTTTTCCAACATAGATCAAACAATTCCCTGAAAATTGATGACATCCCCAGCTCTGGGAGAGGTCTCCATTGGTTTAGCAATAGCTCCAACCCTTGCCAGTGATTTGTGTTCAGGAATTCAGGCCTAAGATGTTAAGTCCATGGTGTTGCCTGGTCACAGGAACTGGTGTAGGAATAGGCACGTGACCCACTTTGGGCTGAAAAGGCTTGCTGGAGGCTCTCAGGGGAAAAGATCCTTCTCACCCTGAAAAGAGATGTCCCGAAGCAAATTCCCTCTCAATTTAACACTGAGCAGATACAAAGTCAGAAACCGCTGCAGACATTTTGCCACCATGACAGGACTAAGGAGGACTTCCAGTTTGATCAGCAGATGATGCATTTACTCTCTTTGAATGTCAAGCTGGATCAGATGTTTTTGTTCTGATTCGTTAGTTGCTGCTGAAAACATCCTGTTTGACACTGACAGGAGGCATAAAAGAGGTTAAGTGATTTTCCAAAGTCATACATATGGTAAATACAAGAACTAGCTTCAAAGTCGGGTCCACGGGACTGGCCATCAACCCTTTTCTGCGTTACCTCCCTGTGGCTGTCTGGGGAAATTCGACATGAATTTGTGCTTTGGCTGAGCTAGTTTGGGTTAATAGGTTTCAGTCTCTGTCACTCTTTTGGACAACTTTTCCCAGCACCCAAGTTCTGCTTTCAGAGACCTTTAATTGGCTCAATATCTCTAGTCCATTCCCTCCTCCACCGTCGGTGATCGGAGCCACTTTCTTAACCCCCTGGCTAATGGGTGCAAGGCTGTTTCAACTCAGATGAGTCTGTCAGAGATGGCGCCGATACACCCACCTGTGAAGCTCCCCTGGTAGGACATTCCCGTGCTCCGATGGGTTCAGCTACTCAGTCTCCTAAGAAACGCAGCCCTGATCTGGCCAAGTGTTCATTCTTCCTCACAATGCTGTGATTGGGGCTGCTGCCCTCATCCCTCTTAGTCCTCATATACCAGAGTCCAGGATCTTCTTTCTCATGTCAACCCAGCCTTAAGGTTCTGTGCTTGGCATTTAAAGTAGAATGTGGCTGGGACTGTACATGTGTTATGATCAGGGACGACCCGTGTTTGCCACTAACTAGTATGCGATGCATTGTGTGGATAAAGAACTACGATGTCTGAAAAGATGCAGTTGGCGTAAAACCTACATTAACTCAAAACTCATAGACGGGAAGAAGAAAAGACAAGACAGAGAAGTTATTTTGATGGCATGAGTGTGTGTGTGTGTGTGTGACGGGGATATTGTATCTTGTTTTTAACAAGTCTCTGAAAACCCTCAATAGTTAATGCTCTCCCTCTGCCCTACCTTCTAACTGTACCTCCTGAAGGTTCGTGCTGGCTTCTTTTAGGATTTGGAGCTCTTGCTTGGTGAATGTGAAAAATGGAGACACAAATAGCTGGTGTATTGAATTGCCCCAAGGACATAATGAAGTTATCTTGGCAGATGAATCAAATGATAGTTCTTAAGCAAAAATCAGGAATATAATCTAATGTTTATGTTGTATTGCCAAGAGTCACATCTTTTAAAATTTCAAAGGAGAAACTAACCGCCTGGAAACCTTGATAAATGTATGTTGACATCCCAGAAAAGAGTGGCTATTCAATTACTTCCATACTATATCAGCTGAACCAGGAGATGAAAAGCATATGGTTGGAAAATGCCCCCAAGTTCATGAGGCCTTTGACTGTTTCTAAAATATTTGATATTAATATCCCTTTTGAGTTGGTCTCAAAGTATTTCCTTTCAACAAAGAAATTTGAAAGGAGAGTGGCCCAAAGTTAGGAGTCAATTCAGATCACATACACAAATGTGCTTATTTATACCTTCATTCAGCCAGTCAGTAAATCACAAACCTTGAAAATATTTTTGGAGCAAGCACTCACTTTACTGTGGACTCTGTGCTAGACTCCAAGAGTATCAAAATGCAACAGAAAAGAGGTTCACTTAAGAAGCCCGCAGGGCATTGGGGTATGGAGGTTGGGATTCAGATCCTACGAACACTTGTCTGACTCATTGAGACCGATATGTGCCCTCCCAGAGGCTGGGAGGATGAGGTGGGAACAAGAAGGATGAGTGACGCTCTCCAGGGAGGAAGACACCAAGAAAATGACACACGGACAGACACACAAAGGGAGGCTATGCTCCACCATACAGAGAAAGAGGGGTAAAATCACAGGGTAGAAGAAAGAGGTGTGGATGCACGAAGCCGCATGAAGGACTTCTTGACGTAGACCACAGACGCCGTGAGCAGCAGAGGGAGGGAGGACGTATGGGACTGGAGAGATCAATGCGGCCAGATCAGAAAGGGTGACAGGTTCAGACATTTTAATTTTATACTCCAGCTGAGTCACTGACAGACTCTGTTTTAATGAGTGGCTCTTTCGAAAATTTACTTGACAGTAGGATAGAGGATGGGGAGGAGAAAAAGACTCTGTGTTCACAATAATTAGAGCGAGCGTGTGATTTTGTCTGACTAGATCTCCCTGTGAGGTAAAATGGCCCATTTCTTCTATCTGAAGAACGTCTTCTCTCCTCCTTTTCATGGTCTATGATGCAGGTGGGAAGACCTCACCCTCTGGATTTGGGGGAGAGCATGAGACCCAGGCCTGGCCAACGCTCCACAGCCAGTCACCCAAGTTGTCTGTGTGGACGAGAGCAGATCATTTAGCTACTGTGTGTCAGCGTCCTCCAGTGAGAAAGGTAAAGGATTTTTTTTTTTTTGGAAGGGAAAGAATGGTATAAAACAAACACAGTAATGAGGACATAGTGGGTCTGCCATAGATATTAACTGAATTTAATTCTCTCCATGAGGAGCAAATGAGGTCATGTATATGGAATGATTTTATACAGAAATACTCAGATGTAAAATTTTTTTTTCTGGACAGGATTACGGCCTCAAAAGGAGAAGAAGAGAGGGGTGCAGAGATTATCTGAATCAGCCTCACCTTTTTGATTAGAGCGTTCGTTTATACTTTAATACATTCCAAAGATAAAGTTGCATCATTTATAAAGAAACCGAGAACCCGGGGGAAGATGGTCTCAAGTCAACATGGTTTACTGGTCAAGAGAGCAATACAACTGCCTCCTCTCAACCCAGGCTGCTGTGCTGTCCCTTATATTTTCCTCTTATGGATGAAGTTGTCGAGGTGATGTAGTTAGAGAAAATAGTGGGATTCTACCCTTAGAAAAGCAGGCAAAGTTAGTTTCACTTTTCTTATTTTCTGACTGAGGACTTCCAGTGTGTGTGTGTGTGTGTGTGTGTGTGTGTGTGTATCACATGTGTACATGTATATGTACATATAAAATGTTAAAATATCTTACATCCAAACTGGTTATGGTACCTCCAAAATTGTAGGTAAATTCAACTACCCTTAGTTAAAGATAGTTTGGTGTAAAGAGGAGAAAGGGTAATAATCAATATGCATTGAGCCATTGCAACAAGCCATGCATTTAATGCCTGTAAATGAAATTTAATAGCCATCCCCATTTTACAGATGAAAAGATTGAAGCACAGAGAGGCTCACACCCTGGTCTAAGTTTACAGAGCTACTTACTAGTAAACCTCAGATCTGAATCCATGTGGTCTGACTGCAGACCTGTTCTTCACGTCTAATCTAAAGATAACAAAAAATAGCACCAATCTGTGAAAAATCCACTAGGATATTTTACGATTTTTTTTTTTTTTAGGATGTTGGTTCTAAAGCAATTCCGTAGCTAAATTCTCATGTATCATAGGAATCAAATCCCACAGAAGTTTCCTGGAAACCCTTAAGCTGACCTCTACAAGTGCCAAGGTCCTTCCTGGACCTGGTTAGTAACGTTTGAGCCAGAAGGGGAATGGGCAGGGTGAGTTGGCTTGGCTCTCTACCTAAATTTGCAGGGGACTTTGGACTCATGTGGGTGTGGCCGAGGAGCCATGTGCCCCTCAGACACAAAACTCGAAGCCCACTCCCTCCTTCTTCTCGTTTCCTCTTTTGCTCCCTCCCAGCCAGGCCTCATCTGTCCACAGATGATCTGTCAGGTGGGTGGAGGACATGGGAAACTGGAATGTGACGGAGAAAAGATAAAGCAAAAGCACTGGGGGATGTTCAACTAAGATCAGAATTGCTCGACTATAGTAGTGAGGGAATCCTATAGGAGATGAAAAGATGGGAACTTGAAATTTTGTAATGAGCACCAACCTTCCCTTGCTTGTGTGTTGGGGAGAAAGGGACAGACGGAAGACTCCTTTCTCCATATTAACTACCAATAACCCTTGACTCCGTTTGAAAGGAGCAAATTGATTATAAGAAGTAGGAGAAGATCCAGGGCTTCAGGATAATCTTTTTCTGAACGGAGGCTCATAAGTGTTTTGGACATTCCAGATCATGTCAATTTTCTGAGAAATCGTCTCAACAGCAGTGACCTGGGAACCACACAGAGGTGAATTTTGTATTCAGTGGGAGCCTGCATTAGATCCATTTGATGTAAAAACCAAAGAATCCCATCTATCCTACCACGTAACGGCACATCAGCCTCCAACACTGTAGAGTGCCGCGCTCCCGACAATTTTACAATAAAAAAATGTGTATGTAATTCTTGCCAGAATCATTCCTGTGTCTGCTGTTCACTCATTTTACATGTCTTTTGTATTCCCTTGGTAAGTAGTGAATGTTTTCCTTTCTGCCTCCACCGGCTGTTTTGTCTAATCAGCTTTCTTGGACAAGTGGACAGAAAACATTTGTTGAATAGCCTGTGATAAAAGCTGTCAGGAGCGGTGGAGAATGCTTTTCTTGCTTACTTTATGCAGCCATGGAAGAAATTAGATATGCATGTCATACTGAGGGCATCTCATTTTGAGACTTAGCTGGGGCTTTGGAAACAATACTAATTTTCCAATTAGAGTCCATGTAGACCATGGAGCTCCTTATGAATGAAGATCAAGCACGGATTGCGTTTAGACGAATTCCTTGAAGCAGGATTAACAATACTCAGGAAACTAATGCCGGCGGCAGTCTTTTGTAGGTTGTTAGGTTTTAGGTTGTTAAAGATCATTTACCCAAATTCCTAATTTTATAAAGAGAGATGAGACACAGAGAAGGAAATGGTTTGCCTAACTTTGGCTCCCCACTCAGTGCTCCTGGCCGTCCCCAGGTAGATCTGTGTTGAGATTTTTGCGTATCCTTCCATCCTGGAGTTGACATCGGGATTCACTTGATATCCTATTTACTGATTTATAGGGATGGCACCAAACTCATTTGATGTTCTGTATTTGCCGTGGCAGAGGGGTCATTAGCTTGTTACTTCCATTTCCAATTTTTTTCTTTCAGTGACTTCCTTTCCACCCTAGAAAAATGCATATATCCTAAAATTAGTGAACTGGAAATGAGATGAGAAGTTTGCTTCTATACCATTTGTATTTCCTTGATTGGCCTAGAGACTGGAGTATTTTGTTACGGTTGCATCACTTTTCTTTCCCCAGAATATGTCAGAATGGTCGCGCTTTGTATGTGTCTCTAAATGAGTCTACGGCTAAAAGGTCACACGGAATCATCTAAGCCTCCACCCACAGTGTTTTATAACTGAGAAATTTAGACTCAGGTCACTTAAATCAGGAGTCACAAGTCCAAATATTTACATAATCTAGGCAAGGATGCTGGCCTAGGACATAGGACTAGACTCTTTCGTTTCAACCAAACTTAGCCAATTTCACGTTGATTTCAGAAAACTGAGTAGTCCAAACGGTAGGCTCCTGCGGCGCGGCGCTGTTCATAAAAGGCCTCCGGATCTTATTTTTTTTTATTTTTTTATTTATTTTTTTATTTATTTTTTTAAGGCCTCCGGATCTTAACTCTGATTTACAGCCAGTGTCTGAAGGCGAAGCCACGACTTGGAAGCGAGGACCGAGAACCTGCTCTTCTAAATCTAAGCGCCAGGCCCCTGCCGCGGCCCGGTGCGGCCTTCCCCGTCCCTGACGCCTCCAGCTGCTCCTTTATTTTGATCACATCCATCCCCCCAGTGCGGGTGCGGCTAAGTTACCCTGGGGAGTGTGGCTTGGCGGCAGCAGCAGTCCGCCAATAATGAAAAGTGTTTTGAGGAATTTTCTTGACTTTCTACCTCACGGTGTGTGTGGCTAGTGTGTGTCTGTGTGTATTTATGAAGGTGCGTCTGCACGTGCGTGTGCATTGGTGGTCACCTTGGCTCGTGAGCTGGATTTCTCTTCCGTGTTACGCCGCTCGGTTTTGTGGGCGCGGGTGTCTCAGCTGCCGTAGTTTCTGTGTCCAAGCTTCGAAGGGTTCTCTTCCCAGGCCCTCGCAGAGCATCCCCTGTTCGTCGTGACCCACGTAAGCCAACAGCTGATGTGTCCTCCGGGCCCTTTCTCCAGATCATGGATGGGCTCAAGGGGCACACTCTGGAGGCCGATGAGGCCCTGTCAGTACTTGCCCCCGATCTCTCACCAACGCCTCGTGTTGAACTTCGAGGTCCTTCCTAGTGCGCACCAGGGAAGGTCTGGCAGCTCACTTGCGCTGTTTTCGCCAGAGTGAGGGGTTAGTTTTGATGCAGTTTAACGACGTTCACCCCGACATCAGTGAAAGATACTCTAATGGGAAGGAACCGCGGTGTACCAAGGGCACACTCTGCTTTTCTCTTGCATGAGGAAAGCTCTTCTGGCAGTTCGTGTCCCAGAAACCAATCTTTCATCTCCGTGGGTTCCAGGGAAAGCATCACAACCCAAAGAGGAAAGTGTTTGTACACCGGCCACTTGCAGAGGGGATTTGTGAGACCTTGAAACTCAATGAGGGGAGATGAAAACAGCTCATGCCTGAGGATATCCACTCGCCAGATTCTTCTTAGGAGATTCACTGGTGGCCAGAAGCGAAACTTGTATGTGTGCATTGTAATGTGCAATTTAACTGTGTTAGCGCAGTTAGATAATAGGGATTTTGTTTTTCACCTCAAACTGAAGCTATAAGTAAATAAACCTCGTTCAATCCCAGTCAGGAAGAGGCCCAAGGATAGAAACTAACAGAGTATTGTCCTCATGACAAACACTGCAAGTGACTCATTGGTGCTCAGACCGTAACTCCCATCCCCTCAGTGTGTCCTCCTACCCCCGGCCCCGTGTGTGTGCGGAAAGGAAAGGAAGGAGGACGGTGGATGTGCCAGGGTCCGCGGATGTCACACGCTGCCCACGGTAAGGGTGTAATTGGACACACAGCCCCTCCTTCCTCTACTTTCTACCAAGGATCAACAATAACTTGAATTTCTTTAGCCTTTCACACTCCACAGAGCTGCTCCACCTGCACTACGGCAGCCTTTCCTACCGACCACCAGGCCGGTGGAACTCACTTCACCCACAACTGGAAAGAGAAGAAGGAGGAAGTGACAAGGATGATCACGATGTCCTGAAAAATTAAAGCTAAGACTCTGTTACTTGTTTTCTGGTTCCAAACTTGGTATCTGTTTTGTGATTCCTTCAATAAATGTTTGCGGAATTTTCGCCCTATGGTGGCCACTAGCCAAGGGGCTAAGGCTACGGGCTTACAGAGGCAAGTGAGACGCGGTTCTCGTTTTCAAGGACCTCGAACCCAGGGGGAGAGGCAGGAAAATGTGCAAACCGTTCCAAGCGTCCGTGGTGGGCGCCCCGCGCGACCCGAGGGTAGGAGGCCCGTGGGGCCTAGAGACGCAGCAGCTGGCACAGATTTGGAGGGTAGCGACCGCTTTTGAGAAAAAAACTAGACTTACTCAAGTTCTGAAGGGTATATTGATGTTTTCTAAGTGAAGCAAGATTCAGAAAGGCATTAGGAACAGCAGGGAGTGCGTGTGCCGGGACCCAGAGGTAAGAAGGAATGTGAGCCAGAAGCAGAATGAGTGATCGTGTCAACTCTGGGGATGTGGCTGAAATTCAATCTCGCCGAGCAACGACTGAGAAGCAGGACGCGATGAGAGATCAGACCGGAGATGTCGGCCGGGGACCCCGTTTGCTGTGTCTTTTCTCTTTCCAGCACATTTGGCGACACCTCTGAGTGTGGAAGTCAGGCTGGCCCGTGCTTGCAACCAGGAGAACCCGGCTGCTCTCGGTGCCTGAACGCAGCCAGAGCCGCTGACGGGCCCCACTTTGACCTTTGGCCTTCGAGGAAGGCAGCCAGAGCCTTGAGGACAGTCCGGGGAGCCATCGACTTTGGCTTACAGAGACTCAGGACTGCAGTTAGGGAGGCCTGGGCACGTGGTACGGAGTTTGGCAAAGCAGAAATCCCTCTGCCGACAGGGAGTAGCTCTCCAGAAAGTGTTAGCCCTCAGCCGCTTGCCAAGATTCCTTGGGCACCAGATCGTGGAAGGTGAAACAGCCCGACAGGGTCTTCTGGTAATTCGGTATTGGGTACAGACATGGTAATCCACGTCTAGGCGTGTTTTATTGAGACAAGCTCGTCCTATGAGAGGGATACACTTTCTAGTATTTCTGTGGCCTGACTTAAAACTCGTATTTGTTAATGTCTCAGCTAGACTCAATCAGACACAATAATCTGGCTTATTAAATACAGGATCAAGCGCCATATAATACTTGGAGCCGGCTGTCTCCGAGTTCCCAGGAATTCCATAGCTGCAGAAACCACCTTCGGCAATCACCTGGTCCCTAATAGAGGGAAACCGTATTGGGTTAGAATGTCCAGACACATGGACTGGTAGGTTCTGTGGCGCTAGCACCCCGATGCACCACGGAAGATAAGTGACACAAGACGATTCCATGGGATGAACCGCTAATTTCAGGGAATGTTTTCACCAAACACGAGGACGATTTCCTATCAGGCCATAAATTAGTATTTCCTTGTAAATGCAGTGATAAATGTTTCGATTCTTTGTCAGATATTAGATAAAAGTGAGTGCGTGTTTTTTTTTTTTTAGACAAACTTTGTCTTCTATTCAAAAACATAGAAGGTAAAAATAAGATTTTTTCCCTGCACTGGTTTCTTAGTTATTTCCTGGTAGATCCTGTAGATTTGCTGAAACAATATTTGTAGGTTGAATTGTGCCTCTCGAAAAGGTATGTTGACCTGTGTTAACCTGCAGAACCTCAGAACGTGACCTTATTTGGAAACAAGAGTGTAGCAGGTGAGGTTAGGGTGGGGTAGGTGGGCCCTGTTCCAACATGACTTCTCTCCTTATAAGAGTGGGGGAGGGAGAATCCCAGGGACTAAACCCCGCAAAGGCAGAGGCAGAAACTGGAGTGACGCGTCTGTAAACCAAGGAAAGCCAAGGACTCCCAGCCCTCCCTCGCCAGAAGCAGGAAGAGGCGTCACTCAGAGCCCCCAGAGGGGCCAACCCTGCTGGTACCTTGATCTGGGCTGATAGCCTCCAGATCGGTCAGATAATCCGCTTATGTTGTTTTAAGACCCCGGGTTTCTAGCGCTTTGTCACGGCGGCCCTAGGAAATGAGGCCCAGCGGGAGACTCCGTTCCTCCGCACCCCCCCTTGAGAGGACGACCTGGAGCTGCCTGGAGAGGCCTGGCCCCCGTTTGTTTCGCGAGCCCTGCACCGCCTCCTTCCCTCCTTCACAGGATGTCTGGCAAGGTGGATGCCCAATGAAAACCTCTTTCACTGAAAGGTAGACTTCCTCCTCTTTATGGAAACGTTATGAAAAAGAAGCCGCTCGGAAACCCTCGGGGTGTCATGTAAGCACATCTTTTATTGTCCCTCTTGATTATAATTTATATAAATTAGCCCCCAGGACTGTGACGTTGTCGGTCGTCTCTACCGTGCTGTCCTCATGACACCTCTTCAGGACTCTGTGTCCTCAGGTGAAGGAAAACCAACCCCAGGACAAGTGGCCCAGGTCTCAGCCCCCCAGGCAGGGTTGTCCTAGCTCACATGGCACATTTTGGTCTTCAGTCTTCCTCCTGATTGATAACAGATGGGCACTAACCTCCAGGAGGCACGGAAAAATCCTTGGATTTGACCATTTTCCGAGGCAAAACCAGGGATGGGAGTCTGTGTTAGTTTGACGTGGCAATAGCACTGGGCTAGTAAAGTAGCAGCAGCCAGGAGGTCGTCATAAAGCCTAAGGAGACCCATCCTTGGTGCTATTACCCCAGCGACTTACAGTCCACCCACCACATCTTAATTCCTGTTCAATTTTGCCTGTCATTGGCTTCGTTTGATTTCCAACCAGACAGCCCGCCCTTACGTTCCTTAGTTATATTGTGTCAGATAAATTTTTTTCCACTTCAGTTTAATTTAGACAATGACAGTCTGAAAACTGAGATAGCCTTCGGTCTATCACAGCCCTGGAATGTCTGTTTATGATAACGCAAACACCAGATGTAAAGACAGAAATAAACAGACGCCACGTAAAACAAACCCTCCTCCTCAGGCACAACGTTGTCCGTCCGCCGGGAGGGTGGGTTCAGTGACGAGCTGCTCCACAGCTGTGGGCAACGTTGCCCCACACGGCACCCACGATACCGTTAGTCGGTTTAATTAAACTGCGACACCAAGTCCGTTGGCCTAATGTTGGAGTGGCCCGGCCAGTCTACGCCGTCGGGGGACGGTCCCATACCGCACAGTCTTCATTAGAGCGGACGCAGCTGCTCTCTAGGAACCTGACCTGAGCTGTGAAGGCGCAAGGAAATGGAGACGCCACAGCAGGTGTATCCAAATACGTGCAGTTGCAGGATGTGCTACTTGCTTGCTCCTTGCTTGGTTTGGGTTCGTGGCCAATTTAGTCACAAACAAGGGAGGTATGAGCACACTGTGTCTGTCGGTGGCCTGAGCTGCAGACGAGTTGGCCACGCAGTCACGTCACAACCCGTGAGGCAGTCTGCACGGTTGAGCATGAGAAGTGGTTTCCACAAGTCTGGAAAAACTGCAAGAACCATCTCCAAGGATAGTAACAGCTACTATGGCTTGAAAGCTGTGCCCTCTCCTCCTCCGTCCCCCAAATTCATCTGTTGAAATCCTAATCCCCAGTGTGATGGGGGGGGGGTGAGGACGTGAGGAGCCTTAGGTGGTGAGGGCTCTGTCCTCAGAGAAGGAGACAGATGACCTTGCGGTAGCTTCTGCTCTCCATCACCGGAGGACTGAGGCGATAGCATCAGTAGGTCAGGGAAGCAGGATCTCGCAGGACAGTGGGCCTGCTGGGACCTTTCTCTGACACACCCCGGCCTCCCAGCCTGTGAGAAATGCAGGCCCCGTGGGCTAAGCCCCCCAGTGGGTGGTGTTTCTGTGAGAGCGGCCTCAGCCGACTGAGATGAAGGTGCATCTTTCAAAGAATGAGATTAAGGCCGCTGTCGTTTTTAACTTACATTTTTTAGAGTTTTTGACTTTGAGGCTTCACGATTTGGGTGTTCTCCCTCCCAGTTGCTGCCCTGTCGTCTCTAGTAGGACATCTCGCTTGCAATACGGAGGATGGGGAGAGAGTCTCGCTCGGTAGCTACGGTGTTGCCTGCACACGTCGTACAGCCGAGGATTTGAAAATCAGAAAGTGTTCATTTGGACCCAATTCTGCAATTATTTAAGCACGTGTCCTTGGAAAAGTTGACCTCTGTGTGTTTGTTTTTTCTTTATGTGCAGGCAGGAGTGTGTTAGGATAAGACCTGGGTTAGCTGGAATTCACATTCCCAGCGCTGGAGCCAATTTGTCAGTGCTGCTTGGGGTGAGAAATAATAGCCAGAAGCAGCAGGATGGGGCACGGAACTTCATTACAGGTAAGAAGTATGAAAACTCTCTTCCATTGCCGCGAAGGGCAGACGACACAGAGGGTCAAAATCAAAGAGAACCGAAGTGCAATAAAATTGCTCTCTGGCAGAGAAAACTCCTTTCTTTAAAATATAACATATTTTTTTCTCCGAAAAAGCCAGGGACTCTAATGACACAGTAAGTAGAATATGTTTTCAGGTATTTTCAGTCAACCAGAGACCTAGGACTCGCACTGCTTTAGACACTGTTTCTCTGTCTTCTACGACACGGTATTTCCCTGGTGTCCCATACACCCGCGGAGTCTCTGCTGTTCCTCCTTTTATCCTTCCACGTTGGTTTCCCTTTAGCTGGCCAGTGCGTGCTAGAGTTCCTTAGAGCCGGGCCTGCGCCTTATTCTCACCCTGCGGGAAACCTCACGTACAACCACGGTTTTAATCATCACCAGATGCTAACAGCTCCCAAACACAAACTCCCGAGTCCTGACCTTTCAGTAGTTTCGGGCCTGTCTCCCCAGCTCTCTGTTTCGCATCTCCCTTGGCTGTCTCTAAGCCACATCAGATTCAACACATCCAGAGACGAATGCCTGGTTGTCATCTGGAAACCTGGATTTTTTTCCCCAAGGGCTCTCCTCAGTCCACGATGTCCATCAGGTTGCGCACATGGAATGTTAGAGTCCATCCTGGAAGCCTTTCCCGCCATCTTGGATTCACAAACCTGTCTAGAGATTTCTCCCATTTTTTTTTTTTCTGACCAAGCTAACACCGTGTCTTATTTGAACTATTAACAAATAGCATGTGTTCTCCCATCAGGACACATGTGGCTGGACACGTCTGGAAGCCGGCGGTCGAGGAGGCTCATGGTGGCGTTCTCAAAGTTCCATCTTCTCAGGCACAAGGTGTGGTGGAGAAGGGTGTGGAGTAGATCCAAGGGGCGCCCACATCCAACAGCAACATTTCCAGCCCAAGGAATTGCTGGTCAGTTCTCTGACTCACCTACCACCTCATTTTATAACTTTATTCTTTTCTAACACTCTGTTCCATCCACATTGTTCTTCACTCAGTTACTGGAATGAGCTCCCCACTTTGCACCTACTGATGGCCCCACCTGGAAAGACCTTGTTGCCCAACCTTATTTCTCATATATCAGCTCCAACATCACTGCCACATGGAAACCTTCTCCAGAGTATCAATAGGTCAAGTTGTCTATCACATACTCCCACAATACCATGCACCTTCCTTTCATTGTATTTGTGACAGTTTTAATTTTACATTTTTTCTGTAATTTTTTGATTAATGCATAACTCCTCTGTGAAACTCTCAGCTCTTCATCATCTAACACAATGCGTGGCACATGATAGATGTTTGCACGGTATTTGTCAAATGAATAGTCTCTTGTAACAGCATAGTGTGTAAGCGAAAAGGGAAAAAGAAAGTCTTGAAAGGATGACTTGTAGGCCTTTATTTCAGTGGTGCTTCTAAATTTGAGGAGGGAAGTGAGCATTTTTTTAAATACTAGATTTCAATCTCAAAGTTGAACCTTACAGCTTAATGGGTGTGACAGAGAGTAGCACAAATGAGTAGAATTTAGTTTTCAGAGGAAGTTGGATGGAAGCAGGCAAAAAACTTTCTTATTGCAAAAGGTGTCATGGGATATTTAAAAAAAAATCATAGTTCTGTTCTTTGGTTTAGGTTTTCTGATAGGAAATGAACCAAATAAATGCAACACTGCTGAGCACTTCCTCGAGTTTTCCCCCACAAGTTCTTTCTTTGATATTTCTTGTCAAAGTGTGCATACTTTTGTTGTTAAAGGAAATTGTCAAGGCAAAAGAAGTGACTTTTAATCTGGATTTGGAGTGGGGATATTTTTTTTGAAGCGCTTTTAGACACCAAATTGAAGAGTTCTTAAGTGAAGTTTCATGAGAAATTGCTCTTCTATCAGGTCTCAGAGAGAACCTGAGACTTGGCATGTTTTTTCATTGTGTCTCTTGGAGAAAGAAAGGAGAAAGCTGAGATGCAAGCAAAAAAGCACTTCAAGTCTTTGGGTTTTAGGCACTTACGTAATAAGGATTCTTGTTGAGAATACTGAGTTGTGTGGAGGATTATATTAATGAAATGTGAATCTATCACCTGCCACTTGTGGTTCAAATTCCACTTGGGTGGGAAATAAATGGAATATATTTCACTGACTGATATAATTTAAAAGGTGTATGTAAAACATATTGGGAGCTTATATCCAAATCCCTGAAACTCTATACCATCAGTTTAATGGATATTGTGGTTACCAGTTTAATGGGCGTTGGTATGATTTAATTTTATCCCACTATGTTCATACTATTTTTATACTATTTATTTTTCAGCCTAATGGTTTAGTGAGCAGCATAATGATTCGGGGTCAATAGGACACTGGCACTAACCGGATAAGACCAAGAATCTTAAGTTTGTCATCTTTAAATCTTTATTTAGTATTTTATTTCGCACACTTGTGTTAGTAATTGGCCTTCTAAAGAAATCGTGTGAAATAAAAGGAATTTATCTCTTCAGTGTTTAATGTGAGTAAATTAAAATGTCAAACAACATACTGTTATGTTATCAGAAACCTACTATTTATCAAACAACGAGTACAGTGTCAGCCACAGTGTTGGGAACTGCACTGGTTAGTTCTTGCCACAGTACAGCTGTGTAAGAAATTATGCAGACACCAGTGACTTGTCACTTATTCTCATCAATCTGCTAGTCAGTTATGGTGGTGGTGTTGACCTAGGCTGAGCCTGGCTGGGCAGCCCGGCTTCAAGCTGCAAATCAGTAAAGTGGCAGGAGCAATTCTACTTCATATGTGTCTCATCCTCCTTTGACTAGCGAGCCGGTTGAAGCATGTTCTTCTCATGACAATGGCACAACAGGAGAAACAGAAATATACTAGGTTCACTGAGGATCTAGGCTCGGAACTGGCATATTTATCCATCTACCCACATGTCACTTGACCAAAGCCAGTTATAGCCAAGCTAAAAGTACATGAGAGACACGCTCATGGCAAAGATATTGATGGGGGGGGGGGGGGGATGCTGAAGAATTGGGGCCAATCATTCTATTATAGGGATACTTGAAATTCTTTACAATTGTTACAGAAACTCAATGCAAAATTTAGAGATAAAGAAACTAAGCCTGAAGAGTTTGACTAGCTTTCTCCAGTTCACAAAATAACTAAATAGCACGTTAAGATTCAACAACAGGTTTATTTGACCTCAGTGTCCGTGTTTTTTTTTCTATTAGAGTATTTTTAAAAAAGATTTTATTTATTTATTCAGAGACACAGAGAGAGAGAGGCAGAGACACAAGCAGAGGGAGAAGCAGGCTCCATGCAGGGAGCCCGACGGGGACTCGATCCCGGGTCTCCATGATCAGGCCCTGGTCTGAAGGTGGCGCTAAACCACTGAGCCACCAGGGCTGCCCATATTGGAGCATTTCTTAATGTTATGTTTCTTTTAAAGTTTCAAAGTATGTAGAAAGTACTAAGTAGAAAAAAGAAGGAAAAGGAATATTTTATTGACATAGTTTTTCTCCTAATTTAATTTTACTTTAAAAAATATTACATAATATTCTAAGTAAAAAGTCAAATCTATGTCAACTGATTTTTGCTTTTCCTTATATATTCCTCTTTCTTAGATGTTAGGAAAGAAAGGGACCCCTGGGTGGCTCAGTTGGGTAAGCATCTGCCTTTAGCTCAGGTCATGATCCCAGGATCCTGGGATCAAGCTCCAGCATCAAGTCCCAGCATCGAGCCCTGGCATCAAGCTCCTTGCTCAGCAGAGAGCCTGTGTTTCCCACTCCCCCTGCTTGCATGCTCTCTCTGTTGTCAAATAAATAAAAACTAAAAAGAAAAAAGTTAGAAAAAAAAGAAAAAAGAAACACAAGAGAAAATTCGCTATTCAAAGAAAAAATAAAAATTTGAAATTATATTTAAAATCAAAACTCAAAAATCTATTCTGATTCCATTTTACCCTAAAATGCTTTGGAATTATGTTCTTATGAATTTATCTCAAAAACTTTTTTTTTATCTGAATCCTGATGACATGATATTTTCTTCTTTCTGCTTTCCAACTTTCCCAGTTTTCTAGTTCAATATATTGAACATTTTTATGATTCAATACTCAATATGCTAAATTCTATGGTTATAAAGATCAATAAAAGTTGTTAATAATTTATTAATGCCAGTCATGGTCTGGCTCTTTATCCATCCTAACTCAGTATTTATAAACACCATGTAAATTAGCAGGTGATTAAACTATGTGCCTGGTAGATAAGAAGCTCAAAGACATTAAGACACATGCTCTGTTTTCAATATTTTGAAGAGACATACAACCAGGGCCTGTCTGAATCCAAAACCTGTGTCACTAAGCACTTTGTCACGTTATTTCCACCCAGGAGTGGGTCATAATCTAGTGAGGAAATTGAGAGAAGGAATAACAATAGGGAGAGAGATGGACAAATATAGATAAAATTGCAGTGCATTATCTTTGAAAACACAGTTATGTGATCAGTGTTATGGAAACACAGTGGAACAAATGTTTAGGCCCACTAGAAGAATTAATGGGGAAACAATAGTAGTGGAGAAACAAAGAAAGAGCATCTACAAGTTGTGACTATTAGAAATCAAAGGCATAATTCTTTGGGGGATGTTTGTGTGTTTATTATTCATGCTGCAATAATACTGTGTTATAACGAAACACAAAACCTTAGTAGCATAAAATAATAGGCTTTTATCTGGCTCACAGGTTTGTGGGTTGAGTGGAGAATGACTGACGTAGGCTAGGCTTGGCTGAGAGGCTCTGATCTTGGCTGCATTCACTAATTCTTCAGGAGGGAGGGGGAGGGGGGTGACCATGGCTGGGTCCAGCTCCAGAGCTGAGCCTTGTATCACGTCGTTCTCATCTCCCTCCTGGAACTAGTGTATGGAAATACCAGAGGCTCGAGAGACCACCTTAGAAACTCACACTTTTCTTAGGATCTTAGGCTCAAAATTGGCACAGCACAACTTCTGACTTATTCAAGTTATCAAATGAAGTCAAACGCCTAAGCCAAAATAATATGGGAATATATCCCACCTCTTTAGTGGAAGGCAATATAAAGTAACATAGCAAAAGACATGAATACAGGGAAGGGTGAAGAACTGAGAAGAGGATAATTCCGGGAAGATGGCAAACTAGGAAGCACCAGAAACCTGTCTCCCCACCCAGACAACAATTGCCCTGGGAGACTCTGTCTAGTGTAACTGTTTTGGAATTCTGGAGTCAATTGAAGGCTTGCAACTTGCAGGGGAAGACTTGAATGGTAAATCGTGATTAATTCCAGTCAAGTTCAGCTGTTAGGATGGTAGCAGCTCCCCATCTCCCACCCCTAGCTGTGTGGCTGGCAGCTGTGCATATGTCCCAGAGCAGCTTGGACACAGTTTTCAGGAGTCAGGGTGTGCAGAAGGAACCCTGTCCTCCAAATACCCAGGACTTGTGCCCTGATCATTCATTGCTGATCCTGGTCACAGAGGTATAAAGAGGTGGTGGCCATAATTGTTGCACCTCATTGTTGCAAGCCTCTCTCTGGCTGCAGTGACTTCCATGGGATTGAAAGGACCACTGGTCCTTCAGTTTTCATTTTTCCCTTTTGGGAGCCAGACATTGAAGACTTAGGACTCAACAGCAATTCTGTATATGGGGGAAACTAGAAAGTGACCACATATGTCAAAGGGAAGGCACAAGCTCTGTAAAGGCCTTAAGTTTAGACCCTAAGGTGGGCCCGAAGCACAGAGATGGCCATGACAATAAACAAGCAAACAAAATACAAAAACACCCAGCAAACCCTGGGGAAGAGGGGGGAGAATCTGATTTCCAGAGTTAACCACATTATTAGACTCAAATGTCTGGTTTTCAACCAAAAATCACAAGGCGGATATATTCAAAATGCTAAAAGAAAAAATGTCAACCAAGAATCCTATATCCAACAAAGCTGTCCTTCAGATGCAAGGGAGAAATTAAGACATTCTCAGATAATGAGGGAATTCACTATCACTAGACCTGACATGCAGAAAGTACTGAAGGGAGTCATGTAGATGGAAATTAAAGGACAGTAGACAGTAAATTGAAGTCATATGATGAAATAAAGAACACAGTAAAGATAAGCACATGGGCAATCATAAAATCTAGTATTATACTAATGGTGTGTAACTCCACTTTTTGTCTTCTACATGATTTAAGAGACTAAAACATTTTAAAAATCATTAGTCTGTAAGCCAATATTATTATCACTTCAGTTTGTAACTCCACATTTTGTTTTCTACATAATTTAAGAGACTAGTGCATTAAAAAGGATTCGTTTATGTTTATGGTCACACTGTACAAAGATGTAATTTTGTGATATTAACAACTAAAAAGGATAGAGACAGAGCTATTAAGGAAGCAGGGTTTTTGTACATTATTGAAGTTAAGCTGGTATAAATTCAAATTAGAGTATTATAACTATAGGATGGAAAGTGTAATCCCCATGGTAACCAAACAGAAAGTAAAGAAAAAATATAAGTGATAGGAAGTGAAAAAGAAATGTAAACACTTCATACAAAAACTCAGCTAAACCCAAGACATTAGTGTAGGAAATGAGGGACCAAAAGGCCTGCCTGGCATATAGAAAACAGATAGCAACATGACAGAAATAAGTTCCTTCTTATCAGTAATTACTTTAAATGTGAATGGATCAAACTCTCCATCAAAAGACAGAGATTGGCAGAGTAAGTGGAAAGCAGCAACAACAATACATGATCCAACTCCATTCTGTCTATGAGAGACTCACTTTAGATCTGAAGGTACAAATAGATGGAAACGGATATTCCATGCAAATAGCAACCAAAAGAGAGTGGGGTTACTTGCTAACATCAGACAGATCAGAGTTTAAATCAATGCCTGGCGATGGAGCTCTGGGTTCAAATCCCATCTCTGCACTGCACCAACCTAAATGACCCTGGTCTAATGGCCTAAATTTAGAGAGATCCAGCTCTCTTGTTATTTGATGTAGGTTGCTTTTCACAGCCATTGCAAGGATCAGCTAGAAAGCATACGAATCACATGGCACATATGAGTCATGTGTACATACATTCTATTCTTTGAATGTTTAAAAAACTTACTTTTCACCCCAGCAATAACTGGCTCAGGATGAATCAGCAAAACCATCAGGGGAAGTTTGTGCGACAGCAGCAGGTGATATGGCACCCTGACCCCAACGAGCTGTCCTAGAATTAAAGGAGATCAAAAGGCCCAGACAGCTAAGTGGGAGCATAATCCTAGGTTGGATTATGAAAAGGAAAGAAGTTACCAGAGGGGACGTTATTGAGGAGGTTGGCAAAGTTGACCATGTGCTGTATGTTACATAACAGTACTTTGTTCTGACATTTGGAAACTTGGTAATTATATTATGGTTTTGGTAATTATGTTGTGGTTAGGTAAGAGAACGTCCTTGTTCTTAGAAGATAAATACTGAGTATGGAGCACTTGGGTGGCTCAGTCGGTTAAGGGTCTGACTCTTGATTTCAGCTCAACTCATGATCTCAAGGTCCTGAGATCAAACCCCTTGTCAATCCCCACGTGGGGCTCCACGTTCAGCAGGGAGTCTACTTGTCTCTCTCTCCCTCCCTGTCTCTCTGCCCCTTCCCTCGCTTGCATGCTCTCTCTCTCATAAATAAATAAATAAATAAATAAATAAATAAATAATAATCTTTTTTTAAAAAAGAAGATATATACTGAGTATTTAGTGGTGAAGGGTCATGACACCCAATTTACTCTTAGTGGCCCAGCAGAATCATAATAGGATTAAGAACAGCAATAATAAGGACTATGTAATTAGGAAATCCAAAAGCATCAAAATCTTAAAACTTGATGAAGCTGCATAAAGGATACATGGTATGCATCGTACTGTTCTTCTTATAGGTCTGAAACCCTTCAAAAAAAAAAAAGTTGAAAAAAGGAAAAAGATGAAGACCGAAAACATGATGTGCCACAGTTGGAATACACATGTACAATGTCTGCAGTGGATGTCTGTTAATTAGCAAAGGCCTAAACTCCTCATGAGATACATTTTATATAACCTACCGGAACCCGTAGACGTATTTACGCCTACGTGTATGTACAACAGAAACGGGAGTTTCACAAAGCACTATCTATTCTCACTTATCTTGGCTTATCCACTCATAGATTGTCTTGTCTTCTGTTTTATTCCATTCTATTCTACTGGATTTCATCTTTTTAAAAACTTCTCTTTGCCTCCTACTGAATTGATTTAATCATGTCCTAATAGGTTACAAGCCTAAGTTTGGAAATCACAAAATATGGGAATAAATGGCAAGACATTAAGTGTGAGCGGAATTTAGAGATAGATAGAATCACACAAACTGACATATATTCACCAAGGAGAGGGAATTAAAGTTGTTTCATCAAGGAAAGTACAGCGTACGCCAGAGGCACTCATGTACAAGCTTAATAGGTTTTTGGTCCTTTTGACTTTGATGTTTTTATAAATCAGTATAGTTATACTACAGAGAACAGTTATACTACAGAGAATAATTTGGTGATAATAGTTGCATAAAAGTTCTTTACAGTGACTCCTAAAAGATAGCTATGATTTAATTCTAATTACATGGGTTTCAGTTAATGAGTGTTTTGGTGTATTAAGTATTTGTGCATCATAGCATGATAATAGAGATCAGATTACAGGCACAGTTCCAAAGAGCTCACAATTCAAGTTTATAAAGATAACCCTAAAAATTATGTCCCCAGTAATGAAGGCAGTGAATTTTTTTTTTTGAACTTTTACTATGTACTAGGCTCTGTCCCAAGTGGCTTGTAAGAAGCATCTCATTTAAATTCATAGCAACCTTGCAAGGTGATTACCATTATTCAGCTTAATTCACAGTGAAAAATTGAAAAGCTCAGAGGGGTGAGGCTCCTTTCCTGAGTCTGCACAGCTAGTAAAATCAGGGGCTTTTGGTTTTTTGGTTCTACTATCTAAGGGCAAGACTCTTAAACAATAGGATATAAGCCGGAAGAGGTATGAGTGGAATTTCCCCTAGAACTTATAGAGAGAGTGTGGCCTTCCGACACCTTGATTTCAGACTTGTGGCCTCCAGACCTGTGGGGGAATAAATTCTCATTGTCTTACCCCGCACCCCCTCCCCCCGCCCATGATAATTTGTTACGGCAGCCCTGGGAAACTAATGTACGCAGCTTGAGAAAAACAGAAATATTCATTGAATAATCAGGATTTTTCTACAAGTTGAGGGGCAAGTTGAAGATTTAGGAACCAAATATGAGGCTTAGGCAACATAATCTTTGAGGAAATTTGCAAAGGCCTAGATTGCTGAATTCCCAGGTGCAAACCTGAATGCAATAAGGTTTGGTACGTAATACTGATCAAGAATTATGCCTCTTTGTTGTGTTCGTGCTTCATTTCGCTTATGATTCAATAACAGCGTGGCCGTTGATTCTCAAGTAAGTTCTATAGCAGAGATAAATCATGGCTTTGTTTCATGGGCACTTTGGTGACCAAGGAAAAATAATTATCACAGGCCAAGTCATCAGTGTCATCGCTGTCAGGGCTCCAGCATGGAGGCACGGGCGGGCGGACACTGAACCACGAGCAGGATAAGTAAGATGGAAAGGCTTGACCCTGTCCCTGGCTCTGCTCAGCAGTCCGAATCCAATGACACAAGCACACCCAGCAAGGGGCGTCCGTGACTCCAGAGTTCTCAGTGGGTCAAATCAAGGGAATGAGTTGGGACCGAGGTTTAGGTCCCATGCAAGAATTGGGACTCGGAATCACCGGATATAATTTTTCACACACACAAATAATTATGCATCAAAGTCTTTCGAAATCTGATTTTTCAGTATTGTCAACTAATTCCAATGACATAACAGTGTGCAGCTTGTACAGAGAACACCAGTGGGCCAACTACACCACTGGGGACCATGGGGAGACCTCCGATTGAATAAATCTCTCTTCCAGTTGAGCCTATGAGTGGCAGGATTCAGGGAATGAATGTAGAGGGCAGAACAAAATAAGGATTTTAATTGTCTTCATTGGCAGGTGGCACTTTGTGGCACAGAGCTGGGCTCCGCTAGGATCCAGTGGCACAGTTAGTGGGGTGGGGGGGAACCCAACATTAATACAACAAAAAAGACCCTTGGGGCCAGAGATGGGATCAGCAGGGGCTGGGCTCATGGATTGGCCAGCCATGGTCCGTGAGATGGAGGGAGGCTGAGAAAACCGTCCTGCTATGTCTCCCTAAAGTGTGAGAATTTGGATTTTATATCCATTTGTTATGGTGCTTGGAAACCTTAACATCCTGTGAGAATCGTTTCTCACTTTTCAAGGGTGAAATGATGATGAAAAGGGACTGTCACCGTGATCTGCTATAAGAAAAAGGGCCAAGGAGTTTAAAAGCTGGCGATTGAGGTGAAATGTGGAAAACTCAACCCTTAGAGTCGTGTTGTCTGACCCGGTGGCTGCAAGCTGCCCGTGTCTACATGTAGGAGGGAGCCAGACGAGACGTCGCCTCAAGCCGCAGTAGCTCTTGAGGACTCCAAACGTGGCTCGTCCAAACTGAGATGTACTCTTTGTGTAAATACATGCCAGGTCTCAAAGATTGATGACAAAAAAAAAAGAGAAAGTCAAAGGTACCCTTAAGATTTTTATGATGATGTTATGTTGGCTAAAAATATTTTGCATATATAGAGTGAAAAAACATATTAACACTATTTTCAGCTCTTTCCTTTTACTGTCTTTAAGGTCACTACAAAATTTAAAATTACACGTGCGTCCTGTGTCTGTGGCTTGCATTTATCTCGGTTGGACCATGCTGTGCCGGAGGCTTGCCAGCGAAGGAGCCATTCGATATGCATCAAAAATCTGAGTTTCTGGCTAATGGCTTACTTAGTAGCTGGATAAGAGAGGGTCCTGTAGAACAAGGCAGTGTTTATTTTTCAGGAAGAAGGCAAATAATCTGGCCTCATGAGAGTGCTTTTGCAGGTAAGTATTTCCTACAGATATTTTTCCCAAATACTTTGGGTCAAACGCAAGAACGTGAGGCAGCTGATGAATGTCTGTCAAAGCAATCTTCACGTAGATGAGAAAGTATAATACGAAATCATAGCAGAAATTATAGTTTACACGCCGCATTAGCCATCTTAATCTGCACAGTATATTTTCTATAACGAATTTCCGTGTGATAACAACAGGTCCAGATGTAGCATTTGGATGATCAGTAAGCTTTTTAGATCAATTTATTATGAATGAAAGAGGCATTTATCTCTTCCTCACACAATTTAATTTGCATTCCCTTTCTAGAAATCTTAAAACCTCAGTAGAGGGGCCCGTAAGGGACATTACACCAATCCAAAGTGGTAAGCACTTCGTTTCCTCATGTAACGTGGTCGTCTTTGGAATACAAATGGAGGCATTAATTTGAAAAGAAAGTATAAATTTTGCCTGGTGATGAAGGAGATATTTGAGTTTATGCTAGTCAGGCAAATGAAGAATCGTTTGTCAGAAAATTATTGTTTCTAACAAGAAATTCAAATACTGTCAATTTGAATGTAAATTATAGGAAGGATCGCTGGATCCATTCAGGAAGACAGGAATTTAAATGCATGACATTGCTAAGCCTTGCATAATGCTCTTAGCACTATTTTATATATATAGTGCTACTGGTGTGTGTGTGTGCGTGTTCGTGTGTGTGTGCGTGTAATTGTCACAGTCTGATGGCATTTGTTAAATGTCCTCTCTGTGCATTAGATCATGTTAAAATATTAGAATTACAAACAAACATTCAGGGCTGGAGTGGAAAGGGGCTGTGTGTTTCAATACTCCACCCACAGCATGTAGTCCACACTGGAATTATCTCCAGGGGATTATTATCTGGATGCCTGTTCTTGAAACCTCTAACATTAAGGAATTCATAACCTCACATAGCACATTCATATTTTACCACCTCTTGACATTTTCAGACATTTCCATTTGTTCGCCCTGCTCTCCATTACAGAGTTTCAAATCATACTTCCCTAGAGCTTGCACGTGTAGGGAAGTATCTCTAGCTGCCGGATACGCTTCATTCTTAGTAGTTCACAGGAACACTCACATACTTTTAAATAAGTAATATTAAATTATAAAAATTTATCCTTTTAAGTATCATCCCACCTAATCAGGTAATTTAATATTTTGCTCTCTGGTCCTAAGGCTACTGGCCTGGGAAGAGTTTAAAATATAAAGTTGCACAGTGGGTAAGAATTGGGCCTTGGAGTAGAGTCGCGGATTAAGATCTCTTAGCACTTACCCCAGTTCTTTGACCTGAGACAAAGTATTTGACTTCATTCAGGAAAGTTCCACTTTTATGTACTCCATGCACCGGCACATGGAGTCAGACTTCATTTGCTTTAAGAGTTATTCTAATGTTAAATATTTGGAAGGTAAAAACTCAATCACACTCCTTACCTCATTAAAAGATAGTTAGCTCGAAAATACCTATAGAAGGTAACCAAAGAAAAAGACAGATTACTTACTCTCAGGGAGCCTGTCACTAAACTGAAGAGAGAGTGGTCTACCCACGCGGAAGGATAGCTGGGTAGCCTTCCTGTACCACGTACCGTGATATCCAAGAAGCAGGAGATGGTGGTGGGTAAGAGCACGGGCTCTGGAGCCAGGCTGCCGAGTTCACTTTTCCACTTTAGTGCTTACTAGCTGTGCGTGTCTGGGGCAAACCACTTAATCTCACTGAGCCTCATCTGCAAAATGGGAATAGTGAAAGTACTTTAAGAAATTGTGCAAATTAATCGACATGATATATACTAAGTTTGAACAGTGCTGGTTGTATATATAGGCATTCATTCATTACATATAGAGACATACACCGCATACACACTTATATGCATCTCTAGAGGTAGGAGTGAAGGGATCTTTTTAAGCAGTGAAGATCATGAATAAAGGAAGTGAGAGGCCCAAACAGAGTTAATAATTATCCAGATCCCGTGGGGGAGCCTTTGTGTTTATGCTGTTCTTGAGACAGCGTTCTAGTTTTTGGTGCATTCTGCATTCCAGAGACAGTGGTTTCCCATCATATATAAGCAGAAAATGGGTATTTTCTGAAGATACCCTGGAGAAATTCCCTGAAATCCCTTTTCGTGTGCTAACCACCTCATCTCTCCCCTCTCCCCCAAGGCTAACCCTCCACCACTTCTCTGCCAATATTGGTTCCACCATTCTCTTCCTAGTAGACCCCAGCATCCCACCTAAACCCAGAACCCCAGTTTGTTTTTTCCTATTGGAAGCTTCACACTCACCGTTCTGCTCAGCAAAGGATCTGCCGGAGGAACTCCCCTCATGAAGCAGAGAGGTGACTGCTAGAACTTTCTTTCCCTCTGAAACACAAGCCAGTGGAAGAAAGGGTGACCTTACCTATCAAAATATGTCAGAGGACTGATGTTGGTAAGACTGCCTGACAAAGATAATTGGGCTCTCTTCAGTAGGGGTGAGAAACTAGAGCAAGATTTTGGATCAGAGAAATAACAGAATGAGTGCCATGCTTCCAAAGAGAACATACTTGAGCTGGTCAGAAATATCAGAAATGGGATCCTGAGTCTTTGTGATTTGACCTTGAGAAAATTACTCTTTGTTTAAATTTTATTTCTCCATCTTTACAGCATGGAGAAGTCTTTGAGTTCAAAGATGAACTGAATGGCTGGGGATGCCCTTTTGGATGACATACCTATTTTTAAAAATGTAAGGATATCGTGTATATAAACACAATGGAATACTACTCAGCCATGAAAAAGAATGGAATCTTGCCATTTGCAACAATGTGGATAGAACTAGAGTGTATTATGCTAAGTGAAATCAGTCAGAGAAGGACAAATACCATATGATTTCTCTCATATACAGAACTTAGAAAACATAACAGATGAACATAGGGGAAGGAAATAAAAGAGAGAAAGGGAAGCAAACCACAAGAGGCTTAGTGATAGAGAACACACTGAGGGCTGCTGGAGGAAGGTGGGGAGGTGTAGCTGATCATAATCACTATTCCACAAATGGAAAAATGGGTAATGAGTACTAAGGAGGGCACTTGTGATGAGCACTGGGTGTTACACGTAAGTGATGAATCACTAAGTTCTACTCCCGAAACTAATATTACACTAGACTAATAAGACAATAACAACAAACGAACAAACATCACACCCTTTAGCCCTAAAGGTTATTAATAAATGATTCAGAACTATTAAAAACATATATATATATGTAAGTGATTACTGTAAAAGTCAAGATAATAGTTAGGGGAGGAGAAGAAGAAGAGGGTATGGTAGGGATGGGGCCCATGAAAGGGGCTTCTCATATAGAGAGCAACTATTTCTTATGTTGGGTGGTTTCTGTGTAATAATAATTAAGCTATGCATTTTATTTATGTGGTTATCTGAATTTATATATTTTTTTACAACAGAAAGATCATGAAGAAGATCTCAAACCATCAGGTTGTCAGTGTTGTAGGTAGGTTCTGAACCAAATGATGATTCTACAAGGATTCAGAAGGACTGTGCCGTTCCTGGCAGTGAAAAGCCATAGCTATTTGCTATAAACTTTGGCCAATGAAAGTTTAAGAAAACCTCCTGGATGCTCCCTATCAGTCTCTCCAATGTCTAATTTGATTACAGAAATGCAACATAAATAATCTTACTTTTAAAGATGAACTTGAAAAATAAAAATAAAAAATAAAGAGTAAGAAGTAATGCTATTAAATTACACACCTTGCACACAAATTCAAGATAAATGAAAATGCCACATGCTAGAAATTATATTTTGAGTAAAATGAACCAGGTAATATTCAATCACAATTTATTACCATTGGTCCCCACTGCTTCAGGATGTTCAGGATGTTCAACTTTTCCTTTGTGTTCTTCTGGGCCTTTAGTTACTACATGATAAAGCATCTAAGTGGCTTACATGCCTTTGTTTTGGGCTGTCCTATCTTTTTTTTTTTTTTAACCTCAGTAAAGTTGTGAAGACCTTTATTTCATTTGTACACTGTCTAGTGCTTGAGGGGGATGAAAAGTCAAGCATAGATTTTACATTCTGTTGAAATTCAAGAGGGCCTTGCTGTTTAAAAAACATTTTTTAATATAGGAGACCATTAATTACTAGGATTCTGATTGTAATTGCCTGGTCTCGGAATTGATGAACAAAGCCATTTTGGAAAGCAATCAATTTGAAATCTAATTTGTTGGCGAAATGAACCATATAAACAAAATGCCACTTGCAGTTTGTCTAAAATGAGATGTGCTTAACGAGCCCATCATCTTCTGCGATCCTCATCACTGTGGGTCGAAGCCACCTCGAATGTCATCAGTTGGATCCGGCGCACAGAAAGCTGAAACAGAACGCTGCACTAGGAGTGGAATGAAATGCAAAGCAGATGGCTCTGCAATCCCTGCAGGGTGACTTTTGGGGGCACTTCTGGGGTGAAAGCAGAGTGGCTACGAAAGGCACTAACTATAGTAACGCGCTCATCTACCCTCCGTGGTGCACCAAACGTAGCTGGGATTGCTCGAGGTAACTCATTCCGTTCACATGTGTTCAGATTACAAGCAATAAAAGTGCAAGAAACGGGCCGTGAGGGAAAGGGTCTGAATTACTTTTTATCACATGTACATACGCAATCACACGTGTGCGCACACACAAACGCATGATGCCTGCATAAGACATATTACGTACACACAGAGAGAGTGCAAAAGGCATCTGACGCGCTACACTGTGGGCTCTGTGCTTGATATAAAACTTGACACAGCCGTCACTCGTTCTTTTTTTTTTTAAGATTTTATTTATTAATTCATGAGAGATACAGAGTGAGAGGCAGAGACACAGGCAGGGGAGAAGCAGGCTCCCTGCGGGGGCCCAACGTGGGACTCGATCCCAGGACCCCGGGGTCACATCCTGAGCTGAAGGCAGACACTCAACCACTGAGCCACCCGGGTGTCCTGTTCTTTCATTCTTTAAAGGAAAAAATTCTTTTAAAACTTGCTAATCATCTTTGCTGGCTTATGAGCCCACGATACTCAGACATTATAAATTCTCGAGATGGGTCATAAAAGTACTATTAGCCTGTCTGAGTTGAGGTGTTAGAGTTAAACTCATCATCTAGTTATTTTAAAATTGGCAGGAACTGTCGATCTTGGGGCTTATTTATTTATTTATACTCCATTGGTGTAAATAAGCCAGGAATTACTTGAAAATACAGCAATATCAGGGCTTTCTGAAGCTGAAATCATAAAAACCGAAATCAACATGTGGACGCAAGTGGTGAATCACTAAGTTCTACTCCTGAAACCAAAATTACCCTATGTGTTAACTAAGCAGAATTTAAATAAAAATGGGAAACAAAAAAAAAAACCCAAAAAAACAAACATCATACCCTCCATTCCTAAAGGTCATTAATAGATGACTCAAAACAGCAAAGAATAAAAAATAAATAAATAAATAAATAAATAAATAAATAAATAAATAAATGTATATATAAAACACGAAGATGGCTAGCCCTATCAGGAGACTTGGGGGAATTGATGAGAAGTGGAGGACAGTGGACACTTAATTTAACTGAGAAAAAACCCCTTCGAAGGGCAGCAGTTCACGTCCATCAAGAGGGAGGCAGGAGGGCACCGTGGGGAGGAGCTGACACGTCTAGGTGATATCACGCAGCTACGAGAAGGGAGTTTCTGTTTCAGAAAGTTGTGATCATGATGAGCTGTGTTGGGTGCCGCTCACTGTGGGGTATGTGAAGGCGGCAGGCCCTGGATGGCCAGCAGTGGCTTCTGGACTAGGTTCAAAGTGCTTGGATGTTGCGACTTTGGGTTTGGCAGTGACAGGCTCCGGAGTCATGGTCCTGGCCTGCTGTGAAGAAGGCAACAAGGTGGAGTAGTTTAGGCTACTACACGGAGGACGTCTCCGGACCGTTAATCTATCAGACGGTATCCGGGGTGCAGGAGAGGCGGCACCACTAGGACTTACTGGGAAGGTGCACACATAAGAGGGAAGAGAGAAGCTCAGGGATCTTTTAGGTTTTTGGTTTGCACAACTGGCTGATGCTCTCTTCTGAGATAAGAAATCTGACTCTCCGTGTGTGTGTGTGTGTGTGTGTGTGTGTGTGTGTGTGTTTGCAGTGAAGAGTTCAATTCTAGACCTGTGAAGTTTATGATGGAGTTTTAAAAAAATACCCTCAAATTGTGGCCCATGGGAGGGAATCTCCATCCTCCTCATCAGGAGAAGGCAACGGCAAACACGGGCTGCCCAACCTCTGGAACCCCAACCCGGTTCTGGTGAACTCAATGCGTCCTGGTCCCAAAATCTACCGTTGCCGTCGTATCTACTAGAGGGGAAGAGGAGGCCCGCGAGTGTGTTTATACAAACGTGTTGACACCCCAAACACGGTGTCAGTGGGAGCCGTACTAGGCATGAGAGGCGCTCCGGAGGGTCTCAGGTGAGGTGGCTCGGGTCCGCACATTTAGGTGTGTGCTGACACAGGACTCAGCATCTTCCCAAGCTGAAGTCTAGCAACACCCCCCAAATCTATCTGCAAATATTTACATCATCACAGGGACTGGAAATCACCTAAATGTCAACCGACGAGCATGGAAACAGGTTGTGGTGCGTTCGTACAACAGAGTCTGACTCGGCGGTGAGGAGGGCACACGAGGGGTCCCGGCAACGATGCGCCTGAACCTCAAGAGCGGCAGAAAAATGAAAGAAACCAGAATCGCAAGGCTGTGTGAGGCCCTTGTAGGACATCCTCGAAAAGGCAAGATTACAGGAAAAGAGACTCGCGGATGACAGGGACTGTATTCTGGGGGACAGAGGTTGACTCAAGAAGGCGCAAGTCATGAGACTAGGGTTGTGATGGTCACCGCAGGTGTGCAGGGCCGCGGCCTGGGGGTTAGGGGCTCTGGGGGCCCATCGTGGAACGGTTTGTTGGACCCTCGACATTTTTCTCTAACCAGAGGCAATCAGTCCACATGTTGATGAACTTATCTATTTATTTCCATCACTGAATAATACACCCCTCTGTCTACCTCTTGGTGCTTGTATTGGGGCATCCTCTATTTGCTACAGGTGATGGAACGGCGGAGGGTAAGGACTCGGCTATCTTCCACTCTGTCCGTATACTTTTTTTTTTTTTAATGATGTTATTTATTTATTCATGAGAGACACACAGAGAGAGGCAGAGACACAGGCAGAGGGAGAGGCAGGCTCCCTGCGGGGACCTGATGCAGGACTTGATCCCAGGACCCCGGGGTCACGACCTGAGCCGAAGGCCGACACTCAACCGCCACCACCCTGGAGCCCCTCCATATACTTCTACAAAAATCACACATCTTCAGCCCCAACCTCACAACCCCCTCTTTGCTTATATCCTAGTTACAAGTGGATTGTTAATCACTGGCTTCCAGGGGGGAACAGTCGCAGTGTAGTTGACTTTTCATCAGAAATAACAGGAGCCAGAAGTCAATGGAAATTTAATATTTTAAAGCCTTGAAAGAATAAGGGAAAAAAAATCTGTCGACCTACATTTCACTTTCCAATAACAATATTCTTCAAAAATCAACACAATAGGAAAACCTTTTCTTCTGTGGGTAGTGCAGATACTGCGGTTGCTCTGGCTTTGAATTGTTGCCTTAAAGTACGCACAAATCACAGGTGTTTTTCCAATCAATGTCCTTTTAGAGGGTATTAAATGATACATCAAGCTTTACAATTATTACAGTAAGAACTTTAAAATTGAGAATTCAGTAGCTTCAAAGTTTTTATTTAGAATATACGATCATATTCTATGTCTCAGGGCTGTGATCGATAATGTGTAAGGACGGCAGGTGCTCTGGTCTCTCTTTGGACATTTCTAAGGGTTCAAAAGGCATCTCACCGTGGGGAAAGGAGCCCGGCGCCTCTTCCTTTGACAACCTTCCAGGTGTTCACGGGGCTACGGGTGCTGGAACTGTCGAAGGTGGCTGACGTCAACTGCACTGACATAGAAAATTCGGAAACATGTAGGCCTCTCGATGGCTCTTTAGCTACTGGCTGGATAGAGCAGAGGGCACATAGAGCACGCACAGCGCTCTGCGAAGGGCACACCTCACTCCGCCTAATGGAACTCACTGGAAATCCCGACGGTCAAGCTGTTACCACGGCGCTTTTGAGAAGCTGGACATTGGAGTAGTCATTAAGATTGTTGAAAAGGTAAGAAAGCCCGTGGAGGACGATTCATAAATCAGGAACCATCGAAGACCTTTGCATGTAAATGAAGAGTGGTGGGAGTTCATCCCCAGCAAGCCTGCTCTGGGGGGAAACTCCTCGGTCCTAGATGGAGTGGGCAGCTCCAGGTAAGAAGGAAGAGGACCAGGCTCCTAACTATGGAGCTGGGAATAGAAAATATACGTATTTTGGTCTCTCAAGTTCTTTACAAGGCAATTGAGTGTTTCTTTCTTTTTTTCTTTTTTCTTTTTTCCTTTTAATGTATTTTAATAGCAAACTTACAGGAAGAGCACAGAAGACAGGCGACATTATAAACCCGTGCTTGCATGGAGGACAACGCAGGCACAGCAGGACAGGGAATGGAGGGACCCCATTTAGTTGGCGTCAATAAGACGTCGACTTGTTTGAAAAGAATCGAAGTGCTGGCATTGTCCAAATAATTGAACAGGTTTATTTTTTTAATTGTTATATAGCGGAGCTGCTGAAACGTGTTCACTGAAACGTTTTGACTTGCATTAATAAAGCTTTATGTCCCTGCATTTATATTAAAAAATTCAGACACAAATGAAAATGGAAATACTGCAAAACTTGATTTTTTTGTTCCCTATTTTTTCTACTTGCAATCATATACTTAGGTACCTTTTGATCCCATGGAAAGAAAATATCTAATGTTCAGAACCACCAATAATAGGACGAAGATATATATATATAAATGAAATGTTTTCCAGGACACCAGGGTGGCTCAGCGGGTGAGCGTCCACCTTTGGCCCAGGTCGTGACGCCCAGGGTCCCGGGATTGAGTCCCTCATCGAGCTCCCCGCAGGGAGCCTGCTTCTCCCTCTGCCTGTGTCTCTGCCTCTCTCTGTGTCTCTCATGAATAAATAAAATCTTAAAAAAAAAAAAAGGAATGAAATGTTTTCCATCAAAGTGGATTCTTAAGCACGTTCTCCAGGGATGCGGCACGCTAGCTGGCTGACTTCTGACATCCAGTGTTTAAAGGAAAATAAAGGGCCCCTGGATGGCTCAGTGGTTGAGCGTCTGCCTTTGGCTCAGGGTGTGACCCTGGGGTCCTGGGATCGAGTCTCCCATCGGGCTCCCTGCTCAGTGTGGAGCCTGCTTCTCCCTCTGCCTCTGCTCCTCCCCCTGCTCATGCTCTCTCTTTCTTTCTCTCTCTCAAATAAATAAATAATCTCTTTTAAAAAATAAAATAAATAAAGCTTATTTTTCCTAATGCATAGTTTGACTTCTATTCTTTTGTGATAGATTTCTAACTTACATTTCAGACAAATAATATGGCCTATAAATGTTTTCTTTGAAATATGTTGAGGTTTGCTTTTTTATATTGTGTGATCATTTTGCAGATGTCCCATGCGTGCCTGAGAAGAATGTGTATTCTCTAATTAGGGGCACAGAGTTCTACATATTTTCACTGTATTTAAACCAACTATATACATACTGTTTTTGTCTGTTAGATCAACAAAATTATTGATTTTGTGCATTTGGATTTATGAGACTAGATTTGCCAAACTTTGCTTGTAACATTGCTCTTTTTGGTTTATGTATTTTAAGGCCATATAATCCTGCGCATAAAATTTAGATAAAAATCATCTTGCTGAGTTAAACATTTTGTATTACGTGTTGGCCTTACGTTCTGAATAATGCTTTTGGGTTTTACTTCCTATTCTGTCTTATAATAATATACATGGACAATCTTTATGTTAGCAGTCCTTAACTTAGATTTTTTCATTTCCTTTCAATTTGTTGCATTCTGTCGTCTTAGATCTGTCGTTTGTGAATAGTATGTGGTTGAATTTTTGCTATTTCATGTACTACCCGAAAATCTGTGACAGCCAAGCATAGAATTTGATCCATCAACATTTATTAGTCACCAATGTATTTAAACCTACCTATTTTAATAATAATTAAAAATAATTCTTATTTTGTGTTTTTGATACACTCTAGAAAACCCTCATTTCC